>NW_020451070.1:68457-86191 GCF_003343035.1 Apteryx rowi | reverse complement strand
GTTGGACTAGATGATCTCCAGAGGTCCCTTCCAACCTCAGCGATTCTGTGATTCTGTGATTCTGTGATCACTGTGACATGCCTGCACTGCTGCCACAGTGACACAGACCATCACTGAGACCCACAACTGCCGCTCCCAGGGAGGACAAAAGGCTGGAAACAAAGGCCTTGGCTCCCCCCCAGGGGGAGGTACTTGCCACTTCTTCCCTTGGGTCAACCCTCTCCTTATCCTGCTGACACAGAAGTTGGACAAAGAACCCTTTTTGGCCCTCTTCCGGAAAATCCAGCACACAGCTAGCGCCTGCTTTACCAGCCTTATGCCCACATTTGGCCACTCAAGCAGTTTCTGAGGAGAAGCAGGCAGCCAAAACTGTTGGTTTTCCATAAGATCTCCTCCCAGACTGAGCAGTAACCCTTGAGTAAAGAGAGAACAAAGGAATCGCCTCTGCCCAAAGGACTGCACCGTTTTTGCCTGTGCACCTCACACTCTTTCTTTCCTTTCAGGCGGATGTTTTCCAAAAATACCCTGCGCAGCTATTTCAGACCTTCTGTCTCCTCATTGTTCTGGGTCCATGGATCACATCTTGCAGATCCACTCCTGTGTTACTTTGATTTGCTCTTGTTCCATTGGACACTTCAAGTTGAGGCGGGAACATTTGGAAAGAGGAAGACAAGTGGGCCCAGGTCAAGGGGGCTCTCCCCATATTGCACGAGGAAGCCCTTCTGCGGCCCAGCGTTGGTCTGTCGAGACCAAAGCGTCAGTGATGATAATCATGTAGTAATAATAGAGTTCAGAACTGGTCTCCACACAGTGCTCAGTTTCTAGCCCTTCTCCCTCTCCCCCTTCCCCTGTTCCTCTGGCTCTGAAGGTGAAGGGTTTCAGTCTGGAGGTGGTGAAGGGAGGTGCGTTACAGCAAGAAGCTGAGGAAAGGGGGCAGGAAACCTGCATGGATGAAGAAGGAGCTCCTGGCAAAACTCAAGCAGAAGAAGGAAGTTTACAGAAGATGGAAGCAGGGGCTCTGGCTCCGAAGTTCTTGGGTTTCAGTCTGGAGGTGCTGGAGTGGAGGGCATTACAGCGCCCTCCAGGAAAYACCTGGAGTCCTTTGACAGCGGGATTCTGATGTTCATGCTGATGGTTTCTTCCTCATGCTAGGTTCCCCGTGGCGTCCTTTTGGTATGTTTGCTAACACCCTCTTGCCCCTTGCTCTTTCTTCACTGCTCTGCAACTCCACATGACATCCGCATTGACTACACGCGGTGCCTTTTACGCGTGTTAGTTGCTCCTTCTTTGTTCTCTCTGTTAACCCTGGAAGTGTTTTTTTCCCAGCTTCAGGCCTCCATTTCTTTAACTGTCCACTGGTGCCTTGTTTACAGCGGTGGTGTCTCCTGTGACAGCTCTTGCCCCAATCTTTATCATCTCGTGCATGTGCCCCTCTATGATTGTTGTGTGTTTCTGCCTCGCAGGGCCTCTTGTATCATTTCATGCCTGTATTTCTTTACATACTGTATCATTGTGTTAGAATTGTAATTATCTCATTGTATATAGAATAACTTGTTACTACTATCTATATAAAACCTATCTATGATTTCACCTTACAAAGATAACAAAGGTAAAATAAATTAGCCATAAACACCTCATCAATTAGAGAAACTGCTGTCATAGCTAAACCAAGGAAAACAAAGCTGCAGGCAGGTGAAGAAAAGTTCAGACAGAGCAGGCCTGGCATTCCTCAGTCCTGAGGCCCTGAAAACTCAGTACAAAGCTTACGGCTTTGTTATGGCCTGTTACAATCAGTAGCAATACCATATTACAGGGCTACATGTTTACACACAGCACATGGTTTCCTCTGTGCAGATTCTTAATACATGTTGTCACAGCCAGGTTTTGGAATACACAGATCCAAGGCAGGTAACTCCATTCATCCCAGTTTTCATTGGTCTCAAGATTTGCCTTTAAAATAGTGTATAGTCTCCCTTTCTACAGGTGTGTTCTCACCTCAGTTGAATGTCTAGCTTTATGTAATGAAGTGTGCCTATAACCCCCATTCTGGAAAACCAGCACAACTATTCACAGCAGTCTAACAGGGGCTAAATACCTGGGCTGGACACCAGGCAGCATCGTCCTGCATAGATTACAGGTCATAGATTTTAATAAGTGAAAGTATAGGATAGCAATTTTTAAGGCAAGATGGTACATATAGATACTGACCTGTGTGACTTTCAGTTTTAGTACATGCTAGTATTTGACAGTATGCATTATAGTGACTTAATGGCATTTTTATTACAAGCAGCATTGTCTAATGAATGAATATTTAATAAGCCTCCATTAAGCTTAGAAGTGCCCTGTTTTGAACCATTAGATCATTACTTTAATAAGGTATTTTCTACTGCAGAGGAATTAAAGTAAACAGTGTTTCTTTGAAGTCAGATGACTGCTTAAGGCACAATGAAAAGAAAGCAGAATTATTAATTCAAAGAAATGTGAAACCTAGTAGTCTAGGTGAGAAACTATACAGAGAAAAAGAAGCTTTGATTGATATATATATATATAATATATATATATTTTTTTTTCCTAGTAGTAWTTGCTGGTTTGGAAACAAGCAATTTGTATTGCCAAGATAAGAGTTTTGACTTTTACTATTGGAAGTGAAGTAGATTGTCAATCATTAGTTGTGCTGTTAGATTAATCTCTTTGCTCTGGTGTTTGGAATGGATGGGAATTAGCTAAAAATAATAAAATATGAGAGTGTTAGTAAATAATGTCTCTTTAATTTACTTATACTGTTTGGTCTTTTATTCCAGGATACTTAATGCCTCAATATGGAAAGCAAAAAAAAAAAAAAAAGAAAGAAAGAAAAAAGAAATCACTACAATGCTTAAGGCATTAGAAGCTGAGAGCTTGTGAAATCTGGCTTTACAGCTAACAAGTAATGTGCGATAGGAGGGASAGTTATTGTAAGAAGTATTTAAGAGAGAGATTTAGATGCTTAAAGAGATGAGTAATCATCTCATGGGATCTTTAAAGGCAGTTGAGTCATGGAAATTTAAACATAAGTCTGTATGTCCACTGTGTATCTATTTCCCTACATGCTTATCCAGTTAGAGAAATGAAACATCTCCAATCAAAAGAATTAGAAAGAAAATGATGACCATGGGTCTTTTATTGAACTTCTTCTGATTTATCTACAGACCAATAATTATAGGTCTAATTCAGAGTTCATAGAATTCGGTGAAATACTTTCTACAGACTTAATAGACTTTATATYAGGTTTTCATAATTATAGTAAGTCATTCTGAATGAGGAATTCATCTTAGAGAATTCTAATGTATTTGTGGATAATTTGCTAATAGAAAATGGGCACAAATTATAAATTGTTTGCTATAAATTATTCACTCAATTATATTGCATCTAGATTGAGAGATAGGGGAATTATACATTTGATAATTATGTATTCCATATAACCATTGGCAATATGATGAAACAGATTTATCACAAAGAATCTGTCCATCAGTCGAAAGATTCACTGTGAAGCATTTCAGAGAGTCCTATTTGACTTCAAGTCACTGAGCAATAAATAAAGAATGGCTGGAGGCTGGCATTCTTCTAAGATCAAGATCAGTGAGGGAAATCCTGTATGGCAGAAGGAATATTTTTAATATGTTCCTCTTCTCTTAGCTTGTCTTGAAGAGACTATGTCAGTGTGATTATTCTTTTAAGAAATATAGAATGGGAAGAGATCAATGGAGAAAGTTTAGGAGTAGGATCTAGCCCTGAGATATTCTATTCTCATAATTTCCCAGAGGGAGGGAAATTCTAAACCTAACGATGTCAGGGATTAAATTTTTGTTGAAATTAATGAGGTCAAGACTTCATCCTTTTAGCAGTCCCTTTATTTTCAGTGTGAGACTAATATACTTGTCATTTTCCTACATCTGGCTTGACCTCAATTAAAAACAACAAAAACAAAAAAACCTTGTTTAAGACCAGTTATGCCCAACACRTAAAATGCATTCCTACTGGAATGAAGAGAATAGGCAATTCCTTCTAACTCTAGGAATTTTGTTTCCCTTATTTTTGCTGCATGTGCATACCTGTGTGTAAGTGTAGGCCTCTGTGTGCACTGCTGAGCGTGCACTGATGGCTTTGTGCATATCCATATGCCATGTGTGTGTGCATAGCTTCATGCGTTCATGGCTCTTTGCAGGTTCATGGCTCTATGTGTGTGCATGCTGCTGTGCACATGTGTACACATGGCTCTGCCTGGGTTTCAGGGCAAAGGAGGAAGGAGGTATCTTCATTGGTTAAAGCTTGTGCAAAATACAAACTTTCTGTTTGTTAGTATCCAAGCTAAACATAATGTAACTGTTTCATTGTGGCTTATCCCACTTTAGTGACCTAAAGAGTTGTTTGTAAATAGACATGAGATAATTCAGTCTTCATGCTGCGTTAGTCCTGGGCAGAAATGCAAGGAAGTTTCAGTTAYAGAATTTAATAGAATACACTGTATGGACTATTTTATTGTAGTTATTCCACATACTCCATATCATCACCTCCAGGATTGTGTTGTTCATCAATGTCATTTTCAGTCTTGGAAAATATCATCCGTGTGTGTGTGAATGCATATGTACAGAGATAAAACAGTTAAAATGGAAATTCAGAAATTTTGGTGTGGATATATGAAATGTAGGAGAAAAAGAAGTTCTTATATGATGCTATTCTGCCCCATTTTCCTGCCTGTGGAATTGTGTGTGTGTGTATGTTATTAGTGCATGGACATAAGTATTCACAGTCATGTTAGAAACAAGGCTAGTGAGCTATGAAGAAAAGGCATAAATCTCATGGTAAACCTTGAGGATGTAAGTAAACAGGCATGCCTGTCAGTGATATTGTTGTCTGCTATTCATCACAGATCATTGTTCTTTATGAATGAACTTGTAGGTCACAATCTTGCAGAGACATACGAACCAAATTAATCTGATGTGCAGTAACACCCTGCACACTTACAATGCATTCACTGTGTGCCTAACATGACATAGTACCTAAATCTTTGCAATATTAGTTGGTAAACTTCTCACTCCTTGAAGGGGAGAGCTGTGACTTAGCATGGTTTCACACTGCGCCTGTGATAACACAGCCACAATTCTGAATGGGGTTTTCAGGTACTGCTCAGAATACCAAGGAGGAAAACAGAAAGGGAAGAACACAGACCTGGTGCTCCAAGAAGAACCCTAAACTAGCCCTCATACCTGTGCAGTTTACTGCCTCTCTGTGTACCTGGGTCTGACAAGGACTGCTCCATTAAGAGATGGGGTCAATTCTATTCAGTCCTCCATGCTTACCTGCCCTGTCATTGCTTACCCACATAGGAAAGGAGAGCAGCATTTAGCTAACAGTTGCTCTCTTCCCTCTGAGGGACCTGGCAGTGTGGGCAGCCCACACAGGAGACTAATGAGACTTCTCACGCACCATTACTCCCTGAGCAGGCATGTGGAAGGACTCGCAGCTGAGCCTGTAATTAATAAAGCAGAAGACTGAAGCTGACCTGCAGGAGATAAGGAATCATTCCTGGGAAGGAAGCAGAAGGCCTGCCGTGGGATCCACCACAGTGATGGAGAGACGTTGCTGTTGCTCACTAATGGGTAACAAATACAGCTAGGAGAACTGCTGGGAACAGCACTCCCCAGCTGCTGCCACACATCTGTTATGCTGGGTGGCCTCTAACCTTCTCCCTGAGGATCTTGCAGCTGCCAAGAAGAAGCCAAGCTCTGCTTCTCAAAAGCTGTGAGGCAAGATGCACATACCCTTGTTACATTCRCACTACTTAGCAAGGAAACTGGAGAGATGGGAGAGATATGGGAGCTCTGAAAGCTGTGATTAGAAAAGAAAGACACGGAAATGAGAAAAGAAAAAGGTAAATGGTGACCTCAGGTAATCACTGCTCACCAATGGAGCTGTACTGTCAATGAAAAGTGAATTTCACATTACACTGAGCTGCAGACCTCTGAACTACATGGATTGCTTCCTTGTAAGGACATGACCTGGAGCAAACTTAGTGCAAGCTCTGAAATCACCTTGAAAACCTGAATGTGCTCAGTTTCCTAACACAGGTGTAAGCTCTTCTTCAGACCTTGTTCTGGTCAGAACAAACCATGCCTGGTTGGAAAGAAAGACATGGTAGTGACTTTCCCAAACTCAGCGTCAGAAGATAGCCCTGTAAGTCTAGGGACTGATTACTTCATATTTAGTCAAACAGTAGCGGGCTGTTTAATGGCATTGCAGGAAGAGCAGCTCCCTTAATACCCCAATGATATTAATGATTTTCCAGAAAACATAAACTTGGAAGACTCATGTGACAAAATTAACTCATGACTTATTTCTTTTACATTATTACTTATTGGCTCTCCACAAAGGTGAAGGCCACATTATATTGGTCTTTGCAAAGGCATACCCACTTATCTACAAAAAGTATGACCACTGGGAAAACAGCTGAGCTTCAGTTCATTACAAATGCGTTCAGAATTCAGTGACTCACAGAACTGCTGAGAGAGATGTGAGCCKGTAACCATCATGGAGTCTTCTTTACTCTTTTGATGATTACGGATTAAATCACCACTGTCAAAAAGAAGAAGAATTTGCAGGTAAACCTAAAAAATTTAGTCTCTGAAAATCAGCCTGGATTCCTTCTAGTCCTAATGCTACAAGATTTTGGTTTTGGATTGTTCAAGGCTTGATCAAGAGCACAATTCATGTATCCTCACCTGTATGTACCCTCTCACAAGGGTAGAAAGAGATAAACAATAAATTTAGTTGACAAATAAAGAAATACATTTCCAAAKATAACAGAAAATCAAATGCTGTTTTTACATCTTTTTTTTTCTTTTTTTAGGACAACTTCAATTTAAAGAAAAAACTTGTCAGTCTCCCATCACCTTTCCTTGTAGCTATTTTATGGAAAGAATTAGGCCTACAGTGGAAGACAGGGATAAAAGGGAAACTCCAACACTGCAACAAATGAAAAGATTAGTAAGCATGTATATTCACCGTCTTCATTATAAATGATGTACTCTGCATGTTGATTCATTCTACTGGTGACTTTTAGTTTAATCGGTACGTGCACCACCACAGAATTGTCTTTGGAAGTTCTTTGTGCACTTGTATGAAATTTCAASTGTGTGACAAATGATTAAACAGTCAGAAAATTCCACCATTTCTCTTACCATCTCTTAGAGGCTTCTTTTGATTAAAAATCATTATATTGTCCAAGAAGAATTCAGCTGCACCYAAGAAACTGCTGTGAAGTAAATGAGTTTTAAGTAGATCGGAGTTCACTTTGTGAGGGTGCAGATAACATGAAAGAACCTTTATAGGGCAGGGAATGCAATTCTTGGCTTTTAGGACTAGCTGGGTGAATCAGTGTTGCTAGGCAGACTGACATCAGACTTGGATCGGAGCAGGGTAGGAACTGCAGTTCTCATGGGAGTTGTCAGTTTAAAAGGAAAAAGGAAAAAGACTAATAAAAAGTCAGCACAAAAGCCAGACAGAAGCTCCTAYTAGAACTTTATTGATTTGCAGACCAAGCATACTGGCTACTGTGCATTCTTTTCCTAAGAAGMCGTTGATTATGGTTCACAGTCACCAGGTACAGTTCAGTTATATAATGCATGGCCCCTTGTGCAGTGACTACTGACTTTTTCATTTCCTCCGAACACAACAGCTTTGACTTACTTAGTATTACAGAGGAGTTTCCACCCCTCCACACTCACRAGAAATATTTTATTAGATTGTAAATGAAGTTATCTTATTCTCTGAGGTTATTTTCTACAGCAGTTTCATTTCTCCCTTCTTCTGTCTTCTTCTTTTTTATTTTGTTTTTATCGGATGCTAAAGGGTAAAATGTAAAACAGAGTGTCAGTGAAAGGAACTAAAAACAAGTATACCTTTAATGTACTGGGAGAGAAGAATTAAATTGTACTTCCACCTCCTCTGTCTAATAGCTTATACAATGTGAAATGAAACAGAGTAAGCTCTTTTATTATTTCAGCTCCTAGCAGTGTAGTTATAGTTAAAGGTGTTTCACATTTCCCATTATAAATACTCATTTTCACAGCTTTACAGAATGTCATAAAAATTCACTCTTGATTGAAAMTTACTCAATAAGGTCATAACCTAAGAACAATTTCAGAGATAACATTGGGCAAAATCTAGCTGCTGAAGAGTGAGGTAATCTGTTCAAGCAAGCTGAATTATTTGGAAATCTGACCCCCAGAATTTTATTAATGATCAAAATACTGATGCGTTAAAACAAAACCTGTTGTGACACATGCAATTAGCACATTTACTGGGCTCTTCTGCGCTTACTTGCACAGRTCGGCAATGCATTGTCAATAGATCACACATATCAAATGCATAATTTCTTTTTACGACATGGAAGGAAGGTATGTCTGAAGTATATGCAGAAAGAGGGAGGGAGGAAGAAGAACTAGAACTGAGCAGCCATGTGAGTGTGACTACATCAGTGACGTGGAAGAGCACAACACCTACTAAAGACTCTTTAATCTTTCCTTCCCCTCCGTCTAGCCATGAAGGTAAATCCCCGACCAGGCAATGCTTTTACTTTCATACTATTTTCAATGCCATTTTTGAGAGCATCACCTGTAAGTGATCTTTCTCTACTGGGAGTTTCACACCTTAAAGGAAATAAATTATCTCATTGACTTCAGAAGCCATATTCAGATACTGAGATTTAGGTGTATCTTCAGCACTTAATGATTTGCATTTTAGGGGATTCATCTGGGAAACCAACATATGGCCCTGCACTCTGTTGTGCCTTGTGCTGTACACTCACAGAACAAAAATACAATCCCTTCTCCAAGGAGCTTGCTTGTTATTCTCAGTTAGCTTGTCTCCCCAGATCTCATTCTCCCCAGATCTCATTCTCCTTGTCCAAGCCTGTCTAAACACTTTTTCTTGATATCACTATTTTTTCCTAGAGCAAATTTTTTTTTAGTGAATAGGATCATCTTCATGGGTAAAAATGATGTAAGGATCTTCACCTGCTTCTGCTTCAAGCAAATGGTGCTGCAAAACAAAATTATGGCTCTCTATATATGTATGTATGTATATACTTATATAGTGGGAATCTCTCTGTTTTGTTTAAGTCKTCTTTTTTTTTAGGAAGCCTAAAAAGTGTGAGATGGAATTCCCACTCAAATCCAGAATTAAAGAATTGCTGAAGTTCCACCTCTCCCATCCATCCTCATCCACAGCCTTGTTAATGTCACTGCGACAGTGATGCAGGGTGTGGGAAACCTATGATCTCCCCCCTGCTCTCATTTGGAGAGTCTCTATAKATCAGGTGTGTACCTAACTACTGGATTCTGGCATCCATTCTCTCTCTGCCTCAARAAATACATAATTCATTTTACATTGGGGAAAAGGTAAAAAGAAGAGAGTGAGGATATATAACCCAGAATAATCTGGTTAAGGTACTAGATTGGGGCATAGCAGGTTCAGGTTCAWTGCCTTCCAGCATAGCAGGATGATAAAGCTGAGATTATATTTCTTAAGGAACAACTGTAGTTTCTGTGCTTCCTTCTTTTTGCACTCTGAATTTGTGGATATACGTGGATACAGTAGCTTTCTTCCTTGCTGGGGTTTGATGGACTTCTAGGCTGGGATCAGGTATCACCTGCAGAACTAAAACACGTTTTCTTTTTTAAACCTTTTTCCAAAAGTCACTAGCAGAGTACAGAGGACAGTTATCATACTTGCATGAGAGCTTGTGTTTTCAGAAATATTTAACCTAGGTATCTGAATTTCATTTTCAAAAAGGCTTTAACACACAGAAGCTGAAGGAAGATTTTCCAGGGCTTAAGTGACAGGTWCCTATATTCTATCGCTTTTCTTTGGGATTTTGACATCTATATATGTCAGTTAAATTGTCATTTATTATTACTCTGATGTAACGTGTTATTATACATCATCYGAGCCCTATAACTATCAATACACAACCCCTTGGTAAATTCAAGGTGAAATGAACTTAAGCTAATTCCCATCCTTTACCGCTTGCAGTTGGCTAACACTGCATCCAGGGCAGCCCTCACAGCTTGGGTGACTTATACCAAATCAAATGAGTATCTGAGACCAAAGCTGAGAAAAAGTTGCAAAAAAGGTTGTTTGCTAGTCTGATTTCACATGTCTTTAGGAAGAATAAAGTCCACGGTGTTGGCTTTGGTTTTGGTTTCCTTGCCCATATTTGCTTTTTTCTTTTCTTTTCTTTTTTTCTATCTAGTTGATRGAATAACAAGAGGAAATATCACCATGGGGTGTGTGGCAAAGAGAAGGAATACTCAGTGATTCATGCCTTTTAAGGTTCAATGACTTCACTAAAGCCCCCCACAAGTCTTATTTATTTTCCAAGCACAGTCATTTTGTGTAAATTATAGGCACAATCTATAACTTTAAAAATCCTCCTTTCCAATAATATTCACTGACTCTTACATGAAAATGAAGTACGCCAGCCTCTAAAGAGCACAGACTGTAAAATAATTACATTCATTCTTATTAAAATGGCCAGTCATTTGCTGCAAAAGTACAATTTGTGGTGGCAGAAGAAAGTAATTTGTTAAATAAGATATCCATCCAACTATTCATAATGCAATTTAATCAGTAGATTGTATGCAGACTTTAAATATAAAATGTCCAAAATCATCATACTGAATTATTAACAGTTGATATCTTGGGGAAGGGAGAAGTACAATCCATATTTGCAATGCTGGGAGAAAGGGGAAAAGACAGATTAGATCAACCACAGTGCTACATTTTTCATTCTCCAGAAACTTTCTCATCTTCCTGCTGAGATCAGAGGCCAGTGTACTAATAAGCTTTCGGGCTTTTGACAGACTAAGCAGTGGAGTCTTCCCAGTATCACTTCAAGCCTGGCTCTCTTGCATATGTGTTCAGACTAGCTTACTTTCTAAGTTCTTAGCTCCAGCCTGCAACTGATAACCCACTTTTAAGACTTTCCTTGCCATGTAATGTTAGGTGCAGACTAACAGGCAAGGATTGAATCACAGGTAGCATCTAAACTGCATTCAATTAGAGACATAGTCASTTATTTCAAGTCATGCTAATAGTGTAAACTTTTCATGCTAATGTTGCCTGTAGCAATAAGTCTTTTAGAAACTGAAACAGCTAGATTCAAATTGTTATGTATGTATGGTTGTGATAAGTAGTTATTTCTAATCTGGTTATCCAAGGTTCCCTTTATAGCAATTGTGAAAAAAGACGTTTCTACCAAATGATTCATCTCACTGTAAAGTGCATACCTATACACTTGACATAGATCAAATAAATCTTGACCTAATCATGCCTCTTCTTCTCCACTGACTATCAAAAAGTTTAGGGTGACTGTATCTCAAGGTGGGTGGTTGCACTGTAGGTGTGTAAGGTCATCTCAGATGGATTTCAGCCTCAGTTTCCAAAGGTAATAATATTTTTAAAAATGCATAGAAACTCAGATACCATTACTTCAGTGATATGTACAGTGGAAACCACTAAAGTGACTTCCTGGGAATGCCATCAAAAGTGTTGCATCCACTGAGTTCCTGTCAGCAATACAAATCAGTCATCAAACCCCTTAAATTTAGGCACCCCAGAAGTTCTAGCAACTGTGGAAGATACATGCAGAGAGGTAGACTGAACATGACCCTAACTCATTTACAAATGGAATTTAAGCACCTAAATGCAATTAGAAATCTGGCCTAAGGGATCTGGGCCACACCACATTGAGTAGAGCAGTGTTCAAATACTTTTGAGTATCTAGGTGTCTTTGTTATTGTTTTGGCTTATGGACATCCCTAACTGCCCCCTTCCCCTGTCTAGAGATGCTATCCATCTGTCTCATTTCATGAGTGTTWATCATAGCTGAGTTTTCTGTATCACTATCTGACCCACGGGAACCTCCAATCTGTTCTCACACTGCCTTGTTTTACTCTGATGTGGGAAAGAGGATTGAGCACTGAGCACTGTAAACAAAGTGAGGATAAGAAAGGGGCAAACAGACGTGTGGTACAGGGCACAGCTTTATTTGAAACACCTCCCTTGTTGGTATAGTTGAGCTACTATAACCATACTGAACACTGGAGCTAAATGCTGATCTGAATGTCAAGGATGCTCTCTGTACTCTGCTATAAGTTGAACCATAACCCCAAACAAACTGTTGCAGACTTTAAATAAGGTCAGATTTGGTGAAGATTTTTCCAGATCAAATCTTGTCACCAATGATCATTGTTCTAATTTAATTAGCATTTCTGCAGTGGCCCAGAAATTGTTTTTGATGCTTACCTCAACGAGGCAAAAGAACTACTCACTGATAATCAGCTCTCCAGGATTCATGGGCTGGAGAGCTTGCAGACCTGAGCTGGATCTGAATATTTTGCAAGAAAATTGGTTTCTGTATTCTTTCCTCCTTTCTTTATGGCTCCAGATTCCTAGGTGTGTATTACACTTTGTATCTGCAGTYTGAAATAGCTCTTATTTCTATAAAATATCAGCAACCTTCAGCTGAAGGTTTGTCTTCAATACATTGTTAATTGRTAAGTATATGGTTAATCAGTGAAGAAGCTTCTCAAAATTTCGTGTTAGTGAGGTCCTTATGAAGACAAAACTGTTTGACTACATCTCCACTGTTAAATAAAGCTGGGCCAAGGAGTGATCTCAAGAGCTGAAATTCTGATTACCAACACTGTTTAATTATGAGTTTGTTCCCTGGCACAGTTTTGACCATACAAACTAGCACCCCCCAGCCAATATCCAGCCATGGTTTGAGGGACAACATACATTAACAGTTATTCCCAACAGGCAGCAGGTTTAGGATCCTGCATCAGCTGCCACATCACAAGTGAAGACTGCTGCCACTCACTAATCAGGCCAGCCAACTGAGGAAATTCTCTCAGCCCACTCACCRACTGGTTCTTGAAGGAGATGGGCCASGAAACACCTAGAGTGAAGATAAATAGCTATTCTGGCTTATCCTAGCTCTTCAAAGCACAAATACTTTCTGTCACCTAAGGTACGACTTCATCATCAACAATTACAAGGCATATCAAATTAACTCTACACTTGCTGCGAATATGCAAAGCTACAGTTAAGCAAGATTTGATTCGATCTTATATATGCATATCACTGCAGAGGCACCCAGGGTCTTGTGTTATTTCTCAGGTGCTGCTCCCTTTGGTGCTGTTTTTGATGATATTCAATCAGGACCTTCTTTTCCATTTTCTTCTCTYCATTCTCCTGACCTGTCAGTCACTCTTTATAAGCTCCTAGGTGCTATGCAGAACTAATTTCTTTCATCCAGGCTGGACTTTATGGTGTCCACTGTGGACACTTAACCCTCACTTCACATTCCTTCTTACTTGTCTTTGGGACTGCCTCATCCAATTTGTATGGTAACCTAGTTAGGTTTCAGGCAGCTAACACATTCTCTGTTACAAGGTCAGCCTTCCACCAGTTCCCTGCTGGCCAGCTTATTTAGTCAGGTGGTTTTAGGGACCTAGAACACCATCTGCATAACAGTGCCTCCCACTGATTTTGTAAAAGCACACTTGTAATTTCTGATGAACCACAGAAGCTTCTAGGAATCTCCATTTATAAACTGTCTGCTTTATTTTGGTCATTGACTGTGGTGACATGTCAGCTGGGTTTGCAAAATTGAAGGGAGAGTATATAAAAGACCTCTGTTAAGGATTACTTTAAAATATGGAGCAAAAATTCATGTACTTTCTATCTATTTGCTTTACAGTGATATTCTCCTAATTGTCAATAATTTTAAAAAAGTTATSCAAATTGAAAACTGGAGAATCCCTAGGCCTGTTTTACTTAGCTATGGAGTTTTTGAGGTTTATCAAACACTAAACCAGAAGTAAAATTTTGTTAAAATTATTTCCTTTAGTGTTCAATTCTCAAAATTTCCTCAGTAAGCTAATACCATAAAACTTATTGGCTTTTAATAAAGCATCATATTTTGGTTCTTTTGAAGATGTTATTCAAACACTGTTACTGGTCAACCTACAGCACACACATTTTCCAGTAGCTTGGCCAAGGCCTACCAGATTTCATACATATTGTATTGAAACATATTTTCTGCCCTGTGGTTCCCTCATTTGTTCATATATCCCTTGCTCTGCAAAAATATACGCTTTCTTTCTCTTTCTTGGACAAAATTTGCTAGAGGCTACTCAGGCAGTACCAATGGCTTATGAGATGAAAAATTCATGTATGCTCCATTTACCTTTTTTTCAAAATCTGGCACTTTTTATGTATGTGCAGGAAATTTACCTGAAGCATATTTAGCAGTTTTGCGGAGTTCTAATATGTGCTACCTGTATATGTAAGCAATTTTCTAACAACATATGGTAGGTGGAAGGAAACCTTTAGAAGTACTTTGTTTTTCACTCCAGCCACTTTTAATAGCCTGTAGAGATCTGCAGAATATTTTTTTGAAATCTGTAGCAGACAAAATATAATTTTACAAAACAGAAAGCAATGCCAAACAGTCATAATATGCTCTTCCTGCATTTCTGTGTGGTGTCCGGCATATGCCAGGCTGTAATACACAGGATTAAAGGTTTATAGTATATCTTGCTCACTGAGATTCTCAGTTTATTGTAAAAAATTACAAGACTAATTCTATGCTTGGTTAAAAATAGCACAAATAATAAGAACCTATTATAATATGTGAGAAGGAAGTACATCATCAGTTGYGTTTACTAATCTGTTATGCCTCAGAAAGTGTCCTTATATAAAGAAAATCTTTCGCTTCCTTTCTTGCTAGTCTCAGGTTTGTGGATCTGATTCTCCAGTGCATGACACCCATTTTATTCTAAGGTAATTTCATTTATTTTAATAGCATTATACTTTGATAACACTGGTGTGATGGAGTAGAGAATTAGTTCCGTTTATATAAGGTAGCTTATGGCCTTTCCTACAAAACTGGGACAGGACTCAGAATTTACTCCTAATTCTATTGTTCACATTCTGTGGTCATGTCTTCATAGTCAGATGCAGGAGGTCACGTACCTGCTTCGCTCACGCTCTGAGTTGTGAGCCCTCATTAGACAGGAGCCCTCATTAGAGCTTTTAAGCTTGCCTGAGCACTGTGCTAACACAGCCACGCAGCTCAGGACCAGTGGTGCCTGGTGCCCACCTCCTTAGAGCAGGCGCTGAACGTGCCTGCACCCACCTGAAGGCTCCAGCATGCTCTGTATGCCCTTGGAAAACAAACTCTGGTGCAAAGTGGCTTTGCTGGATTGGCTTACCGAAGTTATGCTGATAGACAATGATSGATAGTTATGCCAATAAGCAGTAACAGATACCAAGGAGGAGTACTGTTACTGAACCTGCTTGTCTCCTGTAGCCTTCACTGGAAAYACTAAGCAAAGAAAAATTCAGCACAGAGTACAATGTACAGCCCTCTGAGCCTTCAGCAGTCAATGCCACACTTCGAAATCTAATTTACTGGCACCAGAAAAATCTGCTTATTTATTAATAAAAGAATGTCACTGTTTTGCCATTATTCAGAAGTGGATTAATTGTGGCAGAGAATAAAATACATTCACAGTAAAGCAAAGGCAGTGTAACATGTTTCTGTGACAGCCCATAGGTGCTRTAGATTTCCTGAATAAAAACATTGTTGAAGGAGAACGGAAATGTAGTGATGCCATTGAATATAATGATACCTTCTCTATGTGAAAATGCTTATTCTCCAGAATCAATATTGTGTGCAATTCTCCTAAATCAGCTATACAGAGAACACGTTAGCCTCCTAAGCAGAGATTATAATTAAGTTTCCTCTGAGCTTTCATGAATTCATAATCACAAGACAGCAATAATTTATTTGGCATAGAAAACAAAATGACAAGATACCCAGAGAGACGCCTAGACAATTGCTTAGTATTTTACTGCTGGGAACTTAGTGCTTGATAAATGAATTAGTAAAATATTCAAAATGGCTCTGTGTGTGATCACAGAGTGGAGCTGTCTGAAATGACTTATGCTGGCATGTCTGATAGTTCCTAACAGTTATAAAAATACAGCTCATTGGGTTAAATTTACTAACATTTTGCATCAGCCCAGCAGCCAAAAATAGCACTAATAACATAAGTGCTGGTGATTATACTGGTACAAAATAAATGCACTATTTAAGAAGCTAAATCAATTTTGTAGGTTTTTGAAAGCACTATGAACATCCAACAATTGAGATAATTTTTTCTTTTCAATTTGTGAAAGAGTCTCTGTATACTGTACTTCAAAATAATCCCTCAGGTGTGTTCAAGCAATTGCATGTGTTTGTCGAAGGACCTATCCTTACAAAAGAACAAAAAGATTACTGATGAGCCATTGCACTTGTAACTTGCATCCCAATTTCCGTCTTATTTTTGTTAAGATACCTTTGATTCTGGCATTCAAGTTTATGCTCAAGTAGCAGTGGAGATTACATTATGTAAGTTTAAAAGGTCTTGATACTAGCAGAAAATAAAAATCAAGATGGTTTTACATTTCATATTTCCCTTTAAAAATGAATAGTGTTTCTGTGTTCCCTACATACAGAAAGGTATAGTTTAAAATATTTTAAAGCATATAAGCAAACTTTGGGAGAGCTTGTATCCTAAAACCTGAAGAGAAAAAGTCACGGCCCACAAACAGTAGGACAACAGAGAGACAATTTTGTAACAATAAGAACATAGGAACAGAAATAAGGTCTTAAATCATCAAATCAATCCAGCATTCTCCTRTTGAGGATAACCACCTCAGGTGACCTGGCTAATACATCTAGCAGGCTGTTCTTCAAAATTATTCTATGTTTTGTACCAATTACTACTACTAGTAGTAGAGTTTGATCAAACAAAGCTCGCTCTTCTCTCATTCCTTGATCATTTTAGAAGCCCTTCTTTACTTATTTTTCTGTTTGAGTAAATCTTTCTTGAACCTGAAACACTAGGATGGTACCCAGGATTCCAGGGGAGATCTCAGTTCTGTGCAGAACTGTATGAATAGTCTCTCTTCTCTATGGGAAAAACTCTGGTGATTCATTCCCATCCTATGATCAGTTAAAACCTCTATTTTCCTCTCTTCCTCAGCTGTTTCCAGCTGAGAATCTCCCAGTTGATAGTAATTTGGGTGAGCTTCCTTTCTCTACTATATATTTTCTTCCTTTTTTTAGTCTTGAAGATCATCTGGATCTTTTGATGTGACATTCTGACTGTCCTATATATTAATAATACCCCCCAAAATTGGGTCACCAGCAAATTTCATTAACAGACTAACTTTTAATTTAGCTGAATAGTCTTTTGCTATTTCTTTTAATATGTCTTGCAAAGATGAATACAGACCAGGTTTTGTCAGTTCTCTCTTTCCTTAATATCTAGTACAGCCTTCTTAGCTAAACTTTTTTTTCTCCTTTTCCTATATATGTCTTCCTTATTTCCTATCATCTTTCATCCATTTGTCCATTTAGGAATTAATGGTCTCTAATTACAAGCTTTCCTCCTTTTGTTAGGAATAGGTTTTTGACAGTACAATCCCTTAACCACACAGAATTCTCAGATGTCTTTGGCTTCTGGGAACCTAGTCTTCTCATTCCAGTTCACTGCTGTAACTAGTTGCCTTGGTTTTCGTCCTTTCAAAAGCAAGGTCCTTTACTGTAGACTTTTTCTTGCACTCGTGGGTGCAT
>NW_020451070.1:0-65602 GCF_003343035.1 Apteryx rowi | reverse complement strand
TCCTCAAGTTCTAGTCAGAGCCCAAACACTGCTGCGCAAACTGCTGCGTCTGTTCGCTGCCTCTGTTAGCTGTGCTCATTCCCCCATAGCGGACAGGTAAACCCAAAGCAAAGCTTAGAACAGTCTCATGTTTGATCTGTGTTACACAGACTGGTAAGGACATAGGCAATATCAGCATTTTGATCTTTTACATGATTTGATTATCATCCAGAATGTGCGATAGCTGCAGAGTTTAAAAGGCRGGTGGTAATTCAGTGCAACAAATACGAAGTGAGGGCTGAGGAGAACATAAGCATGAAGTGAGAGTGTTCTTTCCAAGTCTCTACAGTGTAAACTGAGTCAGTTAATCTCAGCAAATGAATTGAACTGTTATGCAGAAGGCAAACAAAACCCTTTCTTTTTTAATAGAATTGTTGAGAAAATCTGTACTGAACATTAACTCTCTGACCAGATAGATTTGKGTACCCTGACCTGGCATGACCCTAGATTTCTTGAGGGACTATAGATTTCTCCTGTGGCTGAGTTTCTCTTGAAATTGAGCTAATGGCACCCCCCTATATCACTGGGGTGTTGTGATGTTCAATATACTTATTAAAAGTTGTGAGAGGCCATACAAATGTACAAAACAATGAGGAAGGCATTCATATTTGCAAAACCTTTTGAGATCCATATCTGAAAGAAAGTAAAGGCAAATTATTAACTATTGATGGATTAAGTTTTTATATTTTTTTCTGGATTTTTCTGTTGTGTGCATTTTTTTAATATTTTTCCAATAGCAATCTCCAATGCAGATATACAGCATCTGAATAAAATGGGGCATGCAAAAAGATAAAGTCTAGTGTAAATCAAACTCTGTGAAAGTTTTGATGTAGCAGATTCATGTTAGAGATTTATTCTGCTCTAGCTCCATTTAAATTCATCATTGTATTGAGCCTAGAAACATTGTATCATCTAGAAAAGTCACTGAAAATTTGACAGATTCTCAGATGTACCTTGGTGCTTTTACCCTTACTTCTGTGAACCTACAATTCTTTACATCAATGACTGATCAACAACATAGATCTTAATATAATTCCTCAGTCTCCACTTGGAGACAGAAAAGAGAGTTATAAATTGCTGTACTGTTTGTAGGTCATAAAAATTAAATATTACAGTGGAAACGTGGAACACATGACTGTAGTTGCCCATGTCAGGTGCCAAGCTTACACCAACTTTGACAGAGGAGCAAAATCTCTTGTAACAGTTATGATGGTGTTAAATGAGAGGTGAATATTTGTCTTCAGAAATTTGCTTGTTATAGTATTTAAACAAAGAAGATCTAGAAATGAAGGATCCTACTCTGACAACTAATTCCTCTCTCCCTCTCTCATTTATGAGATACAGATAAACTTGTGCATTTCCTTTGTGGTAAAGAAAATGGACGAAAGATTTGTACAGACAACAGCAGGACAAAAAAAGAATGTGAAGGTCACAGAAGCTGGGTTATAGGTCATAATTGCGGAGAAATCACAGAATTAAGTTTAGTTAAAAAATAAGTCTTTATCTCAGTCACCCCCATAATAAGGGGCAACCCCCAAAATAAGCTGAATTATTTACTGTCTTCTATGAATGAAGTTTAATGACACAGCTTAGACAAATGAAAGGCGATTCAACAGCGAAAAGGGCTGCCTGACCACTTCTGCACCTTAGTCTAATCATCTAGAGGTGTGTCTGTTCAGAGAGCTAAACTGGCAGAAAACTGGTAACTTTTTTTTTGAGTGCAGTGACAAGTCAAGGGAAGCAGTAGCAGTAAACACAGTGTTCTCAGAGGAAGCTGTCCATTAGGTTGGCTTAATGACCTTGTGAAGCCACACCTGTATGTGTGTATGTGGCTTGTATCACATCACACCTACATCA
The DNA here is from genome assembly GCF_003343035.1 of Apteryx rowi. NCBI lineage: Eukaryota > Metazoa > Chordata > Aves > Apterygiformes > Apterygidae > Apteryx > Apteryx rowi. Next base: position 63,706 of record NW_020451070.1, on the reverse strand, counting down.
CCGTGTGATGTAACAAGCCTCCCAGGCACTTCTAAAAACCTAACCTGTGGCCACAAACCTCTTCACTTTGTTAAATGACACCAGTTTACAAACTGTTATCACATGTTGCGATGACACTGCAGTGAAACCCAATGCAGTATCTTAAACAGATGGTACTGAAACACAGCTACATGAAACGGCTTTTGTTTCCAAAGTGAACGGCAGAGGTTACGTTATTCACATGCACTGGGCTGTCATGAAGATTTCACATCCAGAATCCTAGTTGGGAGGAAGACAGCAGTACTTTCAAGAAAATAATGACATACTGAGTGAAGTGACTGTGTTGAACTGATATCACCAAAACATACATGGTGGGTTTTCCCCTCCTACTCTCTTCCAGTGGTTTCCCACTTCTGGTCTGCCCATAGACTTTTTCAAGATAACTGAGCAAACCAAGAGTCAGTAAGCTCAAATTGCAATGCTGAGATTTGAACTGTCATGAAAAAATGAAGCAGTCTGAAAATCTAAGACGTTCAAAATCCATATTATCTACATGAAATTCACAAATAAAGTGAGCTCCCTGTAGTCCGGTGATTCAAAGGATATCCAAAGGTATCCAACAGCTCTGGAATTCAATGAGAGGTAATTATCAGCCTTCCTGGGAGTTGTGCTTGATTTGGAGCTGATAACTTACTTAATGTTAATGCTCTGAAATGCTCAGTCTATCCTGCACCTGCCACAAAAGAAAGTTTCATTCTACATGTGGAGTCAAAGATTTCTGTGCAGCTTACTTTCATTCGCTGCTACAGTGCCAAAACTGTAGGAAAAAAATGACTGCTTGTTAAGCAGCATAGAAATCTCTGTTTAATAGGGATGGATGCATACATGACATTGAAAGACAAGACCTGGATTTGACAACAGGAGAAGGTTGTGCGTTATAGGATACTGCCACTCACCAGCAAAGCTCCTCTGGTTCTGCACTGCTCTAGTGTCAGTGATTATAGCTCCTGCAAGCAAGAGGGGAGAGACACTTGAGGCATGAAATAATTGCATAATGACAATTTGAAATCTGATCACAAATCCTTCATCATTTCTACCTTGTCCTCATTTCTGTTGTGCTGAGGGGGTTATCTGCTAAAGCTGATGGGGGGAGGGTTTCACCTGAGTGACTCCCGCTGAACTGAAATTTCTGCCTTCTACTTTGGTAATTCAGTGCCAAAGATCAGTCTGTTAATGAACAGGCAGCCTGCACTTTCTAGGGATTATGGAAATTGTTTAAATGTATGGGATGCAAGTAGATGTATCAGCTTGAGTATACAGTTCCATGGGAAGTAACACAATACTGCTTGATTTGGGACTTCCCTGCAATTGCATGCTTATTTAAGACCTTTAATATGGAATGACATCCTACAAAACAATTTGATAACAAACTTATTTATCAGCTGAACACTATAACAGAGTACTTTATATCCTGTAGTAAATCTCCTCAAGCAGAGCAAAACCAAACAATAAACAACATATTCTAGTTCAGACACCTCAGGGTCTATTTTATACTTATAGTATTTTTAATTATATTATTGTTATGACTAAAGATCCTATTTTGGGCTCCTCTGTGGCAGTGCAGTGAAGATAGATAACAGAAAGATAATCTATCCTTCAGAGAGCTTCCAATGGATGAACAGAAGAAACTGATAGGCAGAATAGATATGAACAGAAAGGGTATAAGCTACCAGTGAGAAGACTGATGAGTGTACAAGTAAGATTTAACCACTGTTGAGATTAGGATTAATTTTCTTCTGCCTTTAGTCAAAATACCAGTTGCTGAAGTGTTCTGACCATTTTCACCTCATGTTTCTGCTCTTGAAAATCTCTTCCCTGGTCTCTCTCCTGTGGACATTTCCACTGAACACTATAAAATTCCCTGCACTTTCTCCTTGTCCAGGCTGACATTGCCTTTCTACTTTGACTGTTTATAAGCAGATATTTCTCACATTTCTTCCTGTTCAAACCAAAAAAATTCTGAAAATAAGGAAAAAATTGTGAGGCAAGGTTTTGTAATATCTGCCACTGTTTGCAATAAGAGAACTCAGAATTTGAGGTATCAACTGTATCTTTAGTGAAGAGTCTACTCGCTTTTGCATATTTCACTGTGGCAAGGCAATCTGCTATTGTGAATGTAGTGTGTGGGAAGCCTCAGGAGCCAATGCTATAAGGGTTTTATCTCTTCTTTCCAGTAACTCAGAAGAATAGAGGATCAAAACTGAGTGCTTTATCTAATTGTAACTGAGATAGTAAATTCAATGTAATGTCATGTTGTATAGGCCAACTATTTGCCTAATGAGGGAAGTGGAGCCTGAGGGAGCAATGGAAGTGAGACAAGAATGGATAGCCAATCAAAATGCATATTAGCAAAGTTTAAATCTAATATTATAAATGTATTTTAAATTTATAATTGCCTGATTATAGCTCTGTTCCTTTTCTTGATCTACCTAGTATATTTTCTGGTGCCAGATCCTTTGTCTGTTCCATTTCAATAAGGAAGGAGCCCTATGCCCCAGTTTTCCTGTGCTATCCTATACCCTTCYTGTGAGCAATGAGCTAACACTTCTTCTCTTCAGGCATGCAGGACTAAATGAGAGAGCTCAAAACCATCCCTATGTGCTGTTGTCTACCTAAAGACTGCATGTTTATAAAAACATTTCTCCATATCTCCCAGTCTTGGTTTCCTCAATCCCTTCAATGGTTTTCTGTTCTAATGCACAGAATTTCAAGAAGACCAAGAACAATGCGACCTTCTTCTTCAAATCATCAAGATTATTTTTCCTAATTATTTTCTTTTTTTAAGTTGGATCCACTTCCCTACCTCTCTCCCTCCCATCAGGTGCTTTCATTTTAAAGGAAATTATTGAAGCTTAAATAGCTTAATAGAGTGTTTCTTCACTGGAAGAAACATGACCCTGGCAAGTAACGGTGAGCTCCGTATAAACTGAGGCATCGCACTACCTAGAAACAGTACGTAATCAGATTCCCCCTGGAGGCGCACACTTGGAGGGATAGCTTGACAAGGAMCTTGAGGGACTAAGATGCCTCATGAGAACCTAAGCCAAGTACACAGGCACTGCTAGCGTTGCCAGACCCTTTGTTCAATCCTGTTGATATCAAACCACCCTAGCACCTAAACGTCCAACTCTGAAATCCCGGACACACTTCAGATTACGCTTCAAGGTTAACACACAGTCACCAAAGCACAAAATTATTGATACTAATGGTTAACCTCGGCCCAGTTAGTATTTGCTCTGGTTATTTTACTTACAAAACAAACTCACAGATTACTCAGACCACATTTAACTGTTTACAAGGCTTGGCACAATTATGAACCTCCAGTTTTTGAAATAGCTAGCAGATGGGAGCACTAAATCCCTTTCCGTAGCTGAAGAAACTTGAAGTAACATTTCCAGCTTCTGCTCATTAGAGCTGTTTGACTTTTGATGTGATACATAAATACATGCAGCTCAAGGTAATGAATTGAGTGATAAGCTGCTGGAAGTTAAGGGCTGAACAATGCTGAGTATCCATCTTGTGAACTCAGGCAAGATTTTCTCAGCCCTATTTAGGATGCAATGGTACCTTCACTTTAGGTTTGACTGCTATTTTAGCTGCACTGTGCAAAAAAAATATTCAGTTATGTGAAAATAAATTTGCAACAAAAACTTGATCTGTTCAAAATAAAGTAAAGCCAAAGAACTTCCAAATATCACTTTAAGCATAACGAGGAATGAAAACATAGTTTTTGAACTTTCAGAAAAATCYGGTTTGTTTCAAAACCTGCAGCTTTCAGAAATCCTCGGCTGTGAAAGCATTATCTTGCTCTGGGAGAAATATTACTGCTATTCATGACTCCGCTGGCCAATATGTTCCCTCACAAGCCCTCACTCAACATCTGCTCTAACTTAGATGTCTGAAAGTCAGATAGTCACCCTATGCTTCAGTTATAAGCAAGCACCTCCGGATGGCAGTTCATCTAATTTTAAGATAGACATACATGGTAAATCAGAAGAATCTCCCTCTGGAAGTACCAATTTTTTTTTCCCATTGACAATGCAGGAAGCGAAAGATGAGTAGCTCAGACTTATCTGCAGGTGAGTATAAACAAGTCAGAATCCAGTCCAGAGCTAATGTTGGTTCCAGCCTTTTCTCTTGTCTCTTGTCTCTCATCTCTTGTCTCTCGTCTTGTCTCTTGTCTCTTTCCTTTTTTTTCTCTTTTCCTGGCCTTGCCTTGCCTTCCCTTTTGTCCTTTTCTTCTTGCAAAAGTGTCATTTTAATTATTTTGCCATAATTTTTCATTGTTATACAAATACATATTTCAGAGAATGATATCTGACCAAAAACTTTGTCTGCAGTTCAGCACACACCCAGCTCAGCATTTTTCCCACTTTGTGATGAATCATATTGTATCAAACCTCCAGAGCAATTACCACAGCACGGAGTMAGAGTGGACTCTCTGCTCAGCACCACTGCTGTGGATGGGGGAGTGCTGTGTTGTGAAGCTTTCAGCTGACAATCCATGATCTGCAAAATACCTGCTGATAAAAGATGTTCGAGTTTAACAGCAGAGTCTTGGGCCATACTTTATGGACTTCATGGACATACAAAACTATGACTTCTTGATCCAAAGACAACCAACAGATGAGACTGCTATAACTTTTATTGGGTGCAGAGGGATCCTCGGGGCCTGTTTTCTTGATGCAAGATGCTTCCCAGCCAGACATGACAATACATCATTGCCTYATCTTTCCCAAGCTGCTTATTGCTCTAGGAAATATTTTTCTTCTGCTTAATTAAACAGCATTATGATTGCTGAGACAATAACTGTCTTTAAGATAACAATGTTTATGCTCTCTTACCCTTCTCTACACCTTCCAAGTCATATCTATTCATGAGATATTTCAGACTGAATTTGTATTTCAGTGTTGCCAACTTTTATGGCCTCATGTCTTCCTAAACTAGCAATGTAATTATAACTGTCTACCTCCTGGTATTTATTATTGATATGAATATAATGAAGTAGCTGATTAAGCAGTCACTGGTTACTCCTGTAATCACCAGACCAGCCCCCTAAGGAAACTGGGTTCAGTAACATGTCACTGGAATGATAAAATCTTAATGAGTCATCAACGAGATGCAGAATTGTGAGGCTCAGCAGAGTTCAAGTCCTGTTTATCATAAAAATAAAGGAGTTAGGGCTGGGTGAGGAGGAGAAATAGCACAAAATGGAGGAATAGACCTTCAGCTGGTGCTATTTGCACTCGCTCTGTTGGTCCTGTGACAAACAGCACCTGCTGAAGATCTGTCCCTCATCTTTAGCATGGTAGCTGCAAAATCTTTATTCTAATACGCAGTACCATTTTCACACACTCAGCTCCTGCCTGACATCTACATTAATTCAGATCATGTCAGAGATGGGATGGCATCCTCCCCACCTGCCCCCCTAAGCTCACCTCCTCATCCTCCTTTCACGAAGAGTGTCTGTGATAGGAAGTGATTTACAGAAAAAGGGTTTCCAGACCCTCTGGCATCTTGGATCTGCTTATACAAGCTTGTCCTGATTAATTCAAAATTCTTCTTGTTCTAATAATCCTCTCCATTTCAAAGCCTCTTTGTAGTTTCTTTCCTACCTTTTGCTGGCATGCAAACGAGCAACCTCAGGTATGGATGTTTAACTTTTTTTGTTCTCTCCTTTTTCAAAATCTTATAGGTTTGGGGAGCTGTGATATGCTCTGTCTTTTTCTTCCCTTAATCTGTATTCTTCATGACATTAATAATTCATTTTCTTAAGAAGGGAGAAAAAAAAAAGAAATTACTCAAAGCCCTGTTAGACATAAAGAAGTGACAATGTTTCCAGAAGAAAGACTGCAGGTCAAGTTCAGACCTGGGAAAAATGGCTGCAACTCTATTGAACTACTTCCAGATTATTCATAACGTCAAGGCAATATGTCAACTAGTCAATAATGTATCCTACTCCACTCTTCAATTAACCTTTTTATTCTTAAGCATTTAGCTGGGTAAGTCACGCAAATGAATTTTTTGAAAAGGTAATAAACAGTGAGTCACAGGAATCAGCAGATGGGTGATTAGCTGTTTAGTTTTACAGTTTATTATTTATTTAAACTGTTTTTGATGCATTATTGAAGCATTAACATTAATCCTTTGGGGGGGGGAGTATTAGTAGGATAACCTTTTTAAGTGTAGATATGGTTCTCCAAGAGCTGCATATGACATCATCTAAGGTACATACATTTTCTTCAGTAATCTGATATTTCAGTACTTCATGCCCTTGAGGTGCAGCTATTATTCCAATTATACAAGCAAGGAACTGATGCAAAGACAAAAGGAGGGAGCAATTCAGGTACCTAAACCTACATATCTAGTACTATCTCAGACACCTTCAGATGCCCAAAACATCAGTATAAGACTGGCAAACATGACACCAGACCTACTAAAGACAGAAGTCAGGTAAGCTATCCTATTGTCTCTGCAGTGGCACTAGATACCTGTGCTTAGACATATTAATTGCTTCCTCATAGTCAAGTGACTGAATTTAGTTATTTTCCTGACAACAGCTGATGTTCAATAACTTTGCGTGTGTGTGTGTGTGTCTGTGTGTCTGTGTGTCTATGTGTGTCTGTGCGCATGCATGCACATGCATGCATGGTGTTCCCTTGCAGCAGGCATAGAGGGCATTTCAGCTTAACTAAGGGGCTAAGGTCATCCCCACAATAACTTCACGTAAGTCAGCTAAAACATGGTAACCTGCTCAGTGGCTCACCCATTATAACTAGCTATGGAGAGAAAGGAAGTCAAAACCAGAACTTCGAATCCAGCCTACTAATACCAAGGTTTATTTTCCTAAATCTGGCCTCTGCCTTTACTCTGCCAAACAAAATAAATAATATATGATGACCACACTAATAAAGGCTTTACTTACAGAGAATAACCACTCGGTCGTCTAGAATTTTCTTCTTGTTTTAAGTGACACTGTTATGAACTTTTTTTTTTATATTGCAAGCCTGATAGCTGAGAGCAGAAACCTACTTTTGAGTTATGGTGACAGACAGCAGGTGGTACAGACCCAAAATGCCTGTGTGAACTGGCAGATTCCTCCCTTTGTTTAGTGTCTCCCAGTTATTTAGAGTACACGTGGTCTTGGAAACCGATACGTAGAAAACATACCTTTGCGTATATTTCTTCTGATGGGTTCGAGAAATTGTCGGCCGAGAATTTATGAATAAAGATGAGTGACTGTGCAATTTCCTTTTATAAAATGTGTCTACTGAACAAGTGGGAAAAGTAAGTAGCTGCTGTTCCCTATGAATATTGTTGATCAGTTTAATGAATTATGCATGTATCCTTCCTAGGTCCAGTGTCCTCTGGCATTGCTTAAGCAGTAGTTCAAYATTTTCTACCACTTTGATAAATCATTCAACAGGAAAACAGCAAGTCTTGATTCTTGAGCCACTGTTCAGAGACATTGACTCATATGGCTCGTTGAACAGTTTGCTTTTACATTCCATAGCTGAAAGTCTGACATCTATGTCTTTAAAGTCCACCAAGGTCACAGAGACATCAGAGTTGTGAATTTTCAGTCTCTTGGATGCTAGGAAATGGCTTGAAACTCAGAAGGAGAAATTCTGCTCCTCTAGAGGCACAAGTTTTTCTGATGTTTGTTATCTTTTTCTTTATAAAGATATGAGATAATAATGGTGTCCCAAGTTTTTTTCTTTAAAGAGAATTAACGGTCAGATAGTGGTCACTGAATATCTATGATTGCACTGTTCAGTGAAAAATAGTCTGGGGCTTTCTTTTCAGGTACAAATCTACTCTAGACATCTCTTCTGTGTATATTGTGAGAAAGATTATGTAGGACTGTTGGCTAAATTCTGCAGTTCGTAGATTATGGGTTAACTAAATAATGCTTTAGACAAAAATAGTATTCTTTCTTTTGAAAATGAATGGTTACAAGCAATAACTGAACAGACAGATCTTTCCCACTGCTATACGGTACAACTTCTGTTTAAAAATAGAGAAATGAATTATTAATTGGTTGGATAACCAATTTTTGATAAGATTATCTTGGTTGGGTTATCTTCAAGGAAAAAAAAAAGAAATTTGTCATTTCCAGAACAGTTTAAGCTCGTATGTTTGATAGTTCCCAAAGCTAAGTAAAATAACAAAATAAGCATGCTAAATATATGCTGACCTTTTAAATGAATTCTCTGTGTCCRTATTGGAAATCCTTCTGGTCTGTGTTTTATCTGATGCTCTAAGAAGCAAGTTTAGTGTCAGATTATCTGTAGAATATTCAAAGCAAATAGCATTCAAATACAGAATCATGAGCATTCATGGCAGACATAACTGGAAAACTCACATTGTTTCCATCAGGGAACAAGCCCTGTAAACCATACATCTATCCAAACAAATGCTTGAATATCAAACAGTCACAAAGAACTTTTGGCAGATGTGTTAAAAAAAAATCATAAAAACTATCTAACAATTATATCTGACTAAAATAAGAGCTTTATTTCAAAATCATGAAGAACATAAGATACAATCTGCACTTCCAAATATTTATGCAATGTGTCAAGAAACAAAAATGAACATCAGAACTAGAATCTTTCTCCTGGGACCATTCTGATAAATATGGACAGAGCTGGGAACCTATGCAAGGGGATAAAGTTAGCAAACAAAAAACTATAATTAATGGCTGCAAACAATGTGGAAGAAGATGTGCCACCTATCCTTCATCTAAAAGAATGGAAATAAGAAATGAGGGGAGAGACTCTTACTCCTCAATGATGGAAATGAAGTATATAACACACTCAAATTTCCTGTAAGCCTTTACTCCATTTCTAACACGTATCCTGCAGTCAGGCTATCAGACTAACTAACTTCCCCAGTGCTGGAGCTTCCACTGTGTCCTCAAACTGGCAAGGCAGTCCTGCAAGTGTCGTGTATCCCACATATTTGAGAAACTATTCTGTTCTGCTACTGCTGATACCTTTGTTATGATTTTGTCTTGGTGCTCATTTCCTATTTTTATATCCAGCTGGGGAAAGAGCTTGACACACACACACACCTTCCCAACATGTTACACAGCTGCTTGTTAGTACACAGCGGGGAGCTGATCATAAAGAATCCCAATTCTATTCTTGGCTCTCAGGGGGATGTATGATGTGCACAGCCTGGGGAACTGAATTGTCCAAACTGATGTAGTTATCCTAAAAAGCAAGATGGAAGTGGAGATAAATTGGGGTCTGACTTATTAGCCCGTTAGCTCTGAATCCTTGGTCTGACTCTGTGCAAACTCTCTGTTATATCATTTTAAGCTCACTAGCTTCCTTCTAAACTGCCTTCTGTGTTAGATTTATGACCTTACTCAGTAATAATAGCAGTAAAATAGATAAGGATTTTAACAGCAGTTAGGAGTGAGATCTGTTTTCTTCTTTCCTGTTTCTGTGGAATATAAGAGTATTTGCTGAAAGCCTCCTTCTTCCTCTTTGCATTTGTTTGTTTGTTTGTTTTTTCCTAACACAAGATTTGCCCTCGAATTTGAATGGCGTCCTTTGCATAGTGGCAGATCTATCATGATATTAAAATTCCACAGGTGTAGCTAGAGMATATATTTTCCTTTGTATCTGAATGTTGCAGAAAACTCTCTGCTCAGACATCACCAGGATCTATTACTCAAGCACTGAGTACATAACTAACAAGGAGGACAAAGTGCAATAAATTTTTCTTTCAAAGGAGTACAAAAGAAAAACGGTCCAATGGAAAAACCTGTCAAAAGTACAGCTATTCTCTTCTTATTCTTCCCTTGTCAGTTCCTCAAGTCACTTAAACACATTTTGATTGTGCTCAAAGTTTTCATTCAGAAGGCTTGTGTTTTGCTGTTACCACAAGGTTTCAAAGGCTTGAATTTCTAGTTAAAACTGAGTTCTGTAGCACTACTGAATATGACACAGTCTGGTTGCACTGCACCAGTGCGCTGGTCTCTGTCATTCACACAAGAGAATGGCAGAGCTGTAAGTAAGTCCAACCTGCCGCTCACGGATCAGCAGGGTATGCCTTCACACCATTTAGCAGTTGCCTTATCCACAAAACCAGTAAATCATCACAACATTTTTCAAGCCATTTTTGCCAGAAGTCTATGCAGAAGGTAGCTAAAATGTGGACATAACTTCACTAAAAAGCACAAGAAAGTCTATCCAGAAAAAGAGGCCAGAGTGCCAAATGTATTCAGTTGATTTAATGGCTGTGTTAACTGATTTGTTTTTAAAACACAAGCAGATTAGCAGAAGCGCTTGACCCTGGCCTAACTGTTCTCAGTCTATGCAGTAAGACTGGGATTTTAAAAAGAACCTGTGGAAGTGAGGGATCCATTGCATCTGCCTTTGCCACCTGAGACTAAGTGTTTGCTTAAGGTATTCATCTGCAGTCAGTGGAGAGAGATAGGCACTCATGGACACTCAATCTTCATATCRCATCTATGATACTCATGCTACCCAGCAACTACTTTGTTTATTTGCTTGTTTTGGGTTTAAATGATTTAATCAATTGCATGACGTAATTTCATGAGCGAAAAAGTGCCTTTGCTCTACATGGAAGGATATTAGCCAGCAGTTTGTGTTCCACTCCAGCTCATATATTTAAGTTTAAGGGAAGAATATCTGTTCTTTAATATCATCAGCTATTCGAAATCTCCTATACTTGCTATTCAAAGCAAGAGCGGCTTGACTGATAGCTCATTAGATCAACAATGCAAGTTGATTTTACAGTTGAAAAAAATTTTTTCTACTGTTGAAAATAATTTCTTTATTTCCTCTGTTGAAACACTTATTTGAACAATAAAGAAAAATAAATACCACTTACTTTCAGAGAAAATGTACATGATCCTTTTACCAAAGCTCAAACTCCACTGAAATGTATGTTTAGCAAAGAAAATTGGAAATGATGCAGGACATTAATGCAAAAGTGTTTATAAAGTTACAAGTAAAAAGGAATATTGAATGGTACTATCCTGGATGTCAATGCAACTGACTCAGTGAACCATGTCCTCAATTTATCCCTCTTGTGGTAGTGGACACATAGCAACACTGAAGAAGGCATCTTTCAATCTAGATATGAGAGCAAGGTTCTAGCTGTCACTTTTTGGCCTTTTTGTTCATGTGCAGTTCTACAATGAACATCAATCAAGTCATTTTTTTGTTTAGGAAGCACTTTCTATGCAAAACACATCACAAAGTGCCAGAGAATGAAAGAGAGGGAACAAGAATATTGATGACAAATTAAACAGTCAGAAGAGCATTGAGTAGTGTGAGAAAGCACTGAAATACTTAGCTGAAGACAGAGGTCTTTAATTTTAATTTAGCTACTAGGAGACATGTTTCAGGGAGAACATGAGGACGCTGAGTCGTCCAGGTGTACTTCTGTGGTTACGAATCCAACTTACGAGACTGTGGGAGGAGCCCCCCTGCATTTAGGCTCATGTGAGTAGGGCACAGAAGATGCACTTAGAGAAGCAAGTTGGATTCTGCTGGTGGCATGAGCACAAATGCATGGAATAAATGAGAGATCATAGCCATGCCCCAAAGGAATCTGAGAAAACAGGGCCTGTAAAATGTCCTCTTCCATCCATTCTCCTCCTTCATTGTTTATCAGTCTATCCAGCCACAGTGTATAACTGATGTCCAAATGTGGTAAAATGGCACTGTGTGCTTTGCCTGTTCCAGAATCCTGAAAAGCAGGTGAATTGCTACTGCTGTTGAATAGCTATCCCTTCCTCTATTCCCCTTTTGACACAACAGTAACCCTTCTGCCCTTCTTTCTTCTTCCCAGCAAACACTGAGCACCTACTGCTGATTAACTACTTTGCAGGAAACATATGGAGAAGTTGGAAGCTGGAGGAATAGGCAAAATGTCTGGCACACCTTTGAAGCAAACAACTTGCTATTTGTGTGCAGTAGCTCTTCAAGCACCTTGCTCCTTGTCTGAGTGAGGACAACCTGGGAAAGGTGGTAGCAGGGGTTAGCTGCCACCAATAGTGCTCCTAATGCACCATGTGTTTCATGGGACGTGGGCAGAAACTGCCTTAAGAGAGCTTTCTCATAGGGAAAATGGGTATCCAAACTCTCTGATAAATATACAGACTGATTCAGACCATCTGGATCATGATCATAGGCAGAAATATACAAAAAATAAAATAAAATAAAATAAAATAAAATAAAATAAAACCAGTAGAATCTAATTCACAAAAATCTGGGGTTTTTTGTTAGAATAATAGCTTTTTCAGATTTCTTGGGACTGTCACTCAGGATTCCTGCATGAAACGAGCCCAAATTCTGTACAAAAACAAAACAAACAAAAAATTGATCTATACCCCCTACGCATTTCTTCAAGTAAACTCATGTTTTAGAGCATTTGGGGATATCAAACCCTACTAGAAGAGAAAGCGGTTCCCAAGCAAATAAAGTATATTTTCAACAAGGTGAATGAATGACTAAGGAAAGCAATGGGCCTGTTAATTTCTGAAATCCTTAAATCGTGATTGAATTGGAGACTTGTTTTCTTCACTGGAATGAAAGAAAACTTCTTAACTGAGTTGTGTAAAAGACTCAGTTGAAAGGAGCAGCCTTTTTTTTTCTTTTTTTACCTTTCTCTTTCTCATTCTCTCTCTCTCTCTCTTTTGTTTTACACCGGGTTCTAAGTGGACCTTAGAAACCTTACTGTCAAAACTGTTGTCAAAATCCATGTACCCCTGTAAAATATTTTGGCTCACTGAAGTCTCATGGAAACGTTCATCCCATTCAGTTTTAAGAATAGGGCACTGCAGCTCTTGTTTCTCATAAAAGAAACCTACACACCTCATTAGGAAATTTGTCAAAAAATTACTGACGACTGTTGGCAGTGCTTCAAAGTGCCACGTCACTCACATGGCACTCATCCATAGCACATTCTTGCTTAAAGCTAAAATGAAGTCCCACATTTATCATCATTTTTCTGCAGGGCTACACACAGTTAGTCATACATGCAGTAGACATAGAGCTGATGTTTGACACACGGTTGGGTGCAGCCAAGTGTTAGACAGGTGATCTCTTCCTTCCAGGCATTTCATGGCTCTTACTAGTAAATAGCACAGCCTAAAATCCTTCCCTCAGCTACAACACACACAGGCATATGTGCAGCCATGTGCTCATGCACAAACCCTACTACCTGGGTCCTGAGTTTGTAACCAGTACCCCCTTTTGTATTATTATTAGTTATCAATAGTTCAGTTCAATAAAAAATTATCTCTCTCTGCATGAGAAGTTATTCTGAGCCTGAAGAAAATGGGTCAAATTATATTTTCAATTAGGAAGTATTGAAGAAGGATTTCTTAACGTGTTCAAACAGCTGAGAATTTTAACCAAAATGACTCTTTCCCATAAGAACATGCAGTTTCAAATATTTATGGGGAAAAAAAAAAACAGCTTAGAAAGTTCTAGCTCTAGTCTTAAACACAGATTTTAACAAAGCAATCAGTGATTGTGGCCTGCACATCGCAGTTCCTCAGGTCTGACCTGTACTTCTAGATCAGAATCAGGAGAGGTGCAGGAGGGAGTTATTCTCTCTTTGTAATTCTTTTTAAGGATGACACATGATATATTTGGAGATTTTGTTGTTTATATGAAGTATGATYGGCAATGTCAGTAATGCATGTTCTTTTCTCTCAAATATGTCACAGGTGAACACTCTCTTTTTGTTGCCATGATACAAAAATGTGTCCTTCGAGTACAGAGTGGGAACCTTTGAAGCAGCTAGTTTGTCTACACATAGTTATTATGTATGTTATGTGATAATGTATACAGTTCAAGCTTAATTTGGTGGGGCCCCTGGACAATAAGGTTATTTACAGAACTACCTATGGCACTTGACAATGCCACTCTCACATGACAATGACAATGCCATTCTGAACATGACAGCTTCTCCTCTGAGCACTCCCTCATCTTTAACTGAGCTATCTGASCACAACCTTCAGCCAGCTCAACCAGACTCAGAAGAGGGTGTCTCTCTGTGGATTAAGAACAGTAAACTTTGCCAGGCTAGGAAAATGAGGAAATCAGTCAATCTCCTTTCTTCCACTGAGGACAAAAAATGTCAGAAAATCTTGCTCCAGCTCATTGATTGATTGATAGGAATATATGCTATGGATGCAAGCTTTAAAACCACATGCAAGTAAGTTCCCTTTTCATGCTATACTTAGGGTCTGAAAAGCATTTCTTTAGTACAGCACAACTTTGGCGGAGCCATTAACTGTAGAAGCTGTGTGATTCGGCAGAACCTTTTTCATCAGTATAGCTACACCATGGCTGGAAATGTCTTGAGCAGGCAAAAGCAGGCTTCTCTCAGCACAGTTGTATGTACACCCAGGGTTTTCCCGGGATAACTAAGAGCATTTTAGGCTGTGRGGCTTCTTCTGCTCTGCTGTCTGAGTGATGTGATTTTGTTGTTAGCCTTTCTGTGGTGACCGTCACACCTGCTGATGGAGGGGACAGTAGGACTTGGCATGGAAAGGCTGCAGTGTTTCTTCCTGCTGTCCCAAGGCTGCCCACAGGATCCCGCTTCCAGCCTGTGCTGCAGGGACGCCTCAGCTGCTCACGCAGCAGCTGCTGGACTGCTCTATGGTTTGCAGCACAACATGCAAAGATAACACCCACCCAGTTCTGGTTTCCTGGACAGTAAATTATGGTGATCCAATAGCTACAGTTTAAAATGGCTGAGTTGTCTCTGTTGTGAGGGTGGAGGGAGAGTCAGACTCCTTAAAGGGAGGGACAAGACCTTTGATTCTCATAACAATTCACTGGGCTGTAGATACCTRATTCATTTGGGCACTTTTGAACTTTTTTAACTGGTATGCCCACACCTGCTCCCAGTAGAACAAATGAATTTCAACATAGCTTGAAACCAGCCTGTGTGAGAGAGGCATTCAATTGATTTTCGTGCATTTACCTGCTTAAATACAAAGGATCTCTGATATATGGTTGAAATAAGTGTACCAGAAAGAGCCCCGTAGCCTTTGGACAGGAGAGGCTGTGAAGCCCTGAGACAGCATGGAAGCTGGCTGACCTCTCACTGCTTTTGAGCTGGCCCTTGGATGTGCAGTGGCTGCAGCGCTGTTATTCAGGCTGCTCTGTGCTTCTGTGCTGAAGATTTTTCCCAGGACGCGTCAGTTCCACGAACAGAGACATTCAGTAAAATGAGGACAAGTGTCACCAGTACTTAGCATTAGTAATGCAAGGAATGCCATAAAATTTCGTATTCCACCACATAGCAACACAACTAGATAGCTGGTCTATAACTGCCTTTTATTTGTCATATCGRTTAGCTGAAATAGCTTCTCCACATCACTAACAGATATTTGGCTGAAAATACCTTGAGAGATCCAAAGCCTCAGTCTAGAATAAAATCTTATATATTGTGATAGACAGAACAAGGACAAGCCATGGCATACTCATCCACATCTTAATCAAGCTCTGGATTAAACAGGAGGTTTAATCTTATTACTGTAGTCATCTATTTGTAGTTTCAGTAGGAAAGAGAAAGCAACAGAAAGATTTTCAATAACCTCTCTCTTGTTCCTCAATGCCAGAAGTCCCGCCAACAAAACTGAGGCTTTTATACAGGCTGTGTTTGCTGTGCATATTTTCCAAACAAGTGGGCTTGGGAGCTAGAGGGATCTGGGTCAACTGAGACACTGTGGTCCTTAAAGGGGCTTGTTTGTGCAAATATCTTTCAAATTTGGACACTGAAAAACTCAGCTGCATTTTCAGGTTTATATACTCTTCTTTTTCTTTCCTTATTTTTTGAACAACATTTATCACTACCTTTCTCTGAAGGTTTCTTAAGAGGGAGGCAGAAGTATTTTACTCTTCAAAAGAAATAGGTTGGAAAATTCAATAGTGCTTCATGTTTCTTGCCAAGCACAGTAATTACACAAGCTACAGCAAATATTTAAAGAAAAGAAACATTTTTTTTCTCATTGCTGGATTTGTTGATATTAATAAAAGGGTAAGGAGATATGAAAAAGCTTGAAATGAGAAACATGGATGGGGAAATTGAAAAATGAATTAGCACACAATTGGCTTCCCACAGGATGYCTCCTTTATTTAAAGAGATATTATTCCATTTTTGGGAAAAAGATTTATATATATATATATATATTTTTTTTAACCTAAAAAACATTGAAATGATGTTGGAGTTGAGGGAATGTCCTGGTTATCTCAGTCAGTCTTAGTTTCCAAGAAACAGAAATATCTTTAATGTATTACCCTTTGTAAATAAGAGGAATGTAATTTAATTGCTTTTTAATTACTTCTATATAAAAATGACTCCCACACACTAGCAGAAAGTTATCCAGCATTTTGAAAAGTGAGAATACAAATTGATTGCATTGAGGATGGATTTACATGATTTTTTACTTTTTGATGTGTTGTYGTCTATTTGCCCTCAAAGAATGCTCCTTTGCTGGGGAGCAGTATAATGTATTTATTCTTAACTTAAGGCAATAGGTCAGAAAGTAGCTTAAGCCCAATGCATCCCCTGATCCCCCCTCTACATTTCCRGATCGCTGCTCATAACTGGGTTGCCAGTGTTTGAATTACCTRTAGGCAGTCCACTTTCAGGTTGACCTTAAGTCCTACCCTCTTCTGAGGTAGGACAAAGCTGAGACCTGCTGATCTGGGAATAAGGTTGCTGCAAGGACAGATGAGACACACAGAGGTGGAAAGGGCAGTCCCAGTACGGCATCCCACCTGCACTGGGGTATTCGTACCCCTGAGCCTGTACTAGGTGCCAACCCTTGTCCAGTCTCTAACGCTGGAGTCCCCTCAATGATCCCAAAGCCCTGAAGGTGCACAAGAACTCTGCATTTCAGAAGTGTCCTCAAGTGAGGACAAAAATCCTTAAAAGGAGTATAGGTGCTGCCATCTATATTTTCCTCTCTACCTCTCCATATTTAAACTTGGTATTGGTATTGAGGAATTCCGCTTATGTGAGGTGACAGATTAGCTGGGAAAGGAAAGGCAGGGGCGTGATGGTCTCTTTTTTGATGAACCTGTAGGTACTTTAGTCCTCTGAGCACCCACCTAGACTTCATTTAACAGCTTCTTCATCAATGCTTCATTGACCTCACTTAATGTCCTCTCTAATTGGCATAGATGTTAGAACATTTTTCCTAATGCTTGCTTTTAATATTTCTCTTTTCCTTGTTTTAGACCATTACTCCTGGTTTAAGCACCTTAAATATTTTCCCCCGCTCTTTCATATTATTTCCTCTGAATATATTTTCTTGTCAGCAGTTATCATAGCCCTTTGCTCTTATCTTTTCTGTGAGTAGCATTAAGTTTCCAATGAAAAGGGATAATCAGAGATTCTCTGTYTCAGTGCAATTTACCTCTGCATGAGAATGGCCCTATTTAATCTCTGGCAATATTCATCTTATTTTGTTTTTGTATGAAACGTCTTAAGTGGAAAACACAAAAAATCCACAACAGATATATATATATTTTAACATTCAAAATGTGTCCATTTAAAAAAAATCAAAGAAATCCAAATCTGTGGCTGATCAATCTTAAATCTGCATTAAGAAAAGTGTGACAGTTAATAAAAACAGACACATAATTGTGTTCTGCTACACAAAGAACTAACACACATCAGCTGAGCATCTATACAGGCTGGAAGCTGTAAAACTGCAGCAACCGGTTGGGTCATTCACTCAAATGGAAAAAAAAAAAAAAGAAGTGAAAGAGATTTGCAATCCAGGAGTCTCACAGATACCAGATTATTTCTCTTCACAAGACTGTAAATCTGTATCAGAGACCCGAATCTGTGTCTCAGGAAACATAGCTGGGTCTAATAGCCACAGACTCCCCTTCTGTAGTATAACACAACTAATTGAGGATGAGTGCAGTTCCCATTGCTGTCAGACACGTAGGCGATTTTCACCCTTAATACTAGGCAATTTCAATAGTCACCTTTTTTTGCATGTGCCCAACWTTCAGACATCTCATAGATCACACGGATAAAGTAATTGGTCTAAATCTGGCAGAAGAGCTATCTTTCACTTCAGTGAGATTTCTAGGTACAGTTAAGCCTCCTTTTTTTGCCATTGCTTCAAGGTAATTGTTAGTGGCAAAAAAAAAAAAAGGGGGGTGGGGGGTGGGGGGACTTAACTGCATGTAGGAATTGAATCCTTTTTTGGCTTCCTGCAAAGTGCAGAACTCAGAATGCAGTCCTCCACTCCCTGTCTGGATGCTGCTTGTCTTGTCCAAAGCAATTATCGTTTTAAGTCTCAACGGAAAAATGCACACAAGATTGTAATTATCAGATATTCAGCTGGTCAATTGCTGCTTTTCCTTTTCTTTTTTTTCTTTTCTAAATCTTCAAAAACTGATAGCAGATGAATTCTTTTTGTCTCCTAAAAAGCCAAGTGTCTCCTGATCCTTAATTAATGCTTCCTTCACAACAACCCAGTGCAGTTGGAAACACTGTCTACTTTTTCTGGGTGTGGAGCTGCAATTCAGTGGGTGAAATTTCTTGCCCGCTGTCACTTGGTCCCAATACACCAGGCCATGTCGAACGCAAGCAAAGTATTGCATTCATGGGYTGTGTTTCAGACTCTGCTTCCTCAAGACAGAACTTAGCATGCCAGAAAAATATCAGTGGGAGCAGGCTGGTGCTGCCCCTCAAAGATCCTGCTGCATTTGCTTTGCCAGCTGTATTTTTCTTCTCTGCGAGGCAGGAGCGCTGAGTCTTGGTGGCACTCAACGGCCAWGGGGTGGGCACACAGTGTGGCAGCTTCCGCAGACCTATCTTTCAGGTGTGCGCCTCGGCCCCATCGGACGGCATCGTGAAACAAGGCCAGGGAGTGCACCATCCTACAGGAAAAAAATCAAGGTGTGTGGGCAAGGATGCCTCTGGGGGACTCCGATAGGTGTCTCAAGATAGAGGAGAAGGGGATCAGTGTGGACTCAGCTGTGTGGCACCTACGTGCTGTCCAAGGCCTGTCTCTGGAGCATTGATCACTAATCGCCAGGCTACATCATCCTTCTTCCCTTTCTCACCGTTGACTGGAAATCATTCAGAGGAGACTTATTAAAGCCAAAGGAAATATATGTTGATTCTGGGAAAGGCAACACAGAGCAATTGCTCAGAACCTGCCATTTAAAATGTTTCTTAAGCTATTTTTAATGCTCCTGCATTTCTGGGCAGGGGAGGGGGTGGTGTCATAAGGCGTTTGTTTCTGCCAATAATTGAAACTGGCTATAATACTCATTAGGGCCTAAGCAAGGAGGAAGAGGATGATCATCAGGACATTTATAATTGATGGAGCTGCATTAAGTGTTATAAAGTAATTCCAATTATAAAACATTTTAGATCTTCTATCAATCATCCTTCTCTCGTTCACCTTTTCTGTTCTGATCCCCAGACACACTAATCATACAGTCTGAACCAGTTCCCTTGCCAATTCTGCTGCGCACTACYGACTCTTGTTATTGAGCACGCACCTTATGAGGAGACAAACCACAACACTAAATGCAGCACAGCTTGGAATAAATACCTGGGTTATTCAAGGATTCTGAGACACACTCATCTTTTGAATTCTTCATGCATGTGGTTCTACTGCACTTGCCCATTAATGAATGAGAAAATAGCATTTCAAAAAAAAACATTTTCTAATTAAAATTCATTACTGGTGGGAATGGGGTTTTTAGACAGCTTTTGAGGTATGAACTTTGTGTATGTTGATGTGCATGTGAATAAGCAGTATTGTAAGAAAACCTGTGATTCCACATTCTCTTTTGATCCAAAATGGAAAAAGAAAAAAGAAGCAAAAATTCAATCATCAAGAAAAAACATAAAAAGGCCTTTTCAGGAACAAAATATTTTTCACAATAAAAGCTAAGTATTTTGATTTATATTTTAAACTTTTTAAAGCTTTTTAATATTTTATATTTTTTAATTTAACCAGTCATCCTGAATCAAAATGCAAAATTCCACATGAAAAAGTGAAAAGAGGAAGTTTCTGATTTTCATAAAAATGTTTCAAGGTCACTCTTTTAAGAACTTTTAGATATTTATAAAAGCATCTAAATACACTTAGACATAGATTTAGAAAATTATTAAAAGAGTTTTGCTAAACATTTTCTGTTTAGCTGTGCTCCTAAGATCTACCACTATCAAGCAGCAGGATTTCTCTGAAAAACAGGCAAAGCTTTTGGGAGAAGGACTGAGACCAGCTCTGTGCTTCACGCTGACCATTGAGCAGTCACTGAACAGCAGTGGCTTTCAACAGATCCAGAGCCCACTGAAGCTTAYGAAAAACTGCCCAATTTATTTCAGTTGACTCTGATCAGAACACATGCTACAAAGCAAAAATAAACAATGGGTAAAATTAAAGAATGAAAATTTAAAAAAGAATTGTAAAAGCCTACCATTTTGCCACCTTTGACAAAGTAATCAGAGTTTAAAGAGTTTCCATATTCCCTCAGAAAATGATTCATGCCAAAGTTTCAGTGTAAAAGATGATCCAATAAATCAAAAATTTCCATGGCCGGTATCAAAAAGACAAAAAAATATCTTCACTAAGGTCACTTTGACCAAAATCTAAATATTTAGTTTCGAGTCAGCTTAGCAATAAAATGAGCTTGCTGGTGAGGATCTGTCCTGGTTTTCTTACTCTTCCCTGCTTTTCCTCTGGTACTAAGAAGCAACTTGATCTCTCTCCTAGCAAACATCYGCGATACACAGGGGGTGCCACAGGATTTCAGATGTACCTTGGGATGGACAGCTGAGCCCACATACTAGAATGGGAGTGTAAGGTGCCCAAACTGTGTCATCTATAAGGCACTACTCTACAACAGGCATCAGAAATGATGCCTCATTTTTGAACTGATTCAGAGGAAAGCATTACAGCTTCATTCAACAAATAGAAGCAAACTGCTTTGCCTTTTTTAAATCAATAATTCATGAAAAATGTTAGTATATTGACTTTTTGTCCTGTCTTTAGATGAGAATAGTTTCCCCTTCTGTTAGCAGACAGGATGAAAAAAAAATTGCTCTGAATTTTCTTGTTGAAAACCAGATGTAAATTAATATGGGCTAGGCAGTTGTAGTAGTAGTTATTTATGACAATAATGATAGAAGCGTAGAACTGGGATGAACTTCCCTGTCACTTAGTACAGCAACTTGCTATTCCAGTCACCACATCAAATGATCTCTGTCCTGAACAACCTAAGCGATCCTAGGGGCAGCTAGTTTCTTTTAGCCCTCCGTAGAAGTGATGGTGAAGTGCTATATTACACTAAATCCCATCATGTTCTCTCTGAGCCAAGGAGACTCTCTGGGCCAATCTAGACAAGTCATACCAACTTCAGTAGCTGGTGGTACATGGGGGTAGCATGGCCAGTTTTTATGTTCAATGGCCTCTGGCTCTAACCTGCAGGAGCAGGTACTCTTCTGTTCACAGCTGAAACGACTGCTGGGGCACCTTTCAGCAAAAATCAAGAGTAMAGCCTGGTCTTGGACCCCTGAAGCTGACACCTTAACCCCTCTGGCATCAATCCCCTTCTCTGAATGACCATCACTATCTTTTTTCCCTTAAAAAAATGAGAAATTAACCTTTTCAGTGCTTTGGGAACTTTCACTGTTTATGTATGGATTTCATTACTGTGATTGGGCTGTTGTGGGAAAATCCACTGTGAGATAGCCTTCAATGTTGTCCTTCCCTAAACATGCAATGCCATATCAGTACTATTATGGCAAGTCATAACACTAGCAGTGTTTTAATGCTGGATGAGTCATCAGGGCCCACTAATATGTGTTCCAGATGTCTTTCTCACTCTTCTTCTGTCTTTGTTTCTCCTGTTTTCTTTTCAGGATCTAAAGAAAGGAGAAGTATTATTGCATATGACGTGACCTACTTAGAAGAGCTCACAGAAGTCATGTAAAGAATTGAAACTGAGGGACAATTCCCTTACAGTGCAAGTGATAGAGCTAGCCTGCCCCAGGCTGTATCATGGAAATGGGAGAAATGAGGAACTGTGAGGACCACTTTCATCCCAAGCTGCAGCTGTGCAGAGGCTCTCTCTCAAAGCGAGCTTGCCGGGAGCCAAGAGTTGGTTCACTTTCAGACAGGCTTCGTAACAAGTGAAAAATCAAAACTGTTCCTTATGGTACTGGTTGGTAACCAATGTGCTATGTCCAAACCTGCTTCTCTCCCCTTCTAAAGAAAATAGTAAGTGAATTTCACATCTAAAGCCATCCATCACCATGATGTAGCAATGACCAGGATGTAACTAGCTCATATCCGATTTTAGACAGTGATTAATAATAAATGCTTTAGGTAAACTAAACACCTCATTAGAGACTTTGTAAGCTGGAATATGTAGCCAAATTCTTGTTGTTTAATAGCCATCAGCTGGTCTGTTCTTTCCGAATTAGCCTGACTGCCTTCTGTTATGCAATGGTATCTTCATGGGTTTCTTTTTCCTGCCCCAGTGAAATTGAGTCTATACTGGTCTCATCCCTAAGTGCCATTCTTTAGCGTGGAGGCAAGAAACTGATTTGTTTCTGTTCCTAGGAGGGGAGCAACCCCAGAAGTGGGAATGATGAGAAACGGGGGATGAGACAGACTGGAAGCTGCTGCTACATCCATACCAGGTCTAGTGGTCCTGGTACAGGATTGCAGTGTAAACATTGCTTATTCCTATCTACCCAGGAGAAAAATGGAACTTGTGCCCAGCAGCACAAGGCTGGAGCTAAGTCTTGGTTTTCAATTCAACTTTCCATGAAATAGCAGTGTACTGGACCCCAACTCATTCCTAATGAGCAATCAGCTGGGAGAACAAGTCAATTTGTGAGAATTTCACTAACTTCATATTTCCTCTGACTAGAAATACACCTTAGAAGAGATTTTCTCTGATCAAACTAGCTTTCCATCTGAACAGAAGAGGGAAAAGGTCATATGAATAAGAATAGTGGCAGTGTTTATTACTTTCATAAGCTCAAAAAAATAAAAAAGCTTTTGGTTATTTTCACATTTTGTGCAAACAATTAGCTTAGGATTTCTTCTTTCTAAAGGTAACTTACTTAATAGAGGAAATAAGAATTCTTGTTATACATCTTCAGTTTGCAGTAATCATTGTGGTTACTGAGCAACAACAATAGAGTTTGAAAATCAGCCCATATATTGCACAGTGGTGAACTGGGAAGTGGGAGAAAAATGACATCTGGCTGTTTTTATATATATATATATATATATATATATATATATATTTATTTATTTATTTATATAATTATGTATCTAAACCTCTCACAAATATTGTTCTCCTGTTTTATTTGAACCCTTTTCCTTCCTTATGTTAAGGCACTGCTTTTGCATTTGGAGGCTGACTTCAGATTTAATGACCAAGCAGGCTGATGGGGAAGGCTCTGGGTAAATGTAGCAGCTTCTTTATTTTATTTTATTTTTTAACTTGATTTTGTGTATACACTTGAATAATTTTCTGTTTGCCTAACCAGCTCATGTTTTTGGCTTATAATTAGTCAATTTACTTAATCACATTTTCTACTTCCAGGAAGATAAATTGTATATCCATGTCAGGGAAACCAGAAGTATTTGGGCAGTGGACTGAGACCTGTTATTTTTTAAAATAGTAGACTCCTATCTGTTTGAGGCTACCTGAAAATCACATTTTGCATATCTTACTGTGATATCATTGCAGACAACAGGCAGGTTATGTTTGTATGTGTGTAGATCTCTCTATTTCCTTGACAGAGAAGGATTCCACTTCCACTGTTCAGCACACAGCCAACTCCTTTCTCAAGATACTTATTTTTGTATGAGCACAATTATGTCACTGCTTTTGAAAACTGCACCCTGAATATAAGTATTAAAGGGAACATGAGTATTAAATATAGTATTAAAGGGAACATGAAGGGTAAGGATGAGTGCTTTAGATTCCCTAATCTAAATAAATACAGACCAGTGTATTTTTTTCTGCAGCTGAGAAACCTGAATATAGTAACCCTCAATTTTCCCTGCTTTTCTGTGTGTTTTGACCKCCTCCTGAAGGACACATCATTTCAAGATCCACACAGTATCACTTCATCACTTAAGATTTTTTTTTCTCACATTGGCTTATTGTGAGAATCAGACTAGCTTAATAGAATGAGTTTTAATGAGTTTGCCTCATTTTAACATAGACATGCCTGTGGACAACATTTCTGTAACTATATTCTTCATGAAATCACAAAGTGTGGTATCTGCTTAGCCATCTGTTAAAATTTGTTTAATTTAAAGGAAGACAGCTAGATTGCAATAAAATCATAGAGGATAGGAAAAAGTAATGAAGACATCTGACAGCTTGCTTATACTGTACACACGGAACTTCACCTGGTGTTAAAGGTCACAGCTTTATTATAATATATACAAATAACATTCAAAAAAATCAATGCATATGAGGCATTTATTTGATGAGTTACTTGGTTGTCAGAGATCATCTTTTTCTTCTGTGTTTATATAGTGCCTGGCACAGTGGGTTCCTCTGCATTTCAAGAAAGGCAGCGCTGGCCACAGGACAGTGTTGTCCATCTCCATTTGGAGATCTTCGAGCAATTCAATTGCAGCCACATAAAAACAAGCAATAAATATATACCAAAAATCAAGCCAGACATTTCCTCTTCCTCCCTGCTTACCATGGATTTCCTTCAATAGATTACATTGATTAGAGGCTGAGAGATATTGCTCTTTTTTCCCTATGGCATCAATTATAACTGCAGGTTACTTTTAGAGCTTTCCAGTGCCTGTTTCTGTGTTCTCCATAATCTCTCCTAGTAAGATATGGACCTTTCATTGGATGACAAATAAAACTTCCGTTACTCACAAGTTAAGCTCTCAAGTAAGAAACTCCAAACTTTCTCCCATGCTGCCTAGCACACCTGGGAAGAATATATAAAGTAGCTACATAGGTGTTTCATTACCAGGTTTCAAATTCTTCCTTAAATTTATCTTTGCTATGGGGCCTACAAAACACCTCCAAACAGGACAAGAATTAGTCCTCAGGTACACTAAGCATTATGGTTAACCATGCAGTCTTGCTGTCACTCCTTTCTCCTGAGCTGCCTCTCTCATCTGGTCTAATCTTTGTTTGCAAGTGCTTTTCAATGGGGACTTTGTGTTTTTTATGTATTTGCACAGCACTTGGGAAAAATAGGGTCCAGGTCTGCAACTATGTTTGAATGGGATTCATCTAACCAAGTACATGTTCCTACAGTGGAGACATCTACATCTGAGGCAGTAACTCAGGCTTCTCTTACACTTAGCACAGAGAAATAGACTCTCTGGGGGTTTATGACCCCAGAGTGTGTGTTTTGTAGTCAATGATGCAAGTAATTATGAAATCAAGTAGCACAGACACCCACTTGAAATGAACTATGAGTTCTAGGGTCAACCAGTGCAGCGCTCTCTAGCACAGGCAGCCCCTTTCTCTTGGCCCTGGCTTTCTCACTCTGCATTTGTACAGGTTTTACCACTTTTTAGTATGTACCAGATTCAACCAAGTGACTGATTCTAGCCTCTAAAATTTATGCATCTAAGTCTGGACTTGTCATCTAAGGGTCTGAGAACCTCAGGGTTTTGGGGTGTGAGAGACATTGAGAAAGTTCAGACAATTATCTCTCTGGAGGAGCCATTACTGCCATTTACTAGTAAGTAAGTAAAATAATCCACTGTTCTTGACTTCAGACACTAAGCTGAGTTAGGATTGCGGATGCTCTAGTGTCTTTCTAAAATCAATCAAAAGATTGCCTATCAGGAGACAGGAAATTCCAAAGGATAGTGGAGTTCACAGGAGCTGAATAGACCTCTAAAGATGCCTAATGTCTCCCACTGACAAAGGAATGAACTCCTTTAGGCTCCTCTAGGCAGAATTTAGGCAATCCTCTTCAGTGTCTGAACTGAGGCGGGATGAATTTGGTCAAGGATGCAATCATCATAAAACAGCTTGAATCTATTTATGCTTTAATTCAACAAATTCAGACCTGACATAGAGAGTGTATCTCTGCACAATTATTCCCCCTTGCAGACTACACTTATTTCTGGGATGTTCAGTATCACATTTCTCAGAATACTCCCCTTTCTTTATTGCTCCCTGATTATGTTAATTTCTAATAATAATAATGCAATTTTCCTATTAACATCTATTTTGGTAATAACAGCCATACCAGATGTTGCTTTGTTTTCTCCCTATTTTGTCAAGGCTTTTAGCTGTGAGTTAGCACCTTCTATAGTTTGCAGATAAACACTTCTTTTAGCCTGACTGTTAAGCCTGAATCCCTTCAAAATTGCTCCTCACTGGGATTAAGATCAGTTCCACATATAATCCTATCCTATCCTATCCAGAAAAAGACTGACACTTCTCAAATGCATTGTTTTACTTTTAAAGTCATTTCAAAGTTTATCTCCTTGCTACCGAGCATAGCAGGAAAACTGCTACCTTTTATGGACAAAGCGAGCTGTCAGGATCTCTCTTTCTTGTGAGGTTTATTCCCTCCTGGAATGCTGTCTTTTCAGATTTCCTTCAACCCAAACCTAGGCTGCATTATCAATTTCAATTTCTAAAGGGAAGGTATGGAGGATTCCAATGTCACTTCTTCCCAAAACACAGAAAAATTAATCCTTGCCTTTCTGCTTCTTGGTCCCATTGGGCCAGAAGAGCAGGGGCCGTTAATAAGGGAACCAATTATAGCAAATAGGCTTATTTTAAATGCAAATATTGTACCATCCTGAAGGAAGTAGCAGCATCTACTATGCTGAGATCCAGGAGTTCTTAGTTTGTATCCTGACTGGCCACTAAGCTTTTAATCAATTTGTTTCATCATCAAATATTGTTTTTTTCTCCTCTTACAATCTTTTTCTAGAAGTATATTTGTCAGGGGAAGGACTGTCTGCATGGCACCCATGTGGCAGGGCACTGATCACACTGGGCTTCCTGCTTGCTAGTGTAAAACAAATAAAAACATGTGAGAGCAGTCTATAATTGTCTTCACTTCAATATATGGCATTCAGAAATGTTGTAGCATATTCAAATGCAATTGCTAGGACTTAACGAGTTCTTCATACGATCAAATATTCAAGTGATAGTTTCATCCTCTGGAAGAGTTTGAAGCTGGTGTTTTGTTTCTCATTAGCAGTAGACAGATTACATCTATTTTAGAACTTGGTTTTCTGCCATTCCATTACCCTGCATTTCTCTCTGGATCTGGCTGCAGAAATGTGTGTAAGGTCCAAATACCTGCTGTTACATTTATAGATACTAACAAAATTTGGAGCATACACAGTGATAAATACCAGGTGAAAATTAAACCAAATCACATGTTCTTAGGGATTCTTTCTTCATTTATTACAAAATGAAATATCTCACTAGCTAGATTAACTAGGTGAAGCACATTCCTTGGCTTCAATTTCAATTGTATTTTGAGAGAAATTGCAAAAAAAATGAGTTTGCTGGCGTGTGGATATCAAACCAACTCAGAATTGCAATGAGCACAAAGTAAAGCAGCCTAGCCGTGAGAAGCTACCAGATCCTGGATCTGCCCTGCAAAGGTGCAGCTGTAGATGAATAGTGTATGACTTATTGAAAGTTAGTAGCCCTCCTTCCCTTCTGTGAAATCAGTTTAGAAAGCTGTAACTGAAATTTGTGTTGCCAGCTCCTGACACGTTGCACTCCTGGGAAGTGCACATATTCCCATTCCATAAAGACTACAATGAGAAAGTCCTATTTGTCCAGTGCCACTGAACAATGCCTTACTGATCTTGATCATGGCAGTGTCGCTTGCTAGGAGAGCAGGAAAGAGAATCTGCAACAATATCTGTCCACAGAGTAATTCCACACCTTTTTTTGTACATAAGCATAGTCACTGGGGACAAAGGGATAAACCACAGTGGGATCATACCCTAACCAACATGTGRTTCCATTGCAATCCAAGAAGTATGTGAAGTCAGGTCATTTCATGCAAATTTCATTTTGGAAAGTCTCTTGATAGAGATTTTTCTAAAGGAGACAAAATAGTCAAGACATCCAAATGATCAGTGTATTTTATTTTTCATTTTGAAATTACTGCTTTTCACTTTCCTTTGTTTTATTATTTCCAGTTATGATGTATTGCAATATAAGGTAGCTTTTCAGACTCATGATCAAAACAAAACAAAAAATTCTGTTCTGTTGACATGAAACATTTCAAAACAGGACAAAAAAACCCTTATTTGTTCTTGGAAAACTTTCAAGTGTGTTTCAGTTTGGAAGAAAGCCAAACGTCAAAATCCTAAAATCCTTTGCAAAACCCAGCAGCCATTGTCTGCAATTGCTGTGCTGCTACTCAGGATTACATTCCCCCAGCCAGCATGAGCTCGGCATCTAGAACTATCACCTGGGTCTGAGCACTGGCATTGGCTATGCCATTAATTTCCTTGGTGAGTGAAATTAATCATTTGCCCTCTATTTCAGCTTTCTTATTTATAAAAAGGGAATAAATGATACTGACTTTCTTTGTTAAATGTTTTGAGATGTGTAGATGAGAAGTGCATGGCATTCATCTTCTTTCAGTCTTTCCAACAATTTTGTAATACAAATGGAATGCAGTAAAAAGGCCTCACACAGGAGCAAGGTTTGCCAAAAGAAAGCACGGTCTCTGGAAACCGAAACTGGCAGGATGAAAATAATCAAAGCACCTTAAAAAAAAAAAAAAAAAAGGAAGACGATCCCAAGTAGAAAAGATTTCAAGATGTCCTCAAGTATTTTAAAAGGCAATAGAATTTCGTGGTAGGATTTCCAAAGACCTAGACAACCTACTTAATAAATAATGAAATGAGTTGAATATAATAGGAAAAGCAAAACAAAAAAGGCCAAGTATCTGAAACACCTTTCCCAGGTTAAGGTGCTACAGCCTGGGACCATTTATCTGGAGTTCAGGGAACAACAGTCCCCAAGCCCTCTTCTTTTTCCGTGATACTAATCCCTGAGCTAGACAGCTGCTGGTCTTTTCCTGCAGTGCATTTTATGCAAGCCATGCTAACTGAGGGGCTGTATATGAAAGGTCTCACAAAGATCATCAGATTGTCCTGTATGCTAAGGTTTTATCTCTGCCAGGTTAAGAACATCAATGAGTGTCTGCTTAATCCTGCCTCCCTGAAGAACATTATTAKTAKTAKTAKTAGTAGTAGTAGTAGTACTAGCAGTAGTAGTAATAGTAGTAGCAGTGGTTTGGGCCAGTGGGAGGCAGATTCAATATCACCTAAAGGATGAAGGCAACCTTTGATTCCCTGTTATCATCAGCCCCTGCACCATACATTGGCCCACCATAGGATGTGACCACAGCTGCAGGGCATTAGTGCAGGTCCTCCCCTCACTCACCACTGTTTCAGGGTGGACTCTGTCTGCCACGGCTCTGAATTTTAAGATCATGAGTGAACCTTGGTGCCCCATTTCAGCTTTAGAGCTCTTTATTTCTAGATATGCATGAAACATCACCTTCAGTGGAAAAGGTAACTAGACTAGAACCCTTGAGCAAAAAGATGAAGAGGGTTTATTTGCCCTTCTCGTGATACAAGAATTAGGAGACTCCCTATTAAATTATTAGGTATCAGGCTAAAAAAAAACAAAAGAAGCATTTTTTTCAAATACAGCAAAAATAAGTGTGAAACTCATCGCCACAGGATGTTGCAGAGATCAAAAATAGAAATGGGCTTTAAAAAGTATTAGAGATCTTCCTGAAGAATGAGTCCAGCAGAGACTATTAAATAGGATGGTCCAGAAGCAGCTTCTGGCTCAGAAAGTCAGTAAATCTCCAGTCATTTCATTATCTGTTTTTAAAGTCATTTCTTAATCATCCTTTACTGTCTGTCCCACATGAGGCTATTTGCACCTTTGGTCTAACCCAGTACCTGAGCTGTCATTCATACTTAAAGTTCATAGCCATCTGAATTTTTTTTTTTTTTAAAGGAAACAGAATTTTCTAAAGCAACAGGATCAGCAAAAGAGAAAATCAGGTTTAAAAAGACACAGGAGTTTCTTATGATAGACAGTGGCACAGTGTGTTATGTGTGTGCAGTACCTATGAATAGTTTCTTTATTTTTATAGTCACAGTAAGGGACAGTATGTGTCACCTCTGAAGTTTAATGAACCTGGCATTCCAGGAAATGAAAGGAAAAAAGTGGACCGTAAAAGTGTATCTTTAAAGATGTCTCAGGCAATTAATCTCTTCTAATAGGGAAACTGGTTTTCTTTGTTTTTAGGTTCATTAAAGATGTATCCACAATATTATACTATATAACATGATGTCTTAAATAATGACGAGTTAGCACATAAGTACAGGAGCAGTTATTTAATCTTTGGGGACGAAAAAGAGTATCTTGAAGCTTGAGGGAGGACAATTGTTTTCCCCTGCGGGTTATGGGAATCTCAGGAAACAAGGATGAGTTCTTGTAGTGTTTTATCTTTATGGATGTGGAAAGTGATGGATCTCATTTGTTTTGACAGTTTTGTTTTATGAAGAAAAAGATATTCTCCATCTGGTGTGCCCTACTTGGGAGAAACTGCAGTCAAATTGTACAAAGTCACTCTCTTGTCTTCCGTAAACACCCTTTCCTTGGAACTCACTTTTGTTGTCCTACCAGTGGAAAGCCTCATAGTGGGAGGGCAATCGAGGTGATGACCTTTGCTTGAAAGTCAGGGCACTTGAGCTGAGCTTGTTCAAGTCTCAACATCACCCACCTTCTGACCCAGATGGTAATGTCATCCAGTACCCAGCCAGGAGCTCCTGGTTATGTGCCAACCCTTGTACGATCATAGAAAGAGAGTTTAAAGCGGTTTCTTTGCTTCACATTTCTCTTGGAATAAAGGCAGAGCAAGATAATTTATATATCATACCTACTGGAAATAGCCATCAGACAATTAACAGGATACACATCACAATCTCTTTCCCAGTTTTAAAGAATATGTATTTTTTGAATACTCAGACCCTCTGGAGGTTTGCCAAGAGCAGAGCAGTTTCTTTTTTCTGCTTGCTCCTTTAGGAAGAGGTGTCTTAGCTTTTATCAGGAAGAGGGAATTTCACACCAAGGTATGCCAGGCTCCAGGCCACCTTAGGACAGACTTTACTACCTATGTTATTCAGATTTACTCCACCCAATGACATAGATTACACATTTTCATCCTCACCCCCACTCACCTTCAATCCTAAAATATTATTAGGAATCCATTATAAGATTTAGAAAAATCCTACTTTTTGGGTCGTACCCCCAGATCTGAAATATTTCTGTCAGCGCTGAACCCTCAATTATATGAGCAGAGCTTCTGACTTATTTTCAAGGTGAATCAGGTATTGAAGCATATGAAAAGTAACAGTTGTTACTTTGCCAGTCAAAGCATTTCCTGGGATTTATGACACTTCCTGCATATCTCGTTTCCCTTGTGAGATGTCCTTTGGTGGGTTGTTTTCTTTTTTCAGTTCTGCCTATATCCCCACTGTTCCAGTGTTTATAGCATGTTCCTAAAATTTTCTATGGCTTTACCATATTTCATATGTTTCTTCTATGTAAAATAAATTATTCTACTATTTTGCTAAGCTTATGATCTTTGGTACAGAGTCCATACGTGATGCATCAACAACACAGGAGACAGATTTGACAAGTGACTTTTTCTGGTCTCCCTCCATCCTTCACATTGACTCCTCATTTTAGTGGCTCCAGTGTTACAGGTGGCTTATGCTAACCTAGTGATTGCACAAACCTAGAGTTAAAAGGGTAGATATGAACATCAGTAATTCATCAACTGGTCATAACTGAATCATCTGCAATTATCTAACCATATTGTAGAAACCAGAGGCCGTGTAGCTGTAGCTTACCATTGTCGAATTTGCCCTTTTGATTCATACCCTCCTCCTGACAAACTTTTGGCTTCTGAGACAAGCTCCAAAGTCAGACACCAGCTGCCATGCAAAGAGAAACAAGTCACCTAGGTTTCAAAGCTGGCACTGAATCAGCAAAAACAGTAAACCAGACTTTGGAAATGCTTCCTCTAGTCAGACATGTCTACTCTGTCACTGCCTCTGTTGTATGATATCAGTTTCACAGTTGAACGCCAGAGATGCCCACTGATGTGAATCTACCTGCTGTGGAAATATAACCAAACATAAAAGGAACAATGTATTAAGCTATTCCACTTTCTCACAAAGTACAGGTGGAACAAACTGGATTTTTTTTTTCTTCAATACTTATAAAAAGGTAACAGTTTTAGATCTCATCTAAACTTGTAGTTTGGCTTAAAGATTGTCATTTCTTACAGGAAGGACAGTTTCTGTGCTTCTTACCTCTTACATTCAGCCAAAGAAATTGAAAACCACTCACAGAATTGTCCCTGAATGAAGACCAATTCTGAAAGCATTGTAAGCTACAGATATTTGATGAGATTGGGAGCAATTCTGTGAACTGAGCTTCCACAGAACAGTTCTCAGAAATAACGACAGGTTAATGACCTATTTTATTTGAAAAGGAATATTGCAGGAAGTTGAACTTTTTGTACACTCATCCGAATCAAATATGATGTATCCCTGGTTGTCTTGGAGAGACCTTGCATCTAGGAAACTAGAGGAAAATCATCCACAGCTATTATTTTCATGAGCTGAACACCTGCTGAGTATACACATCGTCTTACACCAGTTGGGGTATGCTATTGCTTCAGTATAGCTTGATTGCTATTGAGGTTACAAAGTCAATCAAACTCATCAAACTCACTCTATACTTCCAGGTGTAAAATAGGAGCAATTTCTGCACAGCAAGGCAGGTACCTTAGAGCTCCTTTCAAGGCACTGTATTCTGCAGTGGTCGTTTGGCGGCTGTCTCAGCTGATGATATATTAGCAACAATCAAGAATACTGAGACAACAGTGTTTCACTTAGATCAAGGGCACCGTCTGAAGCAAAGCCATAAATGCAGTGAACTTTTAAAGAAAACTTTCTTTGATAAAAGGTAAAAAAGGGATGAAGTGCTTTATTCAAGGTCATTCTGAAGGAAAATGATGACACTAAAGAGAAGCCATGACTCCTGGCTGAAGGACCATGATCTTTCCTTAGAGTTGCAGGTTGCCCAGTGCTCTTAAGTGAGGCATCTCTGCATTGCAGACTGCAAAACGCTTCTAGTGTGGATGCTGCTATGATGATAAAACCATTCTTTTGTATTAAGACAGTAAACCTTCCTCCATGCAAGCATAGATAAACTGTAAACACAGTTCTGCTGCTATGGTTAGAGCTGTCTCTTGTGGCCCACCTGTATTTACCTTCAAACTTTCTCATGCCCTGACTGAACCCACCAAAGAGGTGGCACAGGTAGGATCCAGAGCATGCTAAGAAAGCTTTCAGTGTATCTTGGAGATGTTCCCTGGGCATTGGCAAAGGCGCCTGGAGCTCCAGTATCTTTGTGTGTATTTTACCACATCCCATCATTCCCTGTGAATCCACAGAGGTTTGCCAGTACTGTGTGTGACCTCAGGGATCCACATTTAGAGGGGGGACATTATATCATTCTTCACAAAACTACTCAGACACTGGTTTGAGATTGGACTAAGGGAAAGCAGTCAAAAGCTAAAGGAGCTACACAGACGAGTGGGTTAAATAACAAGATGAAGCTGGTTGCTACAGAGAACATTCATAGGCCAAGGAGGAAATAACAGCTAGCGAGGAATTGGAATTATCAGAGAGAGAGAGGAAAAAAAAAAAAACAGCTGGCAATTTTACAAAAAGCTATTTGCTTGCATCACCTGTGCCCATGGAGAACAAGTATGCCAGTGCTGTTGATGAATTCTTGTCAAGGCTAAGTTGGAGAGGTTTAGAGAGGAGGCACAAGAATAATTACAGTTCTGGAAAATAATCCTCTACTCAAGGACATCAGTTTCTTTAGCTTAACAAAGAGAAGATGATGGGAGACTTCTGTCTATTAGAACCTATATATAGAAGAAAAGTGTGATGACAAGAAGCTCTTCAGCTCAGCAGAAAGAGATATGACAAGATCTAGTACTTAAAAATTATAAGTTAAGCAAGCTCAGACTAGAAATAAGGTCCAGAAAAAGTAATTTCCAATACTATGTAGGTGGAAAAGTTCTTGCATGCTAGAGACTTTCCATTGCTAAACATTTTTAAAATAAGACTGGACTTTACAATGTATGCTAATATTTTAGGCAGTTATTCATTCAGAGATAAACTATGCCGGTGTTATATAAAATGTCATACTAGATAATGACAGCCTGGTTTTAAAGTCTAGGAACCACTGGCATTGATAAGGGTTTACTCCAAAAGGCAGTGGCCCAGAAAGTAATAGGGAAAATATATCTACTTTGGGTACACAGCACATGCAGCACTTGCATGGTGCCTTATTATCGGTCTAAAGAGAAGAATTTAAATTTGCCTCTAGGCCCTGGCTGAACTGAGTACCCATTTCACTGTGAATGGACCTAAAGGTGCCTGGGCATGGTGCTGCCCATGCTGCAGCACTGCATGCTGTGGCCATGAAAAGTGTCATGCCTAACCGGGAGCCCTCCAAGATGGGGTGACCCTCGAGAGGAGTGTGTGACCATACCATGCCTAACTACATGTCTTTAACTTGCGCTCGGGCATGCTGATCTGAGTAGGCAGCTGCCTTCTTGGCTGTGCATCCTGTCTCGACCAAGAAAAATTCGTATTTCTGGCCAAGCATCAGTGATTTTTCTCTTATCACTGTTACTGCTTGGGTAAGAGGAGGCTCTGCACCTGTTTCTTGAAGCAGAATCCAACAGCACTGCTCCGGCTCCTCCGCTCTCTTGCTTTCACTGCACTGTGTTTTGGCCAAGCCTACATCTACTTAGTGCAGCTCATCTCCTTTTCTGCCCAGAGCTCTTTATACCTCTCCTATCTGCACAAGGACAGACACAGCTCCTCAGCTCTTCAGCTTCCACAGAATTTCAGGCACCTCTTAACACCCGTTTTATCCCAGCTAAAATGGTGGACCTATGGAGTATACCTGCTTCATCTGCCCCCATCCTTTGTGTCTGTACTTGACATTCCTATGACACCCCAGTGCTTTCAGGAGAATGACCTTTGAATTCAACATTTCTGTTAATCTAATCTAATCTAATCTAATCCAATATAAACTAGTTTAAATATTATTATATATTAATATGAACATTTAAATTAATAGTTATATGTATTATATAAATTTATACTACAATATAATAACAAATCCTTTGCAGAAGAAGGTCTTCTTGAGGGGGAAAGAAGAGATTGGGGAGACGCAGTTGAATAAATTATAGATTAAAAGGGTAATAACAAATGGACTGCAATGGATGAGAGAGCATGGGAATTTGCATTTTTACAAGGATTTATTATGCTTACTGTATCTGTGTTAGTAAAAGCTGCAACTGCCTGAGCAAAACTTTTTTTTTTTCAGATGACATAGCACTCAGGCATTTTTTCCCTCTTTTTGTTCAAGAAAGGAGAGGCTTTTTATGAATTAGTGTACTGCAATGCTAAGTTTTATATTACCTATAAACTAAGGTAGTAAAAAAAAGTCACATCGTTTTAACCTTGAAGGCAATAGGGATGTGGTGGATGTGTAAAAACTTAATGCCCTCCAGTGGCTGGTTAAGTGGTCAGTGTTGATGAGTGGGAGTTTGCATCTATCTCATAGTAGTAGTATATTTTCATTGCATTTTCTTCCAGGGGGATGTCTGAAGTTTAGGCTGCATTTCCAAAGCAGTTAGGTCAAGAAACCGTTCTACTGATGAGAAGACAAGCAGATTCCGACTGAAGCTTTTTCGGCGACCTTGAAGGTCAACTGGATGCTAAGCGCTTCTCACGTATCAGAGGCTTTTCGCTGTGTTAAGGATCTTGCAACCAAGCTGATTCTGTCTGGAAAAGGAAGTACTTGTGCCCAGCAGCTGGCAAGTGTTACATTTCCCCCTGAGACCCTGAGACCTTGAGGTGTTCATGAGCATACAGTACCTGTCTAAATAAAGCTGATGTCATGATTTGTAGTTGTAGAATGAGTATATAAGATAATAGTGCCCTTGCTATGAGAAGAGTTATGGCTTTTACAGCACTTCACTGCTGTGTTCCAGAAATACAATGGATAAATCATTCATACTAAAAGAAAACTATATTCAAATAGATTTTAATGTAAAATCTCATTTCAGTCAATGGCAATTTTGGATGAAAGGCTGAGGGGTCTGAATAGGCCAAAAAATTCCCTTTCTTTTTAGCTGCTTGTTTTAGATCAAAGCAAATATGCTTAAAACACAGGCTCTCTGTTTGAATAGAGTAAATAAGGCAGTCTCATAAGCATGGTTTTTGAAGAAAGTCATGCAGATGTTTCACTCTTTAAAACTGTTTTGCTGCTATGCAAAACAAAGATGATTGACTACTTGAGCTGGTTGTTTTGGATACCCAGCTTTAACCCATTTTTCCAGGACATCCATTTCTCTCTGAATTCTTCCCTGTCCTGGTATAAAATATTGTCTTTTGTTTTATCTGTTTGACTGTAACATCTTTGACAACTAAAGATGTTATAGTAAAAGTCCATGCTGTGTGTGTGTGTGTGTGTGTGTGTGTGTGTGTGTGTTGTGCTTGCAATTCCTACAGGCTAAGAGCTGCTGTATAAATGTAAATATAAGTCATGGTCTTATTTGAACTGATGACCCTTTGTTGTTTGACAGGATGAGCAACACAAATAGGAATTGCCAGAATGAAATGGCATGATAAAGCCTGGTCTTTGCTAATTCTTCAACACCCAGGCTATCCTTAACATATTTAAGAACTTGTTATTGAGTTCTGTCTTCAAAATTAAACATAAAAAAGGCAAAGTTTCAGCTAGAATAAGCTTTCTAAAGCAGCCAGTGGACATATGGCTTTGACTTGCAGTTCCAGAAATGAAATAGGCACATCTGAGTCTAGCTCTTGCTGGGAGGCAAGAAAAATGGGCCACTTTCCATTCCCAGACCTATTGTTTTTCTAGCTGTTTTTCCTGCTGGCTGTTTTCCATAGGCAAAAAGTTCATTATCTGCAAAAAGTTCTGCTGAGTTCTTTGGAATTTCATGGACCTACAAACATTGCCCCCAATAGTGTGTTTTGCCACAGTGTCTGGGCTCATGTTTCTAACCTGATGTTTTACATGGGACACACAGGTCTTCCTTTTCTGTGAAATTTCATAGCATATTATTCAAAAGCCAAATAAAGTCTAAGGCAAACAACTCCTTATGCAAAGAATTTCTATTGTATACTTCTTGCTGCCTACTTTTGCTAAGAAAGAAAGACAAGGTTCTAGTGCATGTAAATCTATTGATTCTTGCTTTTACCAGACAAACTCCCATTTTCACTCAAATAAAGAGCAATCATATTACTATTGTCTGAACTTGAAATTTATGTTATTTGGATTTTTGGTTATCAGCAGGCCTCATAGATGTCAATGTTACATTCAAGCAAGTGAAAAGAACTGGTGCTGCTAAAACTTGCACTAGCAGTTTTAGAGTTTGAAAAGTCTAGTTAAGGTCAAGTTAAAAAGGAAGGGGACTTTAATCTGCTCAGTAGTAGGTCAAATTGTCATATAATGTTGGTGCTGTGTTTTTTTTTTTTTTTTTTTTTTGGTGAGCTGATTCACTGCATTTCTTCCTGACTTCCTGCTTTTTGGCCCATGGCTTACTGGACCTGAACCAGAGATTCCCACTGTTTGAGAACAAAGAGCTCCTGTAATCATCAGGAGGATGGAAACTTGC
Organism: Apteryx rowi; assembly: GCF_003343035.1. Classification (NCBI taxonomy): domain Eukaryota; kingdom Metazoa; phylum Chordata; class Aves; order Apterygiformes; family Apterygidae; genus Apteryx; species Apteryx rowi. Next base: position 25,840 of record NW_020451070.1, on the reverse strand, counting down.
CATTTCCATTGTGTGCCACTAGCTTGGCAAGCTGGTTTGATGACACAAGCTATTCCCAGCATAATCCATCTAGTTGTCTTTCCCCAAAGGGAAAAAACACTTTTATTAGAGGCCAAAAATGATATAGGCCACTGGGATCACAAGACTTTTTATTTTTTTTTTTTCATTGATGACCAAACTAGCAGTGCCAAGAGTTAAAGTGTTTCTGAAGAAAGTGATTGTCACTGTGGCTGTGCATGCAAGCTGATATCCATTCTTAGCTTTTGACCCTTTCATTCAAACTTTGGATTTTATTAATAACAATCCTGATTGCTTAGAAGGGACCATGGCTTTTATCAAAACACAAATGTTATTGCATAGCACAAGTGATATTAAATCAATCAAGTCTCACCAAAGAACTCTYGGCTCTTCTTTCTTTCTATACTCTGTTTTTAAGAAGCAAAAGGAGTGAATCCATCACCCATCTATTGCAATCTGGCAAAAATAATGGGAAGAAGCTAGGCCAGTTTGAAAAATATTAACAGTGATATAGAAATGCCATTGGGAGATCTGAGACCCACTGCAGCATAAGGATCCATATATTGTTTCAGAAGTACCTTGCATGTTACTCAGCATTTTATCTCCAACAACTAGTGAGCTTAAGGAAAGCTCAGGAAACCTTTTCTAAAAGAAAAGGAGTTAATTCAACACTCATTGCACTGCTTAAAAGAGATTGATTCAGCTTGCGAAGCAGATACTATATTCCCTTTTAAAATGTTGCATAATTCTAGTACTGACATAAGAACATCCAGAATGGGTCCCATCTCCAGTCAGTAGAGGAAGAGTGCAACTCAAAGAAGGGTACAAAAACAGACCAAGTCCCTCACAATCCTTCCCCAGGCCTATCCCCCAAATGCCAGATCTCCTGCAGCTTAGACTTTCAGCAGCCCGCACATAACTACCACTGATCTTTCAACCATCTTGTCTTATTTTTAGTGTCTCACTCAACAGAGTCACCTTCTGTCTGTTGCTATCAGTTCCTTTTAAAGGACAGCTAAAGCAGTAGGAATATTATTTTAAAAATCTCTTACATGAACTTTTGCAACCTTTGTGCCAGCTTGGCTTGTATGGGTTTATTTCATTGGTATTATTCTTGGAAGCCATGAACAGAATTTATCTTACCACAATATAGATGTCTACATCTGAGCTAGCCATTGGTTTGCACCTTTAAGGAGCAACTCATCCCATCTGTCTGTTTTAGACATTAACTTTAGGATAAAAATACTCATGTTCTAACATGCTTATTTCTCTCCTTTGGTCTTAAGTGACCAAAGATAAACAGAATGGGGGTTGGGAGGGGGTGCATGTGTGTGCGTGTGTATACACATAGATGTATGTTTAGGTAAACATTTAGATACACAGAGAACCAAAGATCAAATATAGGCACATGTGCAATGAACGTATCAAAGTAGAATAGTTCTTGAGTTCAGGTCAGTAAGATAGAACATATTGTTTTTTCTTTTCTATTTTTTTCTGCAACTGAAAAAACAATTTCTCTTTTCCACAGAAATTTTCATGTTTACATAAGAGTCAAAATTAAACATTTTAAGCAGAAACCAAAAAAATTGAGACAAAAATATCATGTGACATGTTTCATGAGAGATACTGTTTGCTCTCCTTTCTAATTTCTATTTCGGACCTAGATTGACTACATCTTCTATGTGGCATTACCAGTGCTCTTTCAAGGGGAGAAAAAAGCTCTACAACTTGGAACTTTTCCCTGAGCAGGCAATAGAAACTCATCTCAATGAATTTGTTCCCTAAGCATTTTGTTCAGTGTAACTTGAACTGCAGAAACAAGTTCTAGCAGCTAATTGCACATTTTACAGTTGGTGAACAACATGTAAAGTAGCTCTGAGCCCTATCTAGTGATCTTTGTATTCCTACAGCTCTCAGTTGTCCTTCAGGCTTTTATACAGAAATATCAGTTATATTTTATTTTATTTTATTTTGGTTTCACAAAATATCTCTGAATTCTTGTATGGCAGACAATGATCTGGAGTGTAAAATTTGATTTCTCTACTGTGTTGAATATTCCCTAATCCATTTATCCTATGCTTTTTTATTTGTTTCCTTTCTAATGTAATCTCTCAATTTTCATTCACCTTAAATGTTGTCAGTGTTTCTAGGTCAGTTTGTCTCTTTTCTCTGAGTTTTCCTCTTTATTTCTATTTCCATTTCCTAATTCATGATAATTCCAAATAAAGATGTACTACTCCTGACCTATAACAGCAGTGGAAGACTACCCATGTTTTTTCCTCATTACTATTACATTACTACTGCTGTATACTGAGAAGAGATCTTCCCTGAGCCGGCCTGAGTAAAGATCCCTGGGTTTTTTTACATGGTATGGGGTTATTCGACAAAACTGGAAACCTTGTGGAGACTGTCACCATCTGCATCGCACTAATATCTTGCTTCAAGAGTAAATATTGAGTGTTTATCAGTTCTATTTGAAGTAATTCAAAAAGGAAAACACTCCTGATGCATCTAGGGAATAAATAATTAATTCTTTGTATCTTATCAGTTAAAAGCATTTCTAATTAAAAATTTCAGAATTTTTTCCTTTTTCCGCTTTGCAGCAGCCAGTAGAGGGTAGGAGTTACGATAATGAAATGTAAAAGCCTTATCTTTGGCATTTTTTATAGCAGCAACATATATTGCTTGCTAATTGCAGCAGAATATTTTGAGAGCAGTGCTTTCTTCATCTTCAAGTTGTTGTTCCTTTGTAATATCCCCCAGAGAAATATAATGGAGGAAGAGGTAAATAACAAGTTACAGTTCTAGATGAAGAAGATACCTTTAGCTCTTCCATAGAGCTGTTACCATTAAAAGCCCTAGATGTCTGGGTTTTTTTCTGAACCAAAATGCAGTCATCTACCGAACTTGCCTAAGAAACAGTCAAAATAATTTTGTAGCTGGTGCCAGATTTTAATTTATAAAGAGGTTTCAAACTGCTGCCATCACTTTTTCATATTTATACCAGCAGGCAAGTCTACAACTGAGACAGATTTTATTAAATTCATTCTGTGTTTAACAAAACAAAAAGCAACCAAAAATAACACCAAGAACCCCAGCTCTTTCAATGTCTGATGGTGACAGAATTTTTTTCTTCCAAGAAGAAATGCTTATGGAATTATGTCAAAATGTCAAAGAAATAGGATTAAGACCCAGCCTCTGTTTATATGTGTAGGGAGTTTTGTGTTACAAAATGAAGATAGTTTAGACTGATAAAATCATAAGGAATAATCAGGGACCTATTTTTCCCTCTCTCTGTTCCTGTCTTACTGACAGGAAGCCCAGCTGGGAGATCAAATTAGGTTTGTATAATTTTTGATGGAGTATTTCTATGGAACTATACTTCCAGGTAATGTGTGAATTTTCAGGAACCCATATGCCTTCTGTTGGCAGCAGGTGTTTCACAAAGAAGCTTATGAGCATGTTTTTGGGTTGCTTTGCAATGCAGACTCAGGGAGCTCTGGGCTACAAAACAGTGGGTGAAATACTCTTCTTTTTTATTACTCCTTTTTTGCTGTAATGCAGCACACCTTCACCAAGTGAAGTCTTTATATCTGTATTGACCTTGACAAAGCTCATATAGGAAGCTGATTATTCAAATATAATAAAATTATATGCATTCTATTACTTYGTAATTTTTTCTATTTGATTTCAATGCAAAGTAATTTTTTTCAAACAACTGCCTCAGTACTTTTCTGAATTCACTTTCTGTCTCTCTCTTTTTAATTTTGAATTATTAATTAAAATACAAATGCCTACCCTAATGCTAAAATGCATTACTCAAAAGGAAGAGGAAGAGGAAAAGCAAAAGAAAAAAAATTAAACAAGGAAAGGGAAAGGGAAAGGGAAAGGGAAAGGGAGGGATAAAGGAAAAGGAAAGGGAAAAGGAAAAGGGAAAAGGGGAAAAGGAAAGGGGGAAAGGAAAAGGAAAAGGTAAAGGTAAAGGGAGAGAAAAAGATGTATCCATTCTGTTCACACTCCTACTCATGGGGCTATGACTGACTTGAAACAGCTTCCCCAGAGTAAAAGAGATGACTTGATTTCTGGATTCAAGCTCTGCTGCTTGTGATAGAACTACTTGTAAAAGAATCACAGTGTTTAAATCTTGCTATTTCTACAAATGATTTATTTATAACCCGAGGATCCTTCCTTATTCTAAGACAGAAGTATGGTGTATAAAGTTTCAAATGTAGGCATCAAGAATTAGGTCAAAACATTGCTGCAACATAACACATAGCAGGGACCATGTAGCAGTAACATAGATAGATGCATATAAAAGTTATGAAATTATCAAGTATCCACTTCAACTTGATAATATCATTATTGTTGTTTGTTGCTGTTATATAACATATTTAGGAGTAAAAAATGGAATTAAGACCTTTCATGGTAGGTGCTCTAAAGGTGTAATACATGTCTATCCATCTTCTAAACCTCCAAAGGACGAGTCATCCTATGCACTATGTATAAACACCTATCTTATCTGTTTGTAAACTCATCTTTACTGCACTCTGCAGTTGTGTAATGCTTTCCATTGACTTTACAGAGAACCCAGATTGCTGACAGTTTTGTAGTTAAAATTAGGTGAGATGAGTCTCGCCTGAAATAAATGCAGATAAATGGGCCATATTCAAAGCAAATCAAATATTATGTGCCTAATTAAGCTGTAAAGTCTACTGCGGAGTTTACTATCAAACAATCGGTGAATAATTTAGACCATCTACTCTCCCTATGGAGTCAAGAGAAGTACTATAATTGGAAAGTGTATGGTAGATGCATGTTGTAGATGATCTGAACAGGGCCCAATGTTAACATGTGTCTGTATTATGCAGAAGACCCAAAATAACACATTAATGCAGGAATCTTAGGATGAAGAACAGAGGTCTCAGTCACAACACATTTTCAGGTTGGAGAGAGGTAGTCAAAAAGGCTAAATCTGGCCTAGTGTCTTCCCTAAATATCCCACTATAGTCAATTGAATGAAACAGGATCCTGCAGACACTATTACAGAGCAGTTGAATTAGGTGTCTGCTCTAAATTGCCCTCTCCATTAACTACAGCAGAAGCTTAAAAGAGATTAGTCTCACTAGGCAGACCCTAACCTTTTAAATACTGTTTGCGCAAAAGGCTGGACAGAGCCTTCATCTCAGTGGGAGAGCTGTGCAATCATGCCATCATTTTGTGTCAGGTGCACAGAAATATGTGGTCTCTAGCCCTAGTGCTGCCTGTACAATATAAATTCTGCCCAAAGTCTTTTGTACCCATCAGTGGAAAAATGTTATTCTCATGCTTTGACTTCAGATGTACAGGGGTGTTCAGGGATGTGAAGATCACTTGTTTGACCATGACAATGTGCTCTTGTTTGCAAGGTTAGCTCAGGGGAGGAGACACATTAGAGCTGAAGATGCAGTTCCCACCATTATTCATAGTTTGGAGTTCCATGAATGACATCTCTCAGGAAATGATCAAGAAGTGCTCTCTTTTGAAAATACATCTACCATGTGAAAACAAATCTAATCTACAGATCTGGTCAACACGAACTCTGGATGTTTATCTCCATTAGTTTGTGATTAGCTGGAAAGAAATTTCTACTGTCTGCCATTTCCTTGCACACAGGTCAATATTCAAGTCCCAAGTCCTTGGATGGTATTGACTTATGTAGTCCCATTCACAGATAATGTCTCTACCTCTGTCTCTAAGCATGCCCAGATTAGAAGTTTTTGAGATCTACAAAATATGACTGGAAATCTTGCTAAAATTGTTTTTTTCAATAAAGTCTTACGGTTCCTGTCCAGGCCTTACCAGTAGCTACGACCTTAATGATGATCCCTGCATTGGGACCTCAATCAGTTCTAAGCACTTTTGCCCAGTAAATGTTCTTACCTTTCAGCCCATACGGCATTGCTAGAATGAGAAGAGCAGATCTGGCGTTGGTCTGTACCCTTCTATACACGGGGACGTATGCGGCAGGGATGAGGAGTCAACGGGGATCTGGCTGTGCCTCGTCTAGCTCCCCAGCCAGTGACTTCAGCCAAATCAGAGAGAGAACTGGTCTACAGCAGATGACCCATGAGCTTAGAATATCACCACCTACCAGCTCGCAACCAAGTCTGAACTTCAGACAACATTTCTGCATACTGCCCATTAATCCAGAGGATTAAAGCCTCAGAGTGGACCTTTAGTGGTAAGTATCAATTCTTACAGGAATGCTATGTGAAAAATACATTAAGTCGCACAGCTAAATGGTCAAAAGACAAAGGAATGTCAAAGTTATATAGTTGTATATGGAACTTTAACTGAGTGCTTTTGTGAATGTTCTTTATAAAACTGTTGCTAATAACACATTCATCTACTCCTACACAAAAAAAGGCAAGAGAATATCAAGCTGCTTTTCCTGCAACTTTCTATATGTAGCATCTGGAAATTGTGTGCATTGTATCTTTACCCTTACTGACAAGTTAATTTGTCTGGATCAGAAACCTCTATAAATAACAATTGTAACTAGGCTACCACTCTATAGCCCATTTATTCCCTTCAGCAGAGTGATCCAATAAACCAGAAGGACTCAAGAATTTCCTTAATCTTTTAAAACACAAATTACTGATTTTTTTTTTTAATGGTCGGGATTTGGAGTAAAAAAAAAAAAAGGAGGAGTTAAGAGATGAAAACTATATAGTTTAGAACATTAGAAAACTTCAAGAATCCTAATTTAGCTATCCTTCTTTTATCACTTACTTTTTTTTTTTCATTTATTATTTCAGGAGATGGTAATAGAGATCATAGTTCAAAGTTTAAAGAAAATTTTCCCTTTGCCTTCAGTGGCCTTTGGATTATTAGGTCCAGAGTGGAATACTTTGGATTATTAGGTCCAGAGTGGAATATACTTATTTTAATAGATGTCTACAGATTACTGTTCAAATTACCTATTCTCCAATAATATTTTTCCACTTTGTGACTGGTGATATAGAGCTAAGATAAAGTTTAAATAAGTTTGGGAAGAATTCCTCTCTCTCTTCTCTTCTCCTCTGACTCCCATGAAGACAAAACCTCGGAAACAGAAAATAGGGATGAATGAAATGAAATGAGGAAAGAACTGATCCTTTTCATGAAACCCAAAGTGAATCTAAATTGAGATGCTGATGCATTTTGGATAGTAAGGATGGAATTCATTTCATCTGAATTTATACATCTACAGTTTAGACAACTATTTCCAGATATCCACTAGTCTCTCTGGCTCCTTGCATAATCATATAATCATTGGGGGGAACAGAGGCACATTTTGGGTACAGTCTGTCTGAACTATTTCATACACAGATATTAGGAGGAGATGAATCATACCCTTAAAATAGCCCTTTCTTTCTACTTATAAAAAAAAACCTACTGGGGCTACCTTGGAAGGAGACATCTGCATCCTACCAAGTGAATCCTTCTTCAAGTGTCATTCTTCGTTCTATCCAACACAGCATATGATTTTGGAAGAATAAGATAAAACATTTTTAAGCTAAATGGAATTAAGATACTGTACCTGTCAGGATTTTAAAGAATCTTGAGAAGATTTTTAGAAGATTTTAAAGTCAATATATAAATTCCAAACTTTCAGATAACATGAATGCTTACATTTTGTCTCAGGTGTTTGCAAATTAATTAAGTTTCTTTCTTCACAAATGAAGAAGATGGCTTCCTATGTAGACTAAAAAGATCTACTGTTCTACTGCAAAGGCTTTTTATTCCTGTTTTCCATATTTATTGACAGTATTACCGATGCATATGACAATTCTAATGCAAAAAAAAAAGAGAGAGAGAGAGAGAGAGAGAAAGAGAGTAGTAGATGGTCTTTTGTTCTAATACCAGATCATAACCTATGAGAACTGAGCCACTGATTCAGGCAAAGACATTTTGGCCGTCTCTGCTGGCCGCTTATTTCATGTGTGTAACTGCAATGCTAGTAGTCCAGCAGGTATATGAGAAAAGGCATGTCTAACATTTAATATGTTACAGCCACAGCAGTGGAAATAGTCAATAAATGCAGGTCCTGATGCATAGAGTTTGAGGCCAGCCTAAGTATCTAAATAAAGCTTCTGCCTAACACAGGCCATGGAATTATACTCACTAATTCCTGTGATGGTCCAGGCAATTTCTTGTTGACCTGAAGCATGTCTCTTAGAAAGACTCAAAGGCTTTTCTTGGGTCAGAGGTTTCAAGTGATGGAGAATACACCACATCCCTAGGCAAGTTGTCCTAACAGCTAATTACCTTTGCTGTTAAACTTTTTACAGGGTATTTCTGCTTTGATTTTGTTGAGTTTAAACTTTCAGGCATTGAATTGTATCATTCCTTTGTCTGGCAGATTAAAGAGCCTTGTACTGTTAGAAGTTGTCTCTCTGTGTAGACACTTATAAAACTGATCAAGTCACCTCTTAACCTCCTTTTCTCATATTATTCTGATAGTACTAAAAGAAAAGGAAAAAAGAAGAGGAAAGGAGGTCACGTTTTGCAACTAGGTGCATTTGGACAGTTTCTGTTGAAGAAAATCAGTGCCACAATTGTGTACCCCTGTAGAAGAAACATGCCCATTAGTGATTTGTCGGGTATGTTTTTCAGAAAATTCTGTGAACATCAAACGAGCATCCTACTGTTTTTGTTGATGCCAGCTAAGTAGATACCAAATGCCCTCTGCTGGGGGTAGCATTACTGCTGACTGAATCAAATGCAGAGCGATCTTCCTAGACAAAGGAAAGATGCAATCTGCATTGATTTTTAAAGATAAAGAACTAACAGTGGGATTAATACTGTCCATTTTCTCTCCTATCATAAAGGCCAATTTCAGCACCTCTTCTAAGCTATTTAAAGATTATTTTTTTTCTTTATGATTATTTCAGGTCAAAAAGGTTTCACTTTTTGAAATTGCACCATAGTGAACTGTCTGGCTTTTTCTGTTATTGATTAAAAAGTAATGCTTGGTTAGTAAGCATCTCAGGAAAGCCGTAACACTTTCAAGTTACAGCTGTAAACATTCATCTAATAAATTAAATTAAAGGTAGTCACTATTGGGACTGGTACACATGCATCAAGTTATCCCAGCCTATCTGTCTTTAGGAACCGTCCTAATGGTTTGTGGCAGCAGCGATTCTGTTCTCTTCACCCTGAACGTTAGATCGTTAGAAAGGCGGGTTAGTTCTGAGCCATTTTCTGTCCTAATCAGCATTCCACGTGGATCTGTTGCCAGTACAGCCGTCTGATTCATGAGGAACTTACTGCATTTTTTAAATGGCTCAACCGATTCAAAGAAAATGAGTTCGGGAAGAGTGTAAAAGTTGTTACTTATGCATCATCTAGTCATTGCTAATGGTACAGCTAGTTCAGGCTCCCAGTTCAATCAGAGCACATCGTAGCCTACATCAGTGAGAGCTATGTAATTTAAAGCCTTAGTTGTACCAGCCATTCCCTCTGTTATCAGGTTTTTCTCTAAGAGCCTTATGGTCATTTGGAGAGGAGAGAACCCTGCATTTGTTTTGAAGAAGTGTGTAAATCAATAAAACAAACAAACAAAAAAAACAGGTGTAAATTATAAATATGGTAAAATTCCTGAGTTGGTTGAAATGATGAGGATACTTTGGAAGGGAACCCACAAGGGACTTGGCTAACCCAGAGCATTTCCACAAGGCCAGGAGAGGAGAGGAGGTGCATATCTGGGGGCATCCAGATGTTTACATGCACTTTTCAGTCAGCTTCATCTCACCTGACTTTAGGTGTTCAAGACAACTATGTTAGAAGTGCTACTGCCTTCGGGTCCCTCTGCTGCCAGTGGAGGCAGAGAGGAACCCAGCCCCAAAGTCTCTAACGTGTGCAAAAATATGAAGTCGAAGCCTCTGCTTGCATCATTGATTTACCACAGAAACACATTTTATTCCTATTTGAAGTAATTTTTAAGTACGTTAGCTTCGAATGCACTGTTTTCAGTCCCTCTCTGATGAATTAAGGATCATTTAAAAATTCAGCTGATATGGGCTAACTATTTCCTTGTTAGCCCGTACCAGCATAACTATAAATAAGTACAAGCCCTCAGTGCCAGGTTTATACAGCTGCATACTTGCTTTTGCTGATAAAACTGAAAAGCCTTTCAAATGCCCATAGGATGAGCTTGGGAGTGAACATGCAGAACAGCCCTTTTCTCACAGAAATATTTGAAACTGTTCCCGTCCAGAAGTACTGCATCATCTATGTTACTACAAGGCCAGAAGAAATGGACAGCCACCTGAATGCATGCAGATTTGATGCTCGTCTCTGCTAATTCTTTGCTTTCTGCACATGGATTATCCGATCACTAAGTGACGAGGACTTAATAGGGACTTGGACACTGAGCAGGCACCATATGTGTTTATATCTTACATCAGTGATTATCTGTGGCTGGGGTATCTGGTGCTGTGGAGCAAAACAACTCTTTTCCGTCATCCTTTTGTGTCACTGTGTGTACAAATGTATATGGATCTACATACATGCGTTTAACTACATGCACACACATATCTGTGTGTGTATATTCATAGACATTTGTGTTTGTATAAATATTCATGATATAAAAGCTTGTGAGAGGTCAAGATGTTCCATTATCTCACTCTCCACATGCTACAGTGAAAGCAATCATTTAAAAAAAAAAAAAAGTAGGAGAAACAGATAGCACAAAGAAATCCCCACTCTCTCTCCTTCATTTCACAGCTGGCATTCTCAAAACCTGTTACCCAAATCCTGCAGCTCTCTGCATGACCAGGGAGGGCTGGAAGGAAACACAAGAGAAATGCAGCATTTCAGCAGCCCGTCTAGGTTAGGGAACTCGGGGAGAGCAGATGCTGTTTCTGCAGGAATTTGTAGGGTACTGATGACAGAATGAGCTACATACGCAGACACTCGTAGATTAAGTGCTTGCATTAGCAGGGCTATTGTGGAATAGTTCATAGGTTATGGTTAGATTCTGCAAATTACCTTGCTCCCCACTTGCTAGTTGAAAGGAAGATTCATCCTCACTTTTAACCTGCCTAGTTCCTCCATGCAAATCCCTTTTTATTTGGGCTTTGTGACAGGGAGTAGTGTTTGGCACTAGAAGCTCTTACTCTTCTGATGTCTTCCCATATAAATGATGTGAGATCGGGCAACCTCAGAAATATTAAGTCTGTTATGAAGCTTATGTATCAGTTTTTCATAAGTCACTGAACTGGATAAAGCAACTGAGTGTTTGTTCTTCTGCGAAATGCTGAGTTTCATTCTTTCAGTGATAATATGGTTTTTTTTTTTTTGATATCAAGGAATATTCCAATTTGCTGCTTGTGCTTTAAGCACAGTTACTCCAAAATATCATGTAACATGCCCATGATGAAAGATTTCTCCATTTGGTACTTCTGAGATGATCTCCAGTTTTATAATATTTTTTCTCCCACTATCAGCAGTATAAATGATGAAAAATGTCATTTTTAACCTCTGCTGCTAATAAAATGCCCAGTGCAACATTTATGGAAGTACTTAATTTATGTAAATATGCTAATTTTTCTCTGTCATCTTCCTCTTTATGCTAAAATGCAAAAGCTTAATTCATTAAGGCTTGTAAGGGGCTTAATTGTGCTGGCTGGCTCATATTATAGAAATGTAGCAAGCTCATCTTCCGTAAAATACAGAAAGGTGGAGTTTGGATTAAAGATGCCCTTTAAAAAAATATTCATTGTTTTTTAGTGTATGGACATGTTGCATAATTTCATTCTGATATCATTGCTCACAAGGAATAATGAGAAAACTACTGGCACTGTCTTACTCCAGTTAGTTTTTTCCTTTGCTTTGGCCTCACTAGTGCTAATACATCTCTATCTGTTCTAAAGATAAACAGTAGCATTCAGTCCTCAATGTATTCAGCTGCACCTTAAGCCAATATTCCCTTTGAATTATTGTATGTTGTATTCGAAGTGCTTTTGTGTTGACAAAAGCTTGAACTGACAGATTGCAGCTCCATCTATAGTCTCTAAACCAGGGTGGCTGTGAYTCCCAGAAGCTGGCAGTGCATCTGTCAGTGAAGGATCACTATATGTTTGCCCCATTTTTAGTGTATTGACTATTCAGAAAAGGTAAGTTCGAATGACTGAAGTGTTTACTGCCTCCCACTGTTCGTGCTGCCTCAGTGCTAGGGAAACTTGAAGTGCACTTGGGCTGAGCTCCTCCCAAGAGCTACAACTTAGACCCTGCTGCTGTATTATGGTAAGCTGAAGTAAGTATTGCTGTATATTACTCTTCCAAACTGTACACAGTGGCAGCTCAGGAGTAGCTTCATATCCTTATTACATGAGAGACAGTCAGCTTCAGTCATCTCAGTTTAATGAGTCAATATCCTCACATTATTTTTCTAAGTGTCCATTGCTGACCACTGTCTGAGACAAGATACAGATAAAAAAATTGTCTGACCCAGTATGGCACTCTTTCAGTCTGATCTCATGAAAAGTTGCACTGAAATCCTCCAGCATATTTGCATGAAAATGAGATGGTAGAATCTGGTACCAATTTTGTCTATTTACGATTGTTTAATTTTTGGATGCTCTAACAACTATACTATTGCATTAGCCTTTTAATGCTGAAAGGCTTTGAGATCTTTATTTAATGTCTCCTGTCCAATACGGAGGCTAAAAACATACAATGAAAGCCTGATTCAAGTAATGAAACTATGTTCTAAAAATAAAAATAAAGAAATCAATAAAAAAGAAAGGTATTGCATTTGTCTGATTATTTCCTTCCAAACAGCAGAGAAGAAGAGCAATTTCAAAACCAATGTGTGTCACTCAGGCTCAGTGCTGTTGTTATTTTTTAACCTGTTGTTATTAGAATTTGCTTTCTCTGGGAACATGCCAGACCTTTCCAGAGTATTCCCCATTGGCAACGCTGAAGTCAAATCACAGACTTCAAAAAACTGAACTAAGACTAATGCTATTTTTACAAGCAACTACTAGCTCATTCCAAATAAATAGTAAAATATAGTACAGTAATAGTCCATATTTTTCTGAGCTGTAAAAGTGACACTACAGAGGTTTTGACTATAACTACAGAGAGTAAAATCTTTGCCCCACTCTAGTAAAGGGCACTTTGCTATTAGTTTCACTGAGAAGAGGCTTCCCTTGAATGTTGCTTTCATAGAAGAACTCTCCAAGGAGGGTTTTCAGGTAAAGTTAAAGCAGCAAACTCTTTCAAAAGTAACCGTGTCACAGGGTCTGTTTCAGTGTCTTTCTTCTGAATTACATTTTTTAAGGGGGAGTGAAAGAGAAGACTGGAAAGCCTCCTGGCTTTTAAGGTCTTTCTACAAAGGACTGTGCCCAAACTGAATGCCCATAGGAAAGGTTGTAGGCAAGATAGACTTCCTGTTCAGCCACCACAGAATATCTACTCTTCTAAAAATACGCGATATTTAATGACCAAGGTAGCATCTCTTCTAAGTTTATACTCCAGTTGGGAATTGGACATTTCTGTAATGTAATGCCAGGATTTCCAATAAGGTAGATCTGAAAACAACATTATATGTCCTGTTTCAGACTTACTTCCATGCACAAATCCTCTCTGCATCACAGGCACAGAAAATCTGATAAATCCCAGAAGTGCTGGAATTGCCATGCATGCACAGTATCCCTTTTTCCAGATGCTTCACTTTTCAGGCCGTGGAACCTCATGTATTCTTTACAGTCAGAGGAAAGATGAAATGTGAATAGCAGTATCACCATTTAACTCTGCTGCACTACCTATGTCCAAATTGGGACATGGCTGTGTTTGAACCCTAACAGGATCTCACCATGGATAAGCCAGATACTGCTTCCAACATCCATTGCAGGAGAACAGAGGAGATCGCACTTACCACCTCCCCTGCAGGATCAGAATAGATGACCCTTGAAACTGAGGCTAAAACTATAAATCTGTTAGGACAATAAATCTCAGAGGGAGATACAAAGCAGGGTAGATTAGTCACAGGAGATCAGGACACTTTGTTCAAGGTTACTTTATTGGAGTACTAAATAAAAGCTGTTATCTGATGGTCTTATAGGTAGTGTAAGTGAAACGAATCAGTTGCTTCACACGGAGCACTCTCATAAACATTCATAGCCAACAAATCACGGCTTAAGTGGACAAGACTGTACAGCTCTCTCACCATGAGCAATGATCTTTTCTGGAAAGTATCTATGATGTGGAGGCATTTTCTTGTTCACACTGTACCTGACCTCCAGACAAATGTGACTGGCTTGATTCTCGATGCTTGATTCTCCACGGTGAACCCTTTATTCATTAAATACTTTTGTAAACATGTTTCATGAGAAGCAAAAGAGATGGGGCCTGAACAGTATTTCATGTCCCCATCCTCCTCTACCTTTGCAGTAGCTCCAACTCTCTTCCTTATCTTCAAGGTGCCTCTAACAGAGCACTCCTGTATTTTCCCCAGTCCACACCTGCTTCTTCTGATGTGGCAGATGAGCAAGTCACAGCCTGTTTTCTGACTAATCCAGAGCAGTGCATGTGTTGATGGGCAGGCACGCACATCTGTATGTGTGGCATACAGCTGGCAACTGGCCAGCCAGCTGCTACCAGCCAGCATGGGAGGTACCTGAGCTCTCCAAGCACTTCCCTCTGCACAGATGTAAATAGAGCCACTCTCCTCTACACAGTTACCAATATTCACAAACCTTACAGGAACATAATAACTTTTGAGACCTTCGCCGCTCTGAGAAATTTGGTGGAAATTAGCCAATAGGTCTAACAATTATTAGAGACTGGCAATCAGATAATGGAATTGCACAAGCTTTTTCCCTACAGAAGAAAGTACTACCATGTACTAAAAATCCTCAGCCCTTTGGGATGCTGTTCCCACCTCATCTTGACTGCATCCTTCACATCTTGATTCTGTGTTTTGTCATTAACACAGTGTGGTGGAACACAGCTACCCCCCCACACACATACATCTCGGGCCCAAAGCGTGGCAGAGCGCAACTACCCCCCCATCTCAGGCCCAAAGTGTGGTGGAGCACAACTATCCCCCCACACACAAACACCTTATCTCAGGCCCCAGCTGACCGCAAATAACTGACTGTGCCCAGGGCTGACCAGGAGGAGCTAGGCAATGGTAGTTGCAAATGGTGAGACCAGAAATGGGCATGAGATCAGCAAAAAGGTATATCTCCACACCAAATATTGTATGACCATGAGTCAAACTCCGTGCCCATAAATAGCACTGCAGCCTAGAGCCCATTGAGCTCTCCTGCACGGCAGCGGGCTGCACGGCGGTGAATCTCCCCTTGAGCTGGGACTCAACCTTCTCAAGGTTACTCTCCTGGAGTTAAGAGAACCTCTGACAAGAAACTATTGGAGTGGTAAGAAACTGAGACTCGAGCACTAACAAATGTGCAGTAAGATTTGCTTGCTATGACTACACTGTATGGCCCTCTTTAATAAATCTGTTTGCAATAAACTCAGAGATAATAATAATAACCTACTAATAACCAATAACCTTCCCCCCACCCCCGGGACACACAGACATACCAAATCTGGTAGTTTAAAACTGCTAGGTACACTAGTGTGGGCTGTCCAGGACAGATCTGAGTGACTTCCCATAGATAATATAGTCCAAAGAGTTAATAAAAGCATGATTCTGGGATCTGTCATGCATGTTATTTGGCCCTGATGTGATATCAGTCATTAAGCCTTAAAGGGCCTAAAACTAGCTTGCCTTTTTCCCGTGCCACACTGCCACATGGATTTTCATTAGGGGATCTTGAATTGGATCCTTTGTGTTAGAAGAGAGGACAACAGAGTGCCTCTTCTGAAGAGTGCTCTTCTTGTACTTTCAGCCAAAACAGAACATATTCTGGGTAGGCAGTAAAGTATGGGAGACTGGCAGAAACCTTTGTGAAGCTTCCCATAATGACAGTGAAACAGTAGGAGTTTTTCTAGGTGTTTAACTGTGTCCCAATGACATTGATACTGATGGAACTTTATTGCAATCATTTACAGTATCAAGTTCCCTGAAATTCAATTAGGTTTTTATATATATTCAAAATATTAATATTATGTATATATATGATATTATTATTATTATATATATAGTGTTTGTTATATATATATTCAGAATATAACTATTATGTGTGTTGTATGTATATATATATAAATATATGAGAAGGAAGAGGTATTGGGTCTGGTAACAAACACAATCTGCTTTAAAAGAAAATCAACTCAAAAGCTTCAGTTGGATTTAGAATGCATAAACATCCTTGATATCCTAATACAACACATATCAACACAGTCAATTAACAAGCAGATTAGTTGCTAAATGCCAAGTTCTTCTGGTTTGTGATAAAATTACAAGAACAACCACAACTTTTGAACGTGTTATTCTGCATATTCATATTATAGTAGATTCTCTACACTCCTTGAATATACACAAAGACTCCTCTGAGTATCTGGAAATCTAAAAACAATTTGCACACTAGGGATAAATGGGGTCTTACTCTCCCCTACTTTCAGCTGCCCTAGAGTTAGTGACTGAGTCTTAACTAGGATTCATCTGCAGCAGATGAAGAACAACAGGCACCTCCAGGTGGAAACTTTTCTCACATACTCAATACCTGTCTTAGGATGGATGAATCACTATTTGGAGATGCCTCTCTCTTCACTGGCTATAGAAGAGACTTGTTCATACTAAAGGACTACCTTTCAGTTGCCTAAAGATACGTGAACTGAATCAGTAGAAGGGTGATGATTCAGAGATATCAGAAAGGTAATTTTCAGGTAGTTCAGGTACTTTCAGCTAGTTAAGTTGATTTTCCAGGAGACATAGTAGATTATATAATATCTTCTCTTTTTGCATGAGTTCAATGCCCATTTTGCACCATTTTTTATTTTATAGATGTTTGTTATTGTGAATTAAAATGCAAAACAAAAAAATAGCCTGTCACCCCTCTTTCCTCCCCAGTGCCTCATAGTACCCTGTGGTATTGATGGAGAGCAGAGCAATGTTCTGCACTGAAGATCTGTCATTTTTATCAAATTTCTGTGCAAGACTGGAGGGCAGTAGAACAGTGGGTAGAGTCTAATGACCTTCCATATCAGATTTTCTTTTCTCTGGGCACTAAAATTGATTTCCCTTAGCTTGGCATGTCAAGTTCCAGAGCTAGGCCAGAAAGAGTAGACGAGAGCAATGAGACTTAGGGCATCTGATGTGGCTGCCTACAGAGACTATGATAAAACAATTTTAACAGTTCTAATATTTGGATACTACAGAATAAAATCCTGTTTTTATATTGAGGTGGATATTATCTGTCCTTTTGAAAGATACTTTGGTATTTAATGCAGGGCTTCCCACACTGTGATGACGGGCTACAGAACTGCAATCATGTTAAATCACAGTATCCTCTCTTTAGCAAATCCATTGTCTGTAGAGTGGCTCCATTCAGCCATGGAGAACTCCCTGCCATTACCAAAATTAATTTTAGGCTCTATATTCAGATTGTTTGCAAGGGCCTATCCCATGCAAGTGCCTATCCCACTGCATGGAGCTCTCCCACCTTCCTTTTTCTTCCTATCCCATTGATGCTCTTTATACATTGGCATTCAGGTAAAGAGCAGGCCTGAGGCCAGTGGGTTGCACATACTGCAAGGCATGGATGGAAGATTGTTAGCCCTGTAAAATCTTTTTGCTTCTCTGTCGGACCCCCATAATTGTTTTCCTACCTCTTCCACCTTTTGTCAGTATCATTCACCTTTTCAGTGTGAACATTTGATATCAGGATCGAACCTTTGGGTAGCTTACCCTTCTTCTGTGCAAATTGATCATATAGCACCTGGACATTTGGGTTACAATCCCTTCCGACAAGGTCCATGGTACACTGGCACATAAACAATAACAACTAACCTCCAAAATTGATGGTGAAATGACAAGAAGAACAGGTTCCATGCTATTATCTTCAATCTGGCTTTACCAAAAAAAAAAAAAATCGTACTGAGTAGCTCCCAGAAGTAATTGCAAAGACTTTTCTGTGCTAAACCGGAAGCCAGGAAAAGCTTCTTAACCATGGCTGAGCTAGGAAATACAATAAGACCTGTTTTCCCATGAACACCATGGTCAAGGGATAAATGTGCTCCTATTCTCTAGCAGAGTCTGTTTTTCCTTTAGCTTAATCTAATGTTGAACAAAGTGTTCCACTAAAACTGAAAATTAAAAGCAATGTGGGAGGGAAAACCTGTCCTGAAGTCTTTATTCTCTGTCAGACAAGAATATGGTACTGCTAAGGCAAGGTTATAATTTAAGATGTTTAGAGAAGCTGTAACAAATGACAATAGCTAACTGAAAAATGTTTAAATGAGTGTATTGGATATGAAAGGCCAGATAATAAAAATCTTTGGCCACCTTATTTCCACTGAGTATGCAAAAAACATTTACACATCTTTGTAACTATAGGAATGATGTCTTACCCTGTGTCCTCCCACTACAGATAATGATCATTCAAAGAACAGCTTTTTTATAGAGATGGATCTTTCCTAGCTATGGCCAAATTTTTTTGATTGAAGCTTGTTTTCCTTCACCTAAGCTTTCTCCACAAAAACCTTCTATTGCAGAGAAGTTTTATTGTCRTTTAAGTGTGCCTAAGAGCTCTGAGGGAATAAACTTATGGCTTGCTGGGAGGAATCCAGCCTGTGTTTTCACTATAAGCCATGATACAGCAACTCCCTGCTACCATTTTTTACAGTCAGGAGCTCACTTTTGACAGACGAAAGTGTCTTTTACCCAAGTTAGACCCTGAATACTCTGCATTGCTAAATTGAGCTGCAAACCAGGAGATAGGCAAATATRTGGAGCCAATAATTTCTCCATTAGTTCCCCACTCTGAGAGTTGCTTTGATTAATTAAAACGACTTCAGGTGTGCACAGAGATGCCAGTGCACACAGTGGGAGATGGGCAGTATTGTGGCAGTTACTGAAACTGGAGCATGCAATGCTTTTAATGCAGGACAGGCATTCAAGCCACGGGGCTGCCGCCTCCTGGACTCGCTGCTCCCCCTCCTCTGGCTGTGGAGCTCAGCGAGCACATGCTCTGCAGATCTGTTAGGATCATTGAACCATGCTGCCTTTGGGTCTGATCTCTGGAATTGTACTCCAGTATTTTGGACTATTCTCATTTCTGGAGGGATGGAGAAAAGATTTGGACCCTTCATTCTTAAGCATCCCTATAAATTTCCAGCGCTGTAGCAAAAGAAGCGTGAAGGCATCATAGCAAGCAAGGACAGATATGCCAAGCTGGGGGGAAGTAGAGTGATATTGAGCCTTGGGTGTGGGTATTTCCCTCTGCAGCCCTGTCAGTTCCCTCAGACAACATGAAATTACTTCTTCTATAGCAGAATGAAGCAGCTGTCCCCTCTCTGGCCTCTCCTGAACGTTTCTATTTGCATTCCCTATGGACATACAAGTCAACATAGATCATCACAACTTTGTAAGTTAGATGTTAGGAAGATTGTCGCTCACCTGAACTAAATGCACTAAAACAGAACTGCCAAGACACCAGTTTGAAATTATTTTCTGTAAGCCAATTAAGAGATTTCAGTATACTACTGGGTGCAGACTTAAGGGCAGCACATCAGACTAAACTGAAGCTAAAAATTTTGGAGAGAATTGTATTTCTAGTCGGATTCTGGGGAATTATAGTTTGACATTGCTTTGTCTTTTTATCCTCGCAAAGGCCTTTTTTTCCCTTGTCACAGTGAGGTCTTTCTACTATTCACATTAGCTGCTTTACATGAGCCTTCATAATTGTTTCTTATAAAATACGTTGATTTCTATCATCCTGCTTAATGATGTGCTGCATTGTTTATAAGATAATGCAATGAACCCACATTGAACTCATTCTATTATCCCATAAGTAATGCAATAAACTGCTTAACAGGGCAATTAAATCAAGTGATTTCAGGTTAATGTTATTAGATAGTGTTCAAGAACATGCAACTTTTGTTTTGAGGACTGCCTTACCCTCTTAAACATTAGAAAATGTACTTTGCTAATGTTTTTGTTTGTATTCCCTAAGGTAATAATCACATTATTCATTGCTGAGAACTAGAAATATTATAAGAGCTTTCCAAATGGAGGAGAGACTTAGTGTAGCCTCTAGTAACTTGTGACAAAGCAATGGATTTAATAACCTTGGCGAACTCCCCAGGGTATTATGCAGCAGTGTTCGAAGCTTAGAAGAAAAAGACATTTCATTATATACAGACAGTAGAAAATCAAATACATGAAAGAAACATAAAGGTTAAATACATTTTGCTGTTGAAAAAACATATCAAGCAGTTCAGCCTACATATTACACCTAATTTGAATTTTTGAAAGGGGTCTTGATGAATATTTTTTAGACAGCATTACTTTTTTCTTTACTTAATTTTTTTTGGTCCACCCAAAAATGTAATTCAAATGTGCAGCACCACACAGAATTTCGTTAGGAACAGTTCCAGTGAAATTAAATCTCTATTGTGCATCTTGAGTCTGTTCTAGTGATTACTGCTCTGCTGAGTATGTAATTTAAAGTCTCTTGTTAATAGATGAGGTGCTGAACACCAAAATCTAACTCTTCCAAATTTCACAGTCAAAGAGCTATCTTGCTTACAGCCAGAGAAATCTACTTCCAAATGGATTTCCATGGAACAATACCAACATCTAACAACTGCTGGAATAATCCCATTTGAATATAACTCTATCATTGCAAAAGAGGCCTATTAGTTGATATTTCTCTTTCTTAAGGTTCTCAGAGTTATGATTTCCAAAATTAAGAGCAGGTATGGACCTCTTACCTGGATTCAGATTTTCAAGAGATGGCTAAATAAGACCCTGATAATCAAATACATGAAAGAAACATAACAGATACATCTAGTTTGCTGTTAAAAAAATAAAATAAAATAGATCCTGCCATTCTTTTGAACTGAAAGAAATAAAAAAAAAAATGTTGAGAAAATGGAAAGCACTGGGACTGTTAATTTTGAAATATTTCAAAACTAAATTTGGTTATATTTATTTTTGTAGGTGGTAAAATATCATATCAAAGAAGATATTTTGTTGTACCAAAACCACTGCATATATATGTTTAGATTTTCATTCACCATCGAACATAAAACCAATTTTGCCGAACTAATGATGAAACTGTTTTTTTTAATAAATTCCCTCCTCCCCATACAGAGACCTATGGCTTCACATCTTTGTGCTGAGGTCTTTTGAAATCCCAGCCTATAATCTTCTAAAAAGGTAACATGATTTTTCAACAGCGTTGAGCACTCAACATTTGAGGAATTAAAAGTGATTCATCACTTTAAAAAAAAAAAAGTCTACTGTTTAGTGACGACAGAGGAATTTAGAAATCTAAAATTTTCTTTTCCTTTTCTTTTACATAATCTCAAAGCTGAAATTCATGACCAAATGACCACTTTTCCCATATATTTTATCAGCTAAACTCTTGCTGCTTTTGAGTACTAGTATAACTACAGCTACTTGAACTATGTATCACAAACTGTATTTGTTGTGATTTCTACTTTATTTCAGCGAGTGGATTGTTTGTAGAAAATGCCTAATTTCTAAGAGTCTGATCGCTTTTTCATTAGTCTTTGCTATATAGTTCAAGTAAATAGTTTTCAACCTGCTGCATGGATATTTCACAAACAGCAGGAATACTTCACATTTATACATTTTTTTACATGTTCAAAGCATTGAACAGACATTAATTAAGTAGGACAGAATTTTCAAAAGTGTCTAAAGGAATTAAATCCCCGGGCCTCATTGAAATCAACTGGAGTAAGCAGTTAAACTCCTTGCGGCAATGTGGAAATTTCGTTTGAAATCATAACAAGTCCTCACAAGTATCTACTACTACTACTCACCCTTTTAGATACAAACTAATTGAAATACATGGGTAAGTAAATGTCCCAAGACCAGATGCAGTGAGAGGCACTGGTAGGACTTAAACTTGAAAGGTTTCCCTCTAGTTGTAAGCATGAGAGCCATATTATATCTGCTGACCACATGAAGTCACACCCGTTAAAGAGTGGGGATAAAGGTTTTTGCAAAGTCTGAGTTTGGCCAAATAGAGCTACCTCACTAGGCTTCTCCRGCAGCCAAAGGGAGACTTAGCTACACCAAGGATGAACCTTTCTTCGGTGCTCTGAACTGGGGGATGCACTGCCTGGTGGCCATGTGAAATTTCTAGATTTTATTTCAGAATAATACATCTCATACCAAGAACAACTGAAATTAAAGGAAATCTGAGGTTAGACAACAAGTTAACAGACTAACACAAAGCAAAGCATGACAGGTTCACCTAACAATAACATGTGGGTTTTTTTCTTTTGTTTTTGTTTAGTATTGTTGCTGAACAATCTGAAAAACATTTTTTACCTCAAATCTACGTAGTATTTCCCTCACCTCTTTTTTTTTTTTTTTTTTTTTTTCACTGGGCCCGGAAAGCATTATTTTACCCAGCTCTATCTGACATTAAACTGAGCTACTTCAGTAGGGTGACTTTATTATTAAAGGTTGTTTAAAAATTACAGCTTTTTTATAATATATGGACTACCTCCTTGAGAATCACATCTAAGTTACTTTTTCCTCCTTTTTTTTTTTTCCTTTTTTGAGATGTCTGTCTCAGGCATAATTAACTGGCTCCTTCTAAAATGTAATTTATATCACTCAAATGGGTCTGAATTACATTGTACTTATAGAAGCACAGTGAAATGGGAAATGCAAATTTAAATTCATGTAAGTTTTTAAAAAGTGAATGCTAATCSTTCTGGGACTCTGGATTTGACAAAAAAATTATATGAATGATATATGCTCAGAAGAAGCAATGCTGATAAGGAGCCCCATCCTGATAGGTTTTGAGCATGTGAACAGCGTGAGCCTGATTTTCAGTTGTTTTCTTGCTCCACTTCAGACAGGGATGAAGGGAAAAGTGGTGAAGGTGACTGAGCCGCCTTTTTGCTCCCTACATTGCAGGCCTAGATGTCTCAGATTCAAATGAAAGCACCATCTTTCCAGCTGCTGTTTCCGCACCCTCTTTTCTCATTATTTGTATGCTCTAGGCACCAAGGTTAGCTACAGACAGACACCACATGGCTGCAGTCCTGGTCAACCCTCGCCCTGGAAGCTGGGAGCAAGTCCTCTGGACATCGCTCATAAGATGTGCAGACAACGTCTTCTACCGCAAGAGCTCTGCAGCCAGGATTTATTACTCTATTTTAAGGCCTCTTCATGTTATAAGAATGACCTTTGCACAGGCTGAGGTGGGGTCCAACCAAATTAAAGTCATTAGGGACAAAATGACTGCAGGTTGTGTTAGATCAGTATTTCCAAAAGCTACTAGAGCCACTGAACAAAGCACTAAAAAGACCTCTGCTGGGATTCTGGATACAATTCTCATCCCTCCATAT
Source organism: Apteryx rowi (assembly GCF_003343035.1). Lineage (NCBI taxonomy): Eukaryota > Metazoa > Chordata > Aves > Apterygiformes > Apterygidae > Apteryx > Apteryx rowi. The sequence goes on along the minus strand of NW_020451070.1, from coordinate 2,329 downwards.
TCAGGAAGAACTGAAAAAGAAGCAAAGATAATCAGAAAGAACCTAACTGAAAGATGAAAACGGCTACCTTGTTCAGCACAGCCAACTGGAAGCTCGGAGAGTTTTGATCGCTTTCCTTCCATAAATACCTTGGGAAAGGTAAGCGCCAAGAGCAAAACACTATACCAAATAGGAGTTGCACACCTGACTGGAACTAACTTTAGGCAAGAAACGTGAAGATGTGTAGTATGGAGAATTTATGAGCACCCTTTCAAAAAAAGGTATGAAAGCAAAAGCTCATGCTCTGCCAGCTTGTGGGAAAGAAATATTTGACATGGCAGCCTGTGACACCAGGGAATGAGCAAGGATGACCAGAAGATCTGTTCTAGTCTGTTACTGTTGTGGTCCCTCAGAAGAAAGAAATTAGAGTGTTATAAGGCAGGTTTCCTTGCTTTTTTTTTTTTTTTTTTTAAAGGAAGATAAACAAGTATATCATTTTGGGTCATTTCCTGCTAACTCTACAAAGTATACTGTATTCATTTGCATTGAAAGTCCAAGGATGTTTACTATGATGTGAAATAGGAACATCTCACAAATTGTTAGTGCTGGGATTTGCGTATATCATTACCATACTTCCTAATTATTTCTGGATCTATTTGCATAATGAAAAATGGAATAGTTTCTTCTCAATAACAGCAACTACAAAACTGTGCCTGTCACTCCTCCATGGGGACAGAGCTTGAATTATTTTTTTCTAAAGCTTAAAAGTTGAAATTTCAGAAATAGCTAAATAAAATATAGGATGAAAAACTAAACAAGATAAGAATGCAACATAGATCCTCTTCAGAGACATTCAGGATTTATACAGGCGTAACTTTATCATTGCCAATAGTTTTAACTCTAATTTCCTGACACATAAATGAAAAAGAGTACAGAGCTCTGTATCTTTTCAGCTAAAATGTCTAAGTGACTAAATAAGTATCTTGATGATCTCTCAAGATGTTTTTGTTCCATTTGCTCTTGTTTTACTACTAATAGGACATGTCTGAGCTGACAAGGTCGTGAAGATTTGTACATTGTAGTGGTACTTTATTCTAGCCTCACTTAGAAGGAAGAAACCTTTTATTGATCACATATCTATCTGTCTTGTTCAAAGATCATCAGCCAGAGCATCACACACATCCCCAGGTTTTAACAGAAGGAAATTCACTTGTTGGTGTTTGGTAGAAATGAGATACAGACAGGCAGAAATCAAAATATAAAATATCAATTATGTAAACACTCCAGATTTATATGGAATTTTTCCCTACTTAGCACCTGAATAACTAGGATGGGTAGATTTGTGCTGGTGTTACTGTGGTGGGAGGCAGAGGCTGTGGGTTCAGTTCCCATTTCAGGCAGAAGGTTCCTACATGATACTCAGCAAATACCCCTGGGAATAGTCACAACTCACTGCACTCACACTATGTATAGCTGAGCTAGCTCTGGACAAGCTCGTGTGTCCATACCGATGCCATGCAAAGGTGGTAGCCCAAGTGGTGAAAGCAGAACAGCAATGTCACTGTAAAATAGATTTGAACTAATTAGTCTGACCACTCAGCTAGGCAGTGTAGCCCAGATGGAGTGCTGTATTAATGTGACTATGCTCCTTCCAACTTTGGAGCTAAGGAAACAGCACTGCATGCTGCACACATGTCCCTGTGGTTTCGTGGTTCTCCATCTGTGACACAGTGATAGTGCTTCCCTCCTTCACTGGATGGTTTTGCAGGTAAATGGGCATGAGGTGCACAATGATAGAGTAACGAGATCTAAATAATCTAAACGGATGGGAGAACTGCTGGACCACAAGCAGTGACCTCAGAAACCCACACGGGTCTCTAAATAAAGGCTACTGGCCATTATGTGAGCGCAGCTAACAGAGGCAGCGAACAGACGCAGCAGTTTGCGCAGCAGTGGTTGGGCTCTGASTAGAACTWGAGGATCTTGTGGAAGTTGTGGGCTTTCTGAGGACCCCCGAGGACCTAGAAGGTGATCGCTGTGAACAGGAAAGGGGAAGCTAGGCAAGGACAACTGCAGGAGGCCTTGACTTCTCCTGGGAAAAGCTCGTGGGAAAAGCTCCAGCTAGGAGTGGCTGCTGCTAAGGAGCTCTCTGGGTTGCCCCTGACCAGAGGGGGTTGGGGCCTTTGATCCCTTTGATCCCAGTGGCCCTTGATTGGGCAGTCAAGCACCCTGTGAGTCAGTGCTAGGGAGAGGCCTATATAAGAGCCAGGCCTAGAGCGCAGCGAACAGAGGCAGCAGTTTGCGCAGCAGTTTGCGCAGAAGGGACGTGCGAAGGGACCTTCATTTCTGT
>NW_020451069.1:0-365057 GCF_003343035.1 Apteryx rowi | reverse complement strand
ATGGTCCGGGGCCTGGGGAGAAGGCCCCGTGCCTCCTCGGTAAGAACGAGAATGGTAACAGGCATGTTATAGCACATTAGCCTAGTATAGGGATTTCATACCTTCCTCAAAAGTACCTAGTGACAGTCATTATAGGATATAGTATTAGAAGAACTGGTGTGTATTGTAGAATGGAAATATTTATATTCTAACATTGTCATCTGAAAGAATAAACAATTTTTCCTCAACTTCAATGAGTTTTGGGTTTTATCCTTCATTTTGAAATTCTGATCATGATGGCAAAGATCTCAAAGAAATTTTTCAAAGGGCTTTCTTCAAAATTAAAAGTTCTAGATAGCTAGGGAAAAAATCACATAACATTCCTCCTTTTCTTTATTTCCTGTTAAACTTGGCTGTCTCTATCGAGAGGTCTGTTTGCATTTCAGCTGAGTCTCCATAGCTTATGTTACCTGGTTCTTGAGGGAACTAGAAGTCTTTCATGACAGCAAATGTCTCTTTTGTGAATAGAGCTAAGAAAATGGATTATTCCTTATGACTGCCTTTATAATTATTGGCATAAACACAGCGCTATAGCCTTTGTACTTTGGCTTCAAAGTTTCAACTTTTTCGTCTGTGCTACCTTCTTTTTAATATATCACCATTTTTACCATCTGCTTAGTTTCTTCTTTGTTTTTCCTGTTAAACTAGAGCCCTTTCTTTTTGGTAGCGCTTCACTGACTATCAAGCCCTCCAGGTATTCTGTCCGGAGTTCATCCTTCTCACCAGTGGTGTCCTTATTACTGACAGTCTAATCAATCAGTTGGTCCTTCCATTGAAATAAGATGGCTGAACTGTTAAAAATTGGATGTATTGGGCTAGGCATTTGGGATGCCTATTTAGACACTTACTGAAGTGGGCTAACTTTTAAAAATGTTACATACTCATTGGCTCTCACAAACGCCTGCGAGTACTCTCATAAGAAATTCTTGGCTGATGATATTGTGTGGATCAAAAGAGCAGCAACAGTGATCTGATGACAAATCAAGGTGTAATGTAGCAAGAGGAGGCTTGTGTATGACTTTGTTTTGATGTCCAGTCTCAAGCAAAATCTTGTTAGAGCTGTTTCATGTGATCAGACTCCATTTGAACCTTTATGCAGAATATGCCATATTGTATCCTTACCAAGCTGTCAGTTCTAAAAAATTTGAAACACAAACCTGAAAATGTATAGGTGGCCAGATGGGAGTCATGAAACACCACAGATATTTATACCCTGTTTTGTTGGCTAGTGAACAAAATGTCTCTTGTTGTAGTTGCTGCAGATTTCAAGTTGGAGGTTTGTAAGTCCTAGCTAGGGTCAACATCTCTACTACCCAATTGAAATAAAAAATATCCAAAGCAGAATAGCAAAACTAGGAGCAGAATTTTTTTTTTTTCATTATCTTATTAAACTGATGTGGTTGAGTGGGCTGATAAAATATGTTGAATTTTGTTCTGTTTAAATAGTGAAATCTCTTATTGCACCCTATGAAAAAATTACAACAATTTTTAAATAATATTTTGTTGTCTCAGTCAAAAAAGTAACTGTAATGAATCTATATTTGGATCTAATATTTAATTGGAAATATTAATTCTATAGGTAAAGTACTATTTAGCTGGTATCCAGGATTTTTTTTCAAATTATGATTTTGAAGAGAAACATTCTGGATCTTAAATCTTAAACTTCTGTATCTTTAACAGAGAAAGCATTAGCATATTTTTTTCTAAAATTTTGTTTCAGCAGATCATAGCCCATTATTAATAAATTATGAAAAGTAGCAATATAGAACAGCTATTTATTATCAGTGCTATTTTTGAAGCAATTTTTTAACAAAAATTACAAAAACAGAGTTAAGCATTAACATCACTGAGTCTTGCTGTTCAAACAACAGTAAACTCACTTGGGTTATTCTGTAATTTTGTTTATATAATCATTTTGGTGCTTTAATATAATTCACAGGTGTATAAATAATGATGTTCATAAATACAAGTTTTTTGTAAATTCAGTTCAATTTTCATTTAGCACTTGCTGCACTAACTTTTTCATTTCTGTTTGCATGAGGAGCATGGATGTGTTAGAGTATAAAGGCTCTCCTGTGCTTATGAGATTGTTTAAAAAAAAGGAAAAGATGCCTTTTCCACTTCCCCTGGAAAAGAATTTGATTGTGACCCRTTACTAAGCATGGAACAAAACTTATCACAAGCTTGCAAGTTGTCTTAAACTGACAGTGCTGCTCCAGTAAGGAGAAAAAAAGTCCAGTATTATTTTATTTTTCAAGTTTTTGTTTCTTTCATCACTTCAGAAAAATTCCTTTTAGCAATATGCAAAACAATTGCAATTGTCATTTTTTCATGAAATGTGTTCTGTAGTAAATGAGAGTCAAAGTGACCTAAATACAAAGCTTTGGAATATGATGATATCTATTCTATAGAGGCCTGACAGTAGGTCATGTAATACATGGATGATTTTTATAGTTTCACGGCTAACGATTCCAGATGGTATATCTGTGCTCAGGTGGTGTGCTATGTGTAAATCATCTCAGTCAGGACCAATGTACGTCCAAGAGCATTCTACTTTTTTTTTTTTGGGGGGGGGGGGATCATAGTTATTTACAACCACTTATTAGACTCTTTTCACAGAGTAACTCTGAACTGGTGTGATAGGAATTTGCCAATATATATATATWTTTTTTGAGCTATCCTGAAGCTATTATATTTAAAATACATATGCATCAGCAAACACTGTCCTTTTTCCAGGCTCCTGTAAGCTCATTTCTGCAAAGCTGATACTCCTACCTTTTGGCTTTCAGCATTTTCTTTTGGAAAAACGCATGTGCACCTGCCTATACAGACAGTATCTAAAAGTAGCAGCTGGAATTTCATGGGGATACTTGCAGAGAAATAAGATCTGTATTAATATTACTCTGTCTATATCAGTTCCATGAAGCTTCATTAATCTTAATTAGGAAACCAAAACAAAAAAAAATTACTGTTCACAGATAGTACAGGCTCTAATCTGGACTTAGTTTTCTAACTGAACCCATTTCCTTTGTGTTTGAGAATGTGCTTGTGTACCTGCCAGTACCAATATTACTGTTATGTGGGAAAATGCAGGTCCATGACTGACACAGGAATTATTTAGTTAGACCATACGCATTAATCTTACTTAGCAAGTCAAATTTAACCTTTCAAAGCAAAAGTTGTCTTTTTTGTGATTTATCTTGGAACTGTGCTTGGTACAGATACTGCTGCAATTCTTTGATTGCTCATTTTTGCACAGCAGGGTAGTTTTACCATTCATGGGCTTTTCTTTCATTGGTACCTTGTAGTGGAGCTCCTTTTGATTCTGGCATGTTCTTGAGTTTCTCTGACAGTGATGCTCCAGACGGAAGAGAAGCCCTGTAGTGCCTGTGGTTTAGGGTGGCATATGCTCAGGAAYATCCTGTTACTGTGGAAGTTGCTTCTGAGGAGAGTTATTGTCAGTGRTAAATTTAGAGTTAGCCAGTGAAGGAGTTTAATTATTCAAATGTAGCTTGAACCTCAAAAAACAACACGTACCTAGTTGACTTGAAAAGAGGAAAATGATCAGCTGTTTTATTTTGGATGATCTGTTCATTTCTGCACTAACCCTAAGGCATATGTGAAATGCAGTAAGGTAGATATGCTTCAAAATTTTAAACTGGACAGGCTGCTGAGTTGATTCATTGTGGTGAATCAATTTAGCAGTGATGATGCCATTATTTGCCTTCCTAAGAAATCTCTCTGATTCTGGTAAGGGCAACATGTGTGTCTGGCTGGTCTGAACACCTCCAGATGATTTACACAACTTTCACTGCCTTTCTCTGTACAAAATATAGAACATAAGCCTCTGTAGAGCTCAGAGAGTAGGTGAGGCTACAGATTTGGTGCATAACAGTCATTGTTCTCTTAGTGGTGGTAGTATAGGAGTGCAGAAGATAGTGTGATTTATTGTGGAGTGACCAGAGTACCCTACAACCCTATTTCACAGTTCTCTGCAGTTCTAGGTATAGCTACCTTGGTCTGGCAAAATAGAATGGGTCAGGCTTTAAATGGGCAAATAATACGGAAACTCATGTTTCCAGTAAATCCTGACATATTATATGTTTTAACATTTTGTTTTGCCATTCTGATTTTTATGGGTGTGGAACTGATGGTATCTGATGTCTAGTGGCCAGTGGTGGAAATAACTCCATGCTTTACATCACTTTCTTTTTCTGTCTGTCCACAAATGTGGTGTTCTTTTTTGGGTGAAAAAGTTATCATAGTCTTTTGAAGACTGTGGTATTGTGATTATATAACTTATCATTCTGCTACAAACTGTAGAGACCAAAACCGATGCTTAAAACATCTGCAGGTATTTTTCTTGACATTTTTCTGCATTGTTTAATGGTTCAAACCTCAATATAAACAAACACCATTGTGAGGCATGGACTTCTCAAACTCCAACCATTGGGATTTAAAACTCAAAACCCTTCTCTTCCTTCTCTGTCCCTTAAAAAGCATACATTAAAAAGATTCTAACTCACCTCTACAGAAGTCTGAGATGAGACTACGACAAAACATGTAGATGATAGTTGTGAGTGTTGCAACTATCCATGGATTCATTTTTCTATAAGCAAGAGAATATGCTTCTGAATAAGTCCATAAAGTAAGCAACTGTCTTTATTTAAAAGATTAACATTAATTCAAGACCGTCTTTATTGAACTTCAATTTCTAGATGTGAATTTGCTTGCAACCTAGATAGTGGTGTTTAGTAATGATATTTTCTCTTTCATGAGTTAAATAACAAGTTAGTTAAGGTTGTATTAAGAAATTTCAGGTATAATGCTGTCACCAAGACAGCAGTGAGCTAAATTGTCAGCTTCTCGTTTCTTGGGACATGAGTCTTGTTTCCAGACACTGGCTGTTGCTTTCGTTTGCCATGTCAGCACCTTCATCTTGGGAACAGAAGAACTAATGGAGAGAGGAAGGCAGGCTCATCTATGAGGAGTAAACTGCACATGTGTTAATTTAATTTCAGAAAGTATTTCTGAAAGCTTAGAAAATCATATCTACGGCATCTATAGATGGGAATGTTCCATACAATCTCTGTGTAAACATTAAGTAGTAGTGTAGGTAGTGGCAATTGAAGAACTCAGATAATGAGGTCAAATCACACATATGCAACATACAACTTAATAAAATGTCTAGTATATTGATATTTGAAGCCAGCAGAAAAAAGCCTACACTTAGATCCTTGTTTAGAAGAATGCATGCTAAGTCAAAACACTGCATATGATCTTTTTCATGTTATGCCCTTGTTTTCTCCATGAGAGCCAATTTGGATCAGCTGTTGCAGAGTACAGGCTGGTGGTGGTTCACTGGGCTATGTCTCAGCTGCACACCCAGGGTTCGTCTCAGTCTTGTGTCGGTATGCGCAGTTCCTCTGCGCCCTGCCTCCTCCCTGCAGGAAGAGCCAGAGGTGCTCCAGAAAAGTCCCCAGTCTTGGTAAATTTTCCTGGAGTGGACCTGCTCCACAGGTGAGACATGGTCCATGGGGCTCCTGGGTAAATGTAAGTCCTCCTGATCAGGAAAAAGGAAATCATCCTAATTCTTAATGTTAAAAAAGCAAAATCCTTTTTGGTGAACTCTGTAATTTATTCAGTTCTCTCACTTCTGTATCCTCAGAGGAAACCTCCATGGTATCATAGCATTTGTTTGTTAAGCAACTTGTTATTGTACGGATTCAAACTGGGCCATTTCTTTTGATGGACAGCTTGTACCAATTAGCAGATGAAATTAAAACTAGGATATTCATCCCTGGGCTTCTCAGGTTGAAGCTGTCTCAGTTTGGCTTAAGGAATAGTTTAATTACAATATTTCAGACAGAAATCTCACTCTCTCTTCCCCTCTCCCCCTCCCTCTCCCTCACCATTTCCCCCCTCCCTTCCCCCACCTCCCCTCTCCTCTCTCTGTCCCCCCTACTCCCCCTTCTCTCCCCCTCCCTCTCTTTCTCTCTCCCCTCTCCCTCTCTTTTCTCTTTTCTCTCTCCTCTCTTTTCTCTCTCCCCTCTCCTTCTCTTTTCTCTCTTCTCTCTCCCTCTCTTTTCCTCTCTCCCTCCTCCCTGCCCCCCATTGAATAGGAAGTACCTTATACAAAAAATTGACAATATTTCCAATTCATTATTGGCTGATTTAGAGAGGTTCTGTTATTTGCTTTATTAGAGTCAGTAACTTTATTTAAAATTAAAGCTATTACTTTGACTGTGCAGAGGGAACCATACTCAGTCCAAAAGGCTAGTTGTGAATTATCCATACATCTTGGTATAACCCAACTTTCCATGAAATGTTGCATGAGTAAACTGAACCTAACACAGTTTATGGATGTTTTTCTGTCAGCATCAGACAAGACATGGCAAAAATGGCAACTCTAAAGAAGCAAAATATTTTCATTTTATAAGTGAAAGAAAAAAATACTGTTTTAATTTAGTTTAAATGCTTTGGTTTTGCACAAGTGGTGTTTTATTAACTAGTGTGTAGTCTAATCAGTTAGTGTAGCTTTCTGTCTTCTAATTGAACTTACAGTACGTGAAACTTGTTACATGTAACATGCGTTACAGATTTTGAGAACTCAGATGCCTTAAATATCAAGAAGCTCTCTGCTCTTCACTTTCCTGCCTTCCCCACCTCCCTCCTTAAAAGGGAGGGACCTAATTTATACTTGCACAGACAGATTGCACAATACAGTATAAAAACTAAGATGAACTAGGGAACAAGTACTGGCAGGAAACTATAAGCATGTCAGAAGGAAAGAGAATTTAGAAGATTTGAGTCCACTGCAGCCAAATAACTCAGAAAGAGTGTGCTCCTTGGGAGAGTTTAGGTGCAGAATGCTGCAGTGCCTTTGCTAGTTCCACGTGAGGCGTTGTGATATGTTGCGTTTCTTAAATGTATTAATAAAATGATATTGAAATTGTCTGCATTGCTCCCCTTGGTTATTCCTCTGCCCTTGTCAGTCTTATAATCATTACTGTGATCTATGGTGCACAGTAACAAATGCAGCTTTATTTATATGTAGTAAAGAGTATCATAGGGAAACTGAAAGAGTCACCAACAAAGAGAATATATTGCCTGAATCTGTGAATGTTATTGCCCACCAGAGGTCACTTTTTCAGTCCTAGAGGTAATAGTTCTTCCCATAAACACAGAACTCTGATCTATATGTGTTTCATTACATTCTATAAATAAGTTCTTTGACCTAAGTGTTCTTCAGCTTCAGTCACTGTCTGCTGAGAATCCAAAAATATTAGCAGCCATCTTGAAAAAAGTATTTTGTGCAGTTTTTGAATATTATACTGACATATGTCATCTGAGATTGGCACATTCTCTCCTTGGGTAGCGAGCACATTTTAAAATTTTATATACAAATCACTTTCATTTAGTCTTTTTAAAATACTTAGCACTGTTGTGCGCTGTGTTACACTAAATGCTGTTAAAAGGAATTTATCAGGAATACACTGAAAGACTTTCAAAAGACAGTTTTTGATTCAGACTGAAATACGCGCTCTTCAGGCCTAAGTTTGAGCTGTTGTCAGTAGTCTTTAAATATTTACTGCTACAAGAGATTACTGGTAGTATGAGCCTCAGGTTATAAAGACTGACCTGTGCAAGCAACCTTTTCACAGCCTGCTCAAAAACAGTCAGACAGACTTACCATAACCTGTTATATGCTGAGGAAGAAGGTTCCTTCGCTTTGACTTCTAAATTAAATTTACCGGGAAGGTAGTTGAACAGTGCTAAATTCTGACTTCTTTGAAAAAGGGGTTATCTCGTTCCAAGAGGAACTAGCACACTCCACTCTGCTTATTCCTCTTTCTACCCTGAAGGAAGGGTACCTTATTCACCGCGGCTGAGGCCGGGATGATTCTCGTTTGTGCAGATTCCTTTGCAACCAAAGCTGTTCATCCATGAAGTGTTAATCTCTTCCCTGCCGGCTTCTGGACGCCAGCTAGCCATGCAAAGGGGGCTCGCAGCAACGTTGTCTTAGCGTGTTTACAGGCTTGAAAAGACAGCCCTGAAATAGTTCATACATCGAAAATTATCTTTGCACCCAGCAGGGCTAGAACCGTAAGGCTAAATCCTTTGTTGCCCTCATGGAGAAAAAACATTCTAATTTGGTATTAAACTCCAGATTAATTTAGTCTGAGAACATGAATGCTATTAGGCACTAATGACAAYTGTCTCATTACTCCATTGCTGTAGGACAGAATTAAGGTTTTCTTTTATCTACCAATTTCCATAATTTCATGTGTTTATATATCTTTTAAATGGTACCTTTATAATTTCCTGGGCATGTAGTATTTCAGGAAATAATTAGAATATCACTTTAGTATTTTACCCTTATCATTATTGATATGAACCCCCAATTCTGGAGACTCCAAGAGCATTGCTTTTATAGGGACATAGATTTAAGGATCTAAATAATTGGAGTTCAGGTGAATAAACCAAGCTGGTAGGAATAAAACGTGCAGCAGTGTTCCCAGTTTCTCTTAAAGCCTGGCAGATATTTGGCCAGGCAAGTGGGAGGGAACATGTGTTTGGGCTTATTGTGCTCCCAGATGTGGCCATCTGTTAGCAACAGCAAGAGCTTAAAAGGGGGCAGCAGCAAGTTCACTGGAGTTAGTGGAAAAAATATTGCAAATAGAGTGCTTGGGCTTGCTTTCCCTTGTGTACATATAGAGTGAAATGGATGGCTATGTGGATTGATTTAAATCCCAGAAGAGTGTCTGAAGCGAAGACACTCAGCTGAACTGCTTGTCTGGCTGAGAGGAAGAGGTGATCTCTGAGTGGTACTTGAAGCCCTTTCCCTCAGTATTATTGTTACACAGAGCATTTATTAACTAGATCTGCCTCACTGCTGTCAAAATTAGCATGCTTGCTCATGCTTCTGAAATTCTCCATGCTCTCCCTCAGGGAAAGGAGATAGAATTACGTGATATGTGTAAACAGGGATTAATTTAATCTTAGCCAAATCCACACATTGCAGTGCAAGGGAAGTTTGCATAGGATTATGAAGGCAATGTAATTAGATACAGTTAGACATCTTGTTTTTCGAAGTGGCATATATTCCTAGTTTTTTAAAAAAGATTAATTCATCATATTTCCTGATTCAATATTAAAAAGAGATTAAGAAGAAAATCAAGTTTGCATTATACTGTTCATAAAACAAAAAGAAATGTTGTTTGGCAACTAGGAAAGGGAGTAGATTTGATGTAACTCTAAAAGACACCTCAATCCTCTCTTCAAAATGGCAATTGTCTTGCCCAGAGACATATGTTGAAACAATGTTCATAACTTGGTGCATCTTGCTCCTCTTGATTCCCAGCACAGTTCAGTGCTTGATTGAATGGCATTTATTCTGCAGCAGCATATGAACTCCAGAATGGAGGAGTGAAAAAACAAAACCAAACCATTCCTCCCACTCCCTGCCAAAAGAAAAAAGCAAACATACCCTTCACATGCTACAAGAGGCTGAAAATGATATAATAGGYTGTCATTATCATCTTAGCTTCCAGCTATGCTTTTCTCTTTTTTTTTTAATTATAAAGAGGAAAAAAAGTAGAGTATGTTTGTTTTGATCCAATTTCAACTTACAGTTATTATAAATTTTAGACAAAGGACTGCTATTCATCTCACCTCCAAATACTTAAAATCCCTGTGAATTCAGACATAAGTATGATGCCTCTGTGAGATCTAAATTGGTGAAAAGATCAGGATATAAAAAAGAAAAAGACCTCCAACCTATTCCACTCTAGTCTTGGACTTAAGAAAAGAATCCACTTTTTTATTGTAGAACCATTATACCATTTTATTAATTATAGTAACCATTATATTAATAGTGATTTAACTTCTAAAATAGTATTTGTGTTATTAGCAAAAGAAACTAAGATAAGTTTTCTTGAAACTGTGTGAAAATTTTATTAAATATTTTGATTTTCTGTGCATTTCCACAGTACCTACAGTGTCAATAGTATATCGGTAGCTCCTGATAATTGTGAGCCAGGATGTAAGATGCTTAGAAAAAGTAGTCTGATACATCAGAATATCTTATTAGCAATCATGTAATAGGGAAAAATTCATCTGTCTGATATCAGGCCTTGAACTCTAAGATTATTGTTTAAGTTCTCATATCAAATGGTAAAATAGTCTTGAGAAGGACCGAGATTAAGAAAAGTGAAATCCAAACTGAACATCCTAATTCAAAAAAATGAGGTAATTTAGGATCCAGGCCTGACCCTCCTGAAGTCAATGAAAAAAATGTCTCTTTGACTTTTAATGAAAGCAAGATACCCTTGTATCATTTTATTGTTTTGCTGGCAACTACAGGCTCATTAATCTGACCTCAGCAGTAAATAAAACTTCAGCACAAATGTTGATGCAATGTCTAATTAAAGAATTACAGATAAATTAAAAATAAAACAATGCACACTCTGGGTTTTTCATAGGTAAGTTGTGCGACTTGTTGATAATATCACTGGTGTTTTAGATGAAGAAAATGAAGTGAATCTAATCTGTCTGTTGGGAAATTATTTGCTATGAGACCACACGGGAGATATATTAATATATACAGTGAAAGAAGAACTGTTAAGCAAGGAAGGATCTGGTTAATGGGAAGATGGTGTGTGATAAGCAGTTTTGGGCTAGAGTTATTTGTGTTATTAATGAAGTTGGCCTCGGGACTAGTTTTCTTTACTATTTTCACAAATATTGAGTGGCAATGTCCTAATGAACCTTTAAAATGTCAGGAAAGAAAAATGCATGAATTTTGTGGAGGACTGAGATGCTATAGGAAGACCTGAAGGAGCCTGTGGACAACAGAAATAGAAATGAGATGAAATTAAGTAGTACAAAATGCAAAGTTCTATTCTTTGTGACTAATAAGAATTTCTTCCAGAAGCTGGAAGCTCATCATTTAAAAATGTCAGAGAAGAAAGCACAGCTACATTAATCAAATGCAGAGTGATTGAAACACTGATATGAAAATGGCAAATGCAGTCCTAAGCTGTCTCAGATAAGATATTTCCGGCAAAGACATGGAGGTATTAAAGCCATTCTACAAAGTACTGGTGAGACCTAATTTGAAATACTGTATTCAGGAAGGATGAATTCAATCTTGATTGATGAGGGGGAAGAGAGCCTACTCTAGGTGCAGAAAGTAAAAGAGCATGGCTTGTTCAGGGTAGCAAAACAAAGGCTAAGAAGGGATATTATAACAGATGTTTATGAATACAGTGGGAGGGATAAATAAACTGTGAATAAATTTAAACCGGGACTTTTGTAACCATCAGAGGAATGAGATTCTGAAGTGATCTTTCAGTAAAAGTAGTGAGGGCTAGAAATATAACTTCTTTTAAAAGGTGCTAATTGTACTGAAATGCAGAATGTGATTGCCTGTCGTATCAAAGGACTTAAACTGATGACCTGGGAAGTCTTCTCCAGTCCCGTGTTTCTGCCCTGAGCAAAGATGCCGGAGAAAATAAGTACCCCCTGTCAGAGAGGTTTAGCATGAATGTCAAGGAACACATTGTAATTTTTAGTAGCAGATTCACATTCTATGTATTACTTAATTGATCACAATGCTGTTTTGGAAAACAGAACTTTAAAATAAATGTTACTTGCTAAAAAACAACACCCCCCCCCCCCCAAGAAGCAATCCCAAAAAGCCATCTTACAAAATAAAGAAATAAAGAGAGGGAGGGGCTATTTTAGCATGTGAATCTTTTTTACTAAATATGACAATGCAGCTTTGCAACCCACCTCATGTTTAAAACAGCTTTCAGGAAGGAGAAGGGAATGGATTGCAGTCCTGTTGCCTGTTCTGCGTGTTACTCTGGCCAATCCTTTTGAGATTTTAGTGATTCTGTTTGTCCCGTGTATGCTTATATGCATTGAGTACGGCTCTCAAGCTGAAATGAATCTGCTGAGAAACTCTACTGGATGTCTTTAGGGTGTAGAGACAGAAGATACATCTGTCAGTGGAGGGCTTTTCAGCTGTGATGATTGCTTTTTGTAAACCAAGACAATATCCCTCTGCCTGGAAAGCTTTTCTTCCTGGTTGGCAGTTGCCATTCAGAAGAAGTCAGTTTTGAATAGGAATTTACCTTGAACAGTCATTCAGGATCTCAAGGTTTTATACAGGGTCTTGACACAGCAGCTAATAGGCCTACCATAAGAGGCACTGAAGTAAATAGGAGTCTTCAGCTAACAATTAGCTTTGGATCAGGCTCACGCATTGAAATTAATAGCTATCTAATGTTTAATGTTTTATCTCCTGTTTTTAAGGTTTGTTTGCATTAACCCAGAAATGGTTAATGAATGAAATTTCATTGTCCAAATTAGTAAATTCTGCAGTCAGAGAACAACCTTTACAATAGGTAGAGCCTGAACACTACCAAACTTTTTTGTTTAAAATTGTTTTCTCCTAAAGAATGAAGCTTTACTCCATTGAGTTCATCCTTAAGTGGATAGTTTCCCTTCTTTGCACACTGTCCTGCATTGCTTCCTTGCAGTTCTCACATTACTACCCTAGGCCACAGCACATCTTATCCCCCATGCCAATATGAACTGACATTATGCCCCTCTGGCTTGTCATGGACTAGTTTAGTCTTACCTGTTTCTTTTGTTGGTGTGCCTTGAGTTTTGATTCATATGGCAAGGTGATTATTTTGTGTTTATTTCATACCTTTCACTGGTGCTATGTCTGCTTTTTTGTTTTCTGGTCTTCCTTGGGGAAGGATTACATGGTGTCTGGATGTGACAAGTCAGTTGAAATGTCAGCACAGCATCTGCTAAAGAAAATAAGTTTAGAAAGCATACCCTGACTATGGGAGTCAAACTTCATGTTTTAACTAGCTTTTGGCTACTTACAGTGTGCTGAAAAAAACTGGAAGCAGGCAGCAGACCAGCAGACCTGCTTTGCTTAAAGGTCCATCAGCTCTGTGCTGCAATGTAAACAGAGACTCATATCCAATATTTATGGGAGGCTCTCATTGAAGATGCATTGGAACATTCATTTTGAAAATCACGATATTGTTGCTCTGTTTTTGAATTTCCTAGGATGTTTAATTATATGAGTTTAATCTCATAAACCAAACCGACATTCTTCTCTGGCTTTCCCTTGCATTTTTGTTGTTGTTGTTAATGTTAATTTTGTCACTTTATTTTTCTGTACAGCTCTTGCACGCAGTAGTTGAGAGAAAGGTTGGACAGGGAGGTGAAACAGAATGAACAAAGATCCTTGATGTGACAAGACAGATTCTACAGGCCCCGGCTATTTCAGTCCTAACTGTTCCAACCAACTTAACATGGGATAAGAGAAAGGATTTCCTGACTGTTCCTCAAAGGCAAGATGGGCATCACAGTAAGTTCTATGTAACGTGAGAAGAGGTTTTTCTTCTACTGCATGAGGCTTAAAGATAAAAGTTGCTATAGCAAGATTCAGACAATTAATGCTGGCTTATATAAAAATAAAAAAAAAAAACTATTTTTTTTTCTTACTTTTAGCCAAAATGTGGTATTATGGATGAAGAATGAGGTTTCACTCTATTCTCCTCCTCAGAAGGCATTCTTGGCTAGAAGTGTATACCATTCTAAAATGGTGTATGAGTATCTCCTATTACTGGAAGTTTTGCAAGATTAGCCAGAAGTGTTTTATGGGTGGAGGCCTGCAGTGTTGTGGTTGGACACATTTGTCTCTTGAGAGTGGAAAAAACTCTCTGTGATATTATCTGAAGTGTGTTTAGTATAATGTCGTCATGTCACACAAACAGATCTAGTTTCAGTGTGGGCAAGTGACAATAAGGGAAGGGGGAAGTTTGTCAAAATGAGTATACATTTAAAGAAACTTACCTCTTAGTCAATATGATACTCAAATTTCTTCAGCTGCAGTAAAGCTAGTGGCTACTGATGTTGGATAATAAATAACTTGGTCCTGTAGCAAATTGACATTTTCTAAATTTAATTGATTTTGACCTCATCAAATGTATTCATTGTGCAAATTATGGAAAATTTATCTTATTTTCCATTTTCAGCTTCAATTTTTTTCATAGGCTTAGATGTAACACTAGAAATGTCAGCAGACCTCCTGGAGGCAGGAAGTGAGACTCATTTCAATTTCAAACTACATTAATTCTGAGTGAAATCGAACTTATTCTTACATTTATTAAGGCAAGCAAGTCCTTGTGAAAAATTGCAGATTTTTAATAAGGCCATTTTCAGTGGTTCCATTCTATTCTGACAAACTCATAAATCAATTTCTGTCTTTCAGCCATTACAAATTTATCAGTTCATGTGAGTAAATGTGACAACTGAATACTGTTGAAATCCACAGAGCAATATCTCTGTTAATGTGATAAATGCAACTTGGCCTCAAAGGTGCAGTCTTTGGTTTGTTGGGGCTTTTGGTTTTGTTTGTTTTGTTTTGCTTTATTTTAAGCAAGACTTAGGCTATATGAAACAAGAGAAACAGCCTGACCTAAAAAAAATAAAAAATAAAAAAAAATTGTGCCTCCCCCAACAGTGTAATCAATGATAAACACATTTTCATCATGACGATATCCCCAAATTTTCTTTTAGTTAACACTGAAAACAGAGAGGAAAATATTACTGTTTGAAAAATTATTCATAATTAATAAAAGAGGACAAATTATATGGACCTGTAATATTTAGATAAAAATCCAAGTTCATCATCATCTTTAATGCTCACCATATTTGTAACACATGGACTTTGCCTTTCTTGTAGAGGTGACCACATGGCAATCATTTTCTGTACACTGTAAGGCTACTGTATACACTAATAGCACTCTGTAAGTGATTTACTACAGTATATACAGCATTCAGTACTCATGGTCTTTGTGGGCTAATTAAAAATATCAAATTTTGTGGAAGGTGCCTTAYTGTTTATTTTGTTGGATTGTAAGTTGCAAGTACGCTTTAAATAAATAATGTGTGCCTACAGCAGGGGAAAAGGTGGAGAAAAATGCTAATAGGGCTGCAATCAGACTAATAAGGAGAACATTCAAGGTCCATAATTTTGCATTGACAAAATTCTTTGGAAACTGAGGTTTGAGAAAGTAGAGACGGACAAGTGAGTTTATTTGAATGTTTCCAAACTTATGACAGTATCCAGATCTAAATCACTTTTCAAAGCTGCTGAATAGATATTTAGGAACATTCAATAGTACTAATTTGTGCCTATTATTTCTTACTGCCACTCATGTAGCTCAGTAATTGAAATGCTGAATAACAGTTTCCCTCCTCAATTCTAATGATGCCCTTTATAATACTCTCTTTAATGCAGTGCCTGAACTTTAGAAAGGTTGTTCACTGCCAAATGTCAGTCCATTGCAAGCTGCAGCAATGGAAACCCTCTTGTTTTATTATCCATTTTGCTAGATAAAACTGACGTGGACCAATAAGGTTGCAAGATGTCTGGCTTTTGTTTCTTGTTTACTCGTTTAAAAAAAAAAAGAGTAAAATCTATCCAATCAAAACAGCACTTTTGGCCCAAGCTCCCGCTGATACCAGGGCAAACCAGGGTCTTGCTATTACACTTAGGGTGAGAAGAATCCAATTAGGTATCTTCTACTTCAGTAGAAATGTAAAAAGCAAAACAGATCCCTCAAAACTTTTTCAAATCAAGTATCTTTTGGTCGACTCAAAAACAATATCATACAGAGTCTATTCTTTTAGCAAAGATGCAAAAAAAAAAAAGTTTATAGCTGTAAGATGATGCAGAGTTTAATTCATCATTGCAGCATTTATCCAGATCAACAATTAACCACTATTCTCAGTTTGAGAAAATGAATTCTCTGCCTTGGAGGGGAAGCACGACAAACTTTGCAGTGATTTATCCCTGGTAAGAAATCTCATTCTCAAAACCCTGTTCTCCACTGGAATTTGCATTGCTATGGCTGCACTGATGCAATAAGTGCCTTGAAGTAGGCAAAAGCTGTAATATTAAAATCATCGGAATAGGTCATTCTCTCTTCCAGTAAAACTTGTTTTGGGATTGCAGGACCACAGGTCCGTGGAAGGCTCTTCTGTCCATTCTGTGCTATCCACATGAAGGCTGTTTTCAAACCAGTTGTGTGTGTAACCTTGGACTTTGTTGTAATTCACACAAGCTACTAGACTCTCCTGAGCATAGCTACTGCAGGCATCATTAAAGGCTGATTCCTATCATAGAAAAAACTGTGCTCCAACTTTCTTGCATCAGTTCTGACAGTATGAAGAAAATATATTTCTTCCCTCAGAAGTCCTATCTCCAGCTAAAACAACCACTCAGCCAGTCTTTTACCTCTCCCTTCATGTGGAGGCCCTCCCTGTAAGACCATAGAAAAAGGTGTGGGTTTTTTCCTCTTTACTGGTGGAAGGATGGGAGGTGGACCCTTGTCTTGGAGAATGCCATGGGACAGCCTCTTCGCCTGTGAACATGAGAGCAGACTATCTGAAGGAATACAGAAGAAAATGGAAATCTCCTGGACAAGAACTGTGCAGTATTCAGTGGCTAGAATACGAGCAAAAAGATCATGAACCGTAAAAATGCCTTCTCAGTTGCTTCTGTAGTTCAGCCATAGTGCCTGGATAATTTAATCGGTGTCTATAGGCTTAGTTATGCCCTTGACACACAGCTAAGTGAGAATATCCTAGTGTTGTGGGTATTCTTGACTGAGCAGCCAGGCCTCAAATCACATCCTCGGTCTGTCTTGGAGCACTCAGTCTGCAGAGTGCATGGAGAACTTGGATATCTTTAACAAGCTGTTCTAAAGATACCCCAAATGCCAAAACATTTGGCGTGTGCAACAAGATATGTCCACCACAGTTTGAGAAACTTCAGCATGAAGTACTTGTTCTCTTGGTTGCTTCTCCTCAAGTTCTTCTGGGCAGCCACGTAAACAGACAGCCGTGAGTGCTACCTCACTCCCCCAGCTCCGTTCTGTGTGAATGCTGGGGGAGGGGGTTAAGTGGCTATAGCAAAGTTTTACCATGATCTCTGGCTGTCCTACAGATTAAAGTCTCTTTCCCAGGTTTTGTATGAGCTGTCAGCCCAGTGGCAAGCTGTGAACTGTATCCTTCACAACTGAGGACCAAATAAGCTTCTCTAAGGTTTCTGTATGAGCCTCATTGGACAGGGATATGAAGTGGACAGGAGGCTTGCTGTGAACACTGAGATATAAGGGAGTTTTGCACTTACTTTGATCAACATATACCTTAGTTGCAGGTATCCCAGGAGTCTTTGTCTGAATCTTTGCCTTAGCTGCCCCTTGTTCCAGACCCCGATGTTGGTATGTAAACTTCCTGATCTGTGCCCAAGCAATGGACCAGACACCTGCATTGCCTCTTTAAACAGCAATATACTTACCACTAGACAGCTGTTTCCAGACCTTGGTTTGCGTTGACTGTCTTTTTTGATCCTAGCCTTATCCAAGTCACTGATCTTATACGTCATTGTTTGTGACAGAATGATATTCTGTGAAAAAGATGGAACAGCAAGCTTGAAGGAAATATTGGCTAACGGTACAAAGGCAAACTCATAAGCCTTGAAAACTGTCTCTTTAATGGCCAGCATCCTCTCATAAAGTTTCATCGAAATATTGAAAATTCAGGTCCAAATCTCCATTGTATCTTGTGCCATATAATTAAAAAAACAATGAAAAAGGTTCCAATGTGAGCAGAAAATGTTGGTAGTGTTTTCTGTATACTTTTCACTCACTTTCCTTAGGTTTAGATACCTATATAAGATGTAAGGAAGCAGGGAATGAGTTCTCTAGTATTTTAAATATGTTCATATGTCGTATGTTCTTCAGGTATCATTGATAGTATTAGTTACTTGATCAGGCAATTTAGTAAAATGCTCAAGGAGCAAACAGATGCCAGTGTGTATTACCTATCCATAGTAATAACAATTCCATATAATAAAAGTTAAGGCAAATAATTCTTTCAGAAAAAAAAGTCTCTTATGAAAACAAATGTCTTGGTTCACCTGGAGACCATTATCCTTTGTTATGCTCTGCAGATATTACTGACTTAATAGATGACAACTGGGAAACTTTAAGAGCTTTTTGCTAGTTACAGTGGTTCAGCTGGCATCACTAATGATTTAACAAGGTGTTGTTTCTTTAATTTTAAGCCATTAGCTGTTAGACTGTTATTAGATTGTGTGCACCGTATAGCTTTGGTGTCTGGTACCTTATTTTGAAAAGGTTTCCGTATGGAGATGAAGTTAAATAGGTAAAAATGCCTGTTTGCTGGTATGTTTTCCCCATTTAAAATAAAATAAAATTTAAAATAAATGTTTTATTCTCTTTCTGGAACTTCATAAACATTTCAAGTCCTATGTTGCTTCTGTTACCCAAGACATTTGTATCTGTTTGCCTGATAAACTCCTAAGTGTGAATACTTTTATGCTGTTGCCTCTATTTTCTAAGAGTTTTGAGCCATAATGAAAGTAAGGACAAAATCTTTAAAGAGACAGGCTTTGCAAGGCTGAGTAATGCAACTCTCAATTTTTAAGCACCTGACTTCAGAGTCCTGAGTTCAGCTCTGGATACCAGAGGAGAAACAAGGCTTCCCGGATGGGATGCATAATGACTCGTACGCTCAGCAGGGCACTACCTGAAATGCCATTAAGAAATACTATGAATATGTCAAAAATTCTTTCACTCTCTGGGATTCAGATGCCTAACTCTGAGCTGTATAGAAATGTCTCTTCCTGTCTCCAGAGGAAAGTACTTATATCCTTTTTCTTTAAAAATAAGCAAATAATGGAGCAAAAGTAATTTCCTACTTTCAAAACATCAGTGCATGATATCCATTGTGCACTGTAGCACTATTTGTGATGGGAGAGACCAAACTTGAAGTCTTTCATCCAAGGAAGCGGTTCAGATACATCTTCTAGGAGGCTGTGTATCAGGCCAGACTCTCCAATCCTCCTGTTTAGGTTGGAGTCTTATACACGGATAATAGGAATATGACGCATCCATCACCATTACTTCTTTTAATGGCATTTTTTTTTTCTTTAAAGAGACTTATAGTTTAAATATATTTTGATACAAAATTTAAAGCAGTCTCTGAGCAACTTTAACTTACAGTGTTTGCGATCTGGAGACTTAGTTCTATTCACATCACTTTGGTCTTTGAAATGGATGTAATCCCAAGAATTAGTGAACATTGAAAAGGGACATTTTGTATTGGTAAACTGAATTTCTTTTAGATAAAATAAATTTAGATAAGGCAATCTGACACCTGCTCATACCAGAAATTCACAGATAAACTGACTTGTGTCTGCACAAAACGATGCCACAGACCACAAAATGAGGCTCAGTATGATGGAAATAGTTCTTTCAGTTGTCAGCTTCAATACTTAACTAAGAAGCTAAACACATTGTGTTTTATTCCATTATGATACACAAAGCAATGAGAGGTTACTTCAAAAAATGACTACTTCTTTTTTGCATTACATTTAAATTCAGTTTTGGTGTATTTTAAACAGAGAACTTGTAGTCTTATGACCTCAGGTGCCTCAAGGAATAAAAAGCTAAGTACCCATAGAGGAAATTGATTTCTGTTCAGACTTCTGAAAATTGTTTAACAACAGTGTATCCTTGTTAATGTGAGTTTAATTTAACTGAAAAGGAGAAAGTGTGGATCCAGAAATATGTTTAGATACCTAAATCCAAACCTTGCCCTGAAGAACCCTAAACCTTGCTCAGCTAGACTTAGGACTTCTCACTCTCCACTGAGGAACTGGCTACTAGGCTGCAGAGCCAGGAACTCATTAACCACATGAATTTTCCATTCCTTTCTGCTCAGTTACCCAGTTTCCGCAAGATGAGTAAGGAATACTCTTCTCTAAAGTTAATAGTCTTTCAGATACCCCACTTAACTGGGAAATGTGGGTTTAATTCCTTGATGCCTAAGGAGGGAGTCAAAGCTGGTCTTTCACTGCCTGTCTTTCTCATTGCATTATACAAAAGATGGGTAGTATCAGTAAATGTGTCATCTTTGCTCAGTTCTTTGAAATAAGAGGAATTTGAAATTCTAAGTTCTGATTTTTAGCATTATGTTTTGGACTTAGGATCCAGCATGGTTACAGATGACTAAACCTGAGATAAGTGGAATTTCAAGGGTCTTTTAGATGAAGTTTTGGAGTACTGTTCTGAAATATTGAACTCTGGTATTTGGATTCCATTCTGGGGAGCAAGTGATTAAAGATTTGGCATAGCTGTGCCTAATTTATGGAGACTTAAATCCTTTTTTTCAATTTAGCAGTAAATTCTCCCATAATTTCAGTAAGGGTTGACAAAACCGCAGCTTTGCATATTTCACTTATCCAGCAGATTTTTCAAAATTATTCCATAGGAGAAACAAGTCCAAAGAGAAAATAGATGTGAAGGAGTCCGGTAGTTACTCTAATATTCTTTTTTAGGACTAAGAAAGAAGCACAAACTTGCAAATTACTTTTCAGGTTAACTTCAAGCTAAATTGTTATTTAAAAAATAGCTCAATTGAATGTCACAAAAGGACCTAACCAGTAGAGAGGAACTACTATTTTTCTGAATGAAGACTTAACTCAGTCTCCTCTTTGTCATGAACCCCGTGGGTATTGCTTTTAAAGCACTTAGTTGCAAGTTTCTAACACACACCAATTTACTTGGCCTGAAGATCTGGCCCATAGTCACAATACAGTTTTGCAAAATGAGTTACATGAACTCTGACTTCAAATGAGAGGAAAAAACATTGAAGCTGTGCAAGAACTGGATTAAAAGCCAGGAAAAAAAGTTAGTGTTATTTCTCCAAGAGGAATATTTTAATAGAATTTGTACCTTTTATCCTTTTTAATGGACTGCCCTGTGTCTGATAAAATTAAACACAGGAATTATATACAACTGTAGCAGGGATTCCCTTGTTTGGGGTAGTCTTAAACTCCCTCGCAAATCATCATCGTTTTAAAATGATTCTGATTGGGTTCAGATGGCTGGAAAAGGCTGCAAGTGGAATAAATCTAGATGTCTTCTCTGTGTTCCTAATCCAGCATTGCCCTCATTACAGAAACACCCTGCATAGGTTGTGTTGGCAGACTTTGCTTTAAAATACAAGTCCAGGCTTCATGTGAAGGAGGCTAAATTGCTGCCTTCTGGTTACGCTGAAGTTCCCCRGTGCTTGTAATGCAGGATGAGGAGGCAGTCAGAGAACAACGTCCAAACACATAAACTGCACCTGTARTACACGTGAGGTACCTGGGCTGCAGATGTCATTACCCATTGTCCTTGGTTCTTTTTGACAAGCAACCAAAATATGCGGAGGCTTGTACAGTTGCTATTAATAGTTGATAATTGAAAGTGTTTCGGTGGTATGTTTAGAAAGCTCTATGTTCTTATAAGAGGAGTCTTATAATTGTCAGAGATGCTAACAAAACTTGTGTTTTACATGCTGGTTCAAAATTGCTGTAAACTTTACAAATGCCTGTTTGTTGTGAATGATAGCTGTTTATTCTGTACAAATATTACCCACACCTCCAGTAGTTTTACAACTCTTTATAGGCTCTGAGAGGAACACCATAAAAAAAGACGACTTTTAGGGCAAGTCCAAGCAAGGGCCATGGTGAAGAAGTTTCATGCTTAGAGTGTCTTTCCTTTCAGGTTAGAGAATATATAGGCTGTGCCATTGTGCACAAAATAATTTGATACACTTTCATTCAGAAAGGGGGCAACATAGATTCACTAGCCTGAAAACTGAGTGTCCACCTGAGAAAAAGGTATAACCAGCAGATGAGAGGAGAAGAATGGGAATGTTTTGGTTACTGTTTTGAAAGGAAGGTGTCATTGGCTACTGAATTTTGTGAAGTCTGATCCCATAGTTTGGGTTAAAAATGAGCTGCACTGGAGAGTCTGGCAAGAGTAATGTCCAATTTCTGGCTGCAAATCGGCCTTAGGTGTAGTGCAGGCACTGTATTGCTCTGCACTGTCTAAACTGATGTGCTTCTGTGTATGTCCAGGGAGAGAAACCTTACAGAGCAGGGAGCTCCATGGTCTCATGCTGAACTGTTACTAGACTAAGGCAGCAGCTGAGCAGGGCTTTTTTTGCTTACTTTGGTAGTTTAAATGCTACCATTTTAGGCCCTTAAGTCCTTTTTTGCATTTGGCTCTTCACATCATGAGAGGGGATAAATAGGAAGGGACATCATATATACATACATACATAATAATGCATGAGCAAAGAACAAATTAACTGATTTTTTTATGTTCTCAGAACCCAAGGATTTTAGAGGCATTGAATGCACTTGAAAGTCAAAATGATATAGAGAAATAACTGTTGTACCCATCACATAATTTGTATTTCAAACTTATTGCTCACTGGCTATCACAAAGGAAAGATTTTTTTCAGTTTGGACAGTTATATAGATTCCTGTAACATCTAAAATTATATTGGATAATATATTTTTGTTTTCAAAATGGAGATACAACATTTTCAGGTATCACCACAATCCTGGATACTAAGTTAATGTTATGTTATGAATAGTTCCTGGCACCTAAAGCACCTAATAAATAGACAAGTGGAAGAGGATGAACTACTGAGCTTTTGCAGGTTGAAAATATTTCATCTTCTGTTAAACTAGTTGCACAAAATTGTGGGGGTTGGGTGAAAAGTAGCGAAGGGGTTAAAAGAAATAATCTCAACCAAAGAAATCATTGTCTTAGGAAATGTTAGGGTAAATGCTAGAGCAAATTCTTATCTGTGTGCTGACTTTATTTGCAATGTTTTCATTTTGCCTTTTACCAAGATTAATGTAAATACTCTCACTTTTTTATCGATATTGATGCGGTGGTAATTGTTCTTTTTTTTCTTTTTTTTTTCTTGCAAAACTAGATTAGTAGGGGGCGAAAACATATTGCATGTTCCAGTCAAGAAATACTGGCAGTACTTTTGCAACAAAAATAGTTATTTACTTATTGATGTTAAAAAAAATGATCAGCAGTAAATAATAATAAAGAAAAATTTCAGCCTCCAGCTGGGTGATTGGCTGATGTCAGTTTTATTTGGCACAAGTGAGGAGTGAGGCAAATGGAATTGAACACTGTGAATGGATAATGGTGTCTCACAGCAAGTTAAATGTCGAGGCACTGTAAGTGAAGTTATAGAAAATAAATGCTGAGGTGAGGCCAAGGCATTTATTTTCAAAGCAGGAGGCCATTTTCCAGTCACAAAGTTTAATTCCACTGTCACTGTTGCTATTATATGAGGGATTAATATTATAAAATCAATAAATAAATGAAAATGGCTTGGTGGATCAATGGAAAAGCTACCTGCACCAAAATCCTGCGTCTTGATTGTCTCAGGCTACAGGCATTTTCCACTTCCCATGTGTGCTGAAGCTAGTTTACTTAGAAGTAGAAGATAAGAGAAAACAAAAATTCAGAGGTGAGATCTAAGTTAGTATAAGTTGACTTTTTGGTAAATGTCCTTATATTCAGTCTGAAAATTATGCATAGGAGGAGAAAACAAAAGGTAATGAACTTTACATTAGTGATAAGCCTAAGAGTCAAATCTGTGTAACTAAGAACAAATGTGCACCTAAAAAAAAAGCATTATAGAAGGAACCCAGATTGGTGTAACATAAATGTTGAGAGTCAGAAGATGCCAATACAAATTCATCTTCAAATATGTTGTTTTAAGACAGGAAGTGAATTAGTTTTAACTGGATTAAAATCTCTGTTTGTCAGATAAAGGTGTTTTGAATTAAGAATGGGTTTGTTTGTGGACGCTGGAATTTTGGATGCCTGTGTTAATGAAATGAAGTCGTCAGGAGGTGTTTCAGTCTCTAGGGTGAGTGAAGAAAACATCTTTTCCTTCCTCTTCTTTCTTCTAGTGTTTACCCTGCCACTATTTTCCCATCTTAAATTTACCACTGGGTAGACTTAACTGGTGACAGCTTCAAAGTGCAAGAAAGCAGCAACTGAACTGGGGCATGGTATGGGATGTCTTGTGGAGCCAGGGTTTTGTCTCTCATGACGTGATGGTGACTATCCGTAGCTTTCCTCATATTTTTTGAATCAATGCAGCTGTCTTTGTTCAAGCAGTTGTGTTTCTCACTTCTTAGAGGGCTGTTGACGTCAAAGGACCTCTGCTGTTAACACTGTCTGAAAATCCAGCTCTTGTGCAAGGATGCAAAACCAGCCTGATGCCACTCAGATTTGGTATAAGCCTCAGGAAGGTCTCTGCAGTGAAGTGTGATGGCTTGGAGCATGTGGACAAACACCCTAGCTGGAATCTAACTGAGGTGAGCAGTTCTATTAATGATGATATGAGCCATAGATTTCAGCACAGGATGTACTAGAATACATATTGGCTTTGCTAGCCCATCCTAGGGCTCCGTCACTCTATTTGTAGGCAGATTAAAGCTGCTGATACACACCTTTTATTTGACTGTCCAGGCGGGTCTAAAGGGTTTTAGGCCATAACACTTTTGAAAAACTTGCTAGATGTCTTTTTGCATTTTGTATGACTGGCTCCTAGACATTGTGGAAATTGTTACCTCCTTTCTATTATTCTCCGCTGTTCAGTTTACAGAGGAGAAATTTAAGTGACTCCAGTAATTGTGACATGGTTTCAAAGGGACCTGTAAAGGTTATAGCATGGTCAGGAATAATAGCAAGTAACAGTGACTCAGGAAGTTTGTGTCCTGTTTTCATCTGTGCTGCTACATACCTTGTCGTTTAACCTTTCTGTGCTTCAGTTTCAATATACAGTTTCTAATAAGCGCATTGGGATTTTCAGATGAAAGGCTTTATGCAAACAGAAGTATTGCTCTACTGTTGAACGCTAATGTAAGTTGTTAATAGAATGGCAGTGTATATTTTTAGGACTAGCAACCTGCTCTTGCTTGTATTCTGAAAATAACAGACCAGTATTTATTTATTTGATTAATCTATTTGGGGCAATACCAATTTTAGTTCTGATTTTATAAAAATATTTTGCAGCCACATGCTTATTCACGTACACCAGAATTTTGTTTTGACAGAGATAAGCAAGGAATATCAAAAACCTCTAGGAAAACATATCTTTTAGCTTAGAGAAGAAAATATGCTTTTGCTGACTTTCTTGACATTTTGAACCCCACTTGGGAGATGTTTCATTTCTGTGTGTTGACCTGGAAGCAGTTAGCCGAAAGACAAACTGCTGTATGCGAGTAAGGGAAAACACAGAGAATATGAAGAACACGCAAAAAAAATAGGGAAAAGGTTGAAGTGATATTTTGACCAGTCAGTTGTCCCTAGGAAATACCAAAGCAACAGCATATTTAAAATGTCACCAATTGAATCTTTTTTGACAAAGACATAAATCAAAAAAAAAAAAATTTTTCCCAGTGGAAAGGGTTGATTTCATCAGAAAAGAAGTGGTACAGCATTATTAGGAGGATCTGGAGGTTTTGGTCATTACACCAAAGATTCAGACCCACACTCTTTAATTTTCTTTGTGTTTTTTGGAAGCTTTTACACATCTCTTTTTGGACTAAAACCTGAAACCATCTCAAATCTTGTGATTTGTTTTCTTAACCCCCACTGTGTATTGCTTGGGCACAGTTCTCCTGAAGAACTTATTCTTTGTGGTTCACTAATGGTTTTGGCACTACTTCCCATTTGTAAACTTAAGCTTGGTATAACTTTCTTCCATCTGAAAAGGATTTGGCTAGTGTTTTTGCTATGTTGGCCAAAAAGCAACTGTTGACTTGCAGGCAAACTCATCGTTGATTTTACATGCTGAGAGCAACAAAACCAGAAAAGAAGAAGAATTTGTGGGAGAGCATGCACTGTTTACTTCCTGTGTAACAGTCTGCATTGAACTGAAAAGCAAATTGTAGCCTATCTCCAAAAAATGAAATCTGCTAAAAATGTAAAGGTTCATTAAGCAGAAAAGAAAATCATAACAGGCACAGATACACTTTAAACATTTATGGATCATGTCTGAAATGATACATTTAGGGGATCTTATAAGTTTCAATCACCTCTAGAGTCATCCATTAAAATAAAATGAAATAGATTGTAGAATTGCTGTAGGACTTCAGGGTCAATTTTTTCCCTGGGTTGCAGTCATGAAACTCCATTAGCTTTGGCTCTTTTATTCAAATACAATTTTTTTCTAAAAATTGGAACCTTGCAGTGAACATTCAGTTTAGGTCCAGCTGCTATTACATTTGCTCTGAGACATGAGYTAAATCATATTGTTTGGACTTCCAGTCTTGTAAACAGCCATGGTTTCACTACAAAAGCTTTTCAGCTAAACATTACAACTGAGTGAAATTTCTGCTTCTGGTTGCTGTCCCTGAAGTTGTTATTCTTTTGCTGCTGTGCTTTGACTTTTCTAGGGATGTGAGAATTGCTATTGCTAGTGGTATCAACATACAACTCAGCTTAAATTTAGTACCAAACTTTTAGAGTGCAATTTACCATCTGCTGAAGCCTTAAGGTAAACATACATGCCAAGCAATAATTCACACAGGAATATTTCCTATCAGCCTGTATTATGAAGACCAATCTTCATAGATATAGTTGCATTCCATTCTCCAAATTGGTTTTGAATTTCCTTGTGACTGGCTGTAGTCAATAGAGCAGACTGGAGAGCACATTTTGAAAAATCTCCTGTCTCACTTCCCAGCACTCTCCTTTTTTTTTTTTTTTCATTTTAAACATGGAAACTCACAGCCATATGCTGTACAGTTATCTGTGATCTATTGGTCAAACTCTGCTTGATTAATGCATGATTGCAACACCTCTCCCCACTGGCAAACTACTTTCCCACCAGTGGTTAAAAAATGATCGCTTTGTACTTTTAAGCACGTACTCTGACACCTCCATTCTTAAAGTAATCAGAATACAGGAAAAATAGTCTAAGAATTCCACCACATTAGGATGCACTGGTGTGTACTCTGAAGCAAAAGAGCACGCAGAGTGGGCACTGAGATGCACTTTTGGTTGTCTACATAATGGCCTATGGAATGGCCACGTTATTGGGTCATAATGTTTAGGATGTGGATTATTGTCTGATTTAGTTTGATTAGAGTCTGATTACTGTAATAATGGGAGAGCTAAACAGTCTAAGAAAACTGATATCTTGGTATCTGTTTCCATACCTCTCATTATAGTAGCTAAATAGCAGCTGAGTGGGGAACTATTACGCTCAGAGGATTGTGGCTTTTGTTCAGAGAGAGGAATCATTTAACAAAATAGGAGATATCACTACAAATATAAGAAATAGAAATGTAGTTATAATGACATATTAGGGTTGACAGTTAAATAAATTTTGCACCTGGAGAATATCTGAAATACTGGAAAGAATGGAGTGGACATTCAAAAAATGGAATTTTAGGTACGTTTTAAAGCCAGTTTGAAGAAAACACTGGTATGTACAAACAGTACCCAAACCAACACATGCAAGGAGATGAATTATTCTYATCTTTAGGTGATTCTGTAGATAAGTTACGAAGAGTTCCTGTCTCTTAGGAGGGGAACTGTGAATATGAAAAGCTGGTTGCTACCTGACTAATGCATTTTGATTTTGGTTCTGTTTTTTGTACCTCTGACTTGAGAGCCAAAGGAAAGAATTAGAGTATTGCTACTTAATAAAGTGATACATAGAAAAGACTTAAAAGAAGAAGACATAAAACTATCCTCAAGATATTTGAAGATCAATCCCAGCAAAAACATATTTTGACAGAAAATAGTACAAAGTAGGTATAAAAAGTTACTACTCTTGTAAAGGCTGTTGTCATTTTCACAACAAACACTGCTTCATTAAAGATAGGGAGTTTAACTATTAGAAGCAACAAATATTGCAGAAGCTACATAATTCTGGACATGTCATCTGTCTGTTTTTATCTTTGATACAAAATGCCCCACAGAATTTTCATGAAAAAAAGACTTGTGACAGCTTCTCAAATGCCATTTTGACATACAAAACATAAATGTGCCAAGTGCGTCTTCCTGGGTGATCTGGGTGTGTTTTCATTTTTCTCAGTGTTTCCTGAGATTCAGCTTTAAGCCATTGCTCTCCTTTAAGGTGCTGATTTTGGAGAGAATTTTAGGAATTTGGCATTATTTGTAAATTGTATGGGGACTGGACATGATCTGTTTTCTGATGGCACTGTAGCCCGTGTTTACACCACAATTATTACCTTGCAGGTGTTGCATAGCACATGGGAGACTGCCGAATACTGAAGAGCTTGATACAGGAAGGCTGCACAGGTAGAAGAATAATTACTCCCTAATGATCTTCTTGACCTGATTAGAAAAACTGCAGCGAGTCTGGGTGTTTCTGTATTCCCCTCTTGACTCTTGGAAACTTTGTAATCAAAGGGAAAACATTCTGCCTCTACTGAAATCCGTGAACAAACTCCCATTGAGTCTGCAAGGGACAGAATTTCACCTTAAATTGCCTATAGATACCAATGGATGAAAAAACCTTAGTTATATGCTAATTGTTCATATCCTTTAATAATTTTGGAATGATTATGCTCTGAAAATTCTATACCAACTTTGTTTTCATTCAGAAGGTTTTGGAAGAGTTGTTTACATTTTCCAGCCATGTCTAACCAGCACATTAGGGCAAAAAATATCACAAAGGCAAGTCCATAAGGTGCACTCTGTATTATTCAGGCAACGTAAGAACAGCAGTGAGTTCGCTTCAAGCATCAATTTGAACTGGCTCTAGCAATTCTGCAAAATGTCATATAAAGTATCATGAAAGCAAAGAAGGGAGCAAGATATTACATATATGCAAGAAAAGATTTTCTTCAGGGCTAGAGAGAGTCTAGGCAGAATTCAGCTSAAGTGCTTTATTGCATAGTAGGATGTCCAAAGTTTGTGAGGGATGCAAACGCTTTGGAACTTGCAGAAGAAACAAAACTACCTTTTGCACATGATAAGGAGTAGCAATTGTTCTACAATTATTTTTGGGGGGCAACCTGATATAAGAAAATGAGACATAAATGAACTTGAATCTTTGCCTGTCTTTTGTACCAGACCTTCTACTTTCCCTGTCTCTTCTTCAGTACTTCATATTCAGTCTGCTCTTCAAACTTTGGATCTTACACTTTTCTAGGAAGGCATTGTGTTCTCCATTATTGTGTTCTGCGCCAGCAGGTAGATGACACAGTCAAGTAATCTCTTGCCTATGCCCTGCTGCAGTCAATCTTTTGCCACTGAACAGCATTCTCATGCTTATGTCCCAGAGGGCATCATATATATTTGAAATTCCACAGTGTGAGAGAGAGGTCATTATTTCTAGCAAGAGCTATTTATCACACAGGAAGAGAGAGCAGTTGGCCAGTGCTCTCCTTCCGTGTGTTTTTCTGGGATTTGCTGCTTAAAGAGATCTGAATGCTCATGGGGCAAGTTCTTGCTGAAACCCAAGCCATCATTTTCTGGGGGAAAATCGTTAGTGAATGATCTTGAGATTAATGTAGCTCATTGAAACAGATCTACTTTTTTTCCCCTCTTGCAACAAAACTCCCACTGTGTCCTTGTTTGAAACTTCTTTTGAATTCTTTGCTTTTCAGTAATTTCAAGGTAGAATTATGTTTTGAAAATGTTTTCATGAAAGTGGCACATTTTATTTTGATTTTCCACTTCTTAAATAATCCACCAGAAAATCAATGGGGATTGAACAGCTACTTAGGAAAAAGGAAAAGAAAAGGTGAAGTGTGTGGGGAAATCATTTTCTCTTACAATACCATTTTTACTGGGAAAGACATTGCATATAAATTTTATTTACTACTACTCAGTAGCAGTAGGGTCAGCCACTTAGGAAAATAAATAGAAAGAAATGAAGTCTTTTTTAAAAATCAAAGTGCTACTGATTTTAAAAAAGGATTTCTAATTTCTTTTTTGTTTGTTTTAATCAAGTGGAAAAGGAAGATGGGGCACAAATACCTGAAAGAAGATTTTTTGTGAAAAATTTTTAAAGATTAATGATACTGATATTTTTCTAATTCTCTATTTTATTTTGCATTGAAAATAAATTTCCTTTACAAATATATCCTTTCCAACTTCATCACATTTGTTATAACAACCAACTTTTCGCTAAAAAAAAAATTAATTCATTCTATTTGATTTCTCTGGGTTGGCTGGATAAGATTGCATTCTGACATTAGAGACACTGAAACCAATTGGTAAGTTGCATCTTCCAGAAAGACTTGTTTTTATGAACTAGTATCCTCAGGATTTATGGCTAGTGTATCTGGCATCCTACTTTCACTCTCTGTGATTGGGTACCAACACCCGTTTGGATATGTAAGCTGCAAGTTTTAGCAGGATTTGGGCTGATATTAACACTTCTTGGAATCTGTGCGTATGAGTCAGCAAGACTAAACCCGAAAGACCAAAGTGCTGTTCAGACTTAAACCTGCACAGTGTGATGGGAGAAGGTCAGTAGTGACTTGTATAGGTAATACTACAGAATCTAGTTAATTCATTTCCACCTGCAAAATCAATTAGTGGTGTGTCTGTGTGGTTACTAATGTATACTTTGTACCTGGCTGCTACTGTGTAACGTGATGCTCCAGACCGTGCTACTGCAAGAGTAGAAAGCAGGAGGCTAAAGCCTGCTTAGCCTATTTTGGATGCCATCAATCCACATCAGCTGAATGTGATAAAAAGATGCAGGTGCTCCCAAAAGCTGAGCCACTCTTTTAAAATAGAGATGAAAGGGTACTAGGAGGTTTTGGGTTTGTTTTCTCTGCCTTTGCAAGAACATATCCCAGGTAACAAATCAATGAGGGTAGGGAAGGTGGGCATGATGGCTCTTTGGATTCACTCCATATAGACGGTCTTATTTATTTATTTATTTATTTATTTATTTTTAAGTTCAGCTTTCATGTGAGAAAGTTTTCTTCTTGTTTAGGCTCTTAATCCCAGGTGAAGGTTTCTTGAATGAAAGATTTTCAGTCAGTAGTAAAAACCTACTACACTGGAGGAACATGGAATATCCTGCTGCCTAATTGAGGCAGCTTTTTTAGCTTTCTGTCTTCTGTGAGTCCCATTCTTTGGCCCCTAACTCATGTGCATTTATATAGGGAACCTACCTGCATAATGCAGGATTGTGTATTCAACTTGATGGCTGAATACTTAACAATTAGGTGTTTCAGGACTGAGTGTTGCCAAGTCTGCATTTACTGATCTAGTCCCTATTCGTTTTTGGCCTCAGTTCCCAGCAGCAGGAAATGAATAAAATCACTCTTCCAGCTGACATTTAAAGTGTATACCCTTCTCACACAGTATTATGAGGAAGGAAGAGGATATGGCATATAGAAGTGCCTGTCCATTTTGAGACCATGTGTTCTAAAGGAAAAATAGGAAAAAGTGGTATTTAAGAGACAGCCTCAGCTTCTTATGCAATTTCTTTGTGGAAATTTTGAAAGGCAGTTGGAGGCTAAGGTTATGAGGTAGTGGGAGGCTAAAGTTAGACTCTGAACTACATATTTAAGCATCAAATTAAATTACTTTGACATCTGAATTCCCGGTTGCTGAACATTTTGTCAGGCATCAAGTCCTAACTATGGAATTACAAGGTTGTTTTTTTCTTTTTTTCTCTCTCTCTCTTCTTTTTTTCTTTTTTTACTTTCTTGTACATAGAGCACTTAGATGACTCTCTGTGAATATATGTTCTCCCTCCCCCTCCATCTACAAACACGTTAATATTTTTAACTACAGCTAAACCGGTAGCTGAAAGGATGGGCCAAAATTGTTATGCCTGTAGCTGTATTTTTCAACTAAAAGTTGAACTAAAATTTCCTTAAACAATGATAGAAATTGTCTTTTGGTAGTATTAAAGAAAACAAACTTATTGGTATATTAATGTAGCTATACTACATCGGCAGTAACTACAGTAGAAAATGTATCCGTCATTGAAAATCAATTTTGTTGTTTTGTAAGTAAGCTTGCAGTAATTGCCCCAGTCACTTCCTCCTTTGAAACCACATTCTACCCCTCTTCAGGTCAGCATCTATGTACAGGATTCCCTTTGAGGAACAAGTATTTGAGGAAGTAAATCCAACCAATGTAAAAATTTTGTCAGATAAGGAGTGTAACCATCATATTCAATCATTATTTATTTCAGTGCATTTGACATACAGTTTTTCAAACAACCAAATTTCTTTCCTGGTGTTTTGCCACAGTTCTGCAAGTGAAACCAATGGGATACGTGCATACAGGGCAATGTTTGAACAAGTAATCATGATTCCAGATGCAAAGAGAGTTTCTGAGGCTATATCATGGTGTTCTGGTATAATTTAATCACAGAGATGTATTTCTGCTTCATCCTGTGCCTGTCTGATGCTCTCCTACCTGTGAACCTGCTCTTGATATATGTTAAGAGAATATAATTTCTCTTCTAGCCTCCTAGGGAATCTAAAAAAATGTTTAAACTATCATTCTTGCTTTGATTAAATGATTGTCTTTCTTTTTTCTAACAAAAATAAAATTTAAATTTAGTCTAGACATAATAAATCTAAATCAGTTATAAAATCCACCTTCACCAGATTAAAATGTCATGGGCACTCTGCACTATCAATCTAGTTATAATTTACAAAGAGATTTTCTCTTTTAAGTTTCATTACTGACTTAAAATTCAGATCTTTCCTCATTGAAAGCATTTCTAGTCTTGACTAAGCTCATGGAATGGCAGTAGTTACAGGCACATATGACAGTTCATGTATATCTGGTTTTAGGTAAAAACACGGAAATCAAAGTTTTGTATAGTCTTCAGAACAGATGAAATGCAAGCATTTCACCAGTATTTTTTTTGTTATGTGTTTACTTAGGCCTGAATCTGAAAAGGAAATGCGAGGAAACCTACTCTGTTGATCTCAAAGAAAATGTATACTCATTCTATCCACCTAACAGGCAAACATCCATGTACAGGGTCTCCTTCAAGCAGCAGGTAAATGCAAATGCAACATTCTGACTCACATTTCTGACTCAAGTTTTCTCCTCCTTTTCTTTTTCTTTCTTCCCTTCCTAGTTCATTCTCTTTTAACTGTTATGTTAGTATTTGCCTTGTACACCAGCTCCATCCCTACATATTCTCTGCAGGGAACTGAAATTGTCTGAACTTCTCCATCTACTTCATGACCCCTATTTAAAAATAAATAGAGACATATTCTGAAAGTGCCTGATCCATAGCTGAGGTGCCCAGAATTGAGCTGTCTGGATTTTGGTTCAGATATATACATAGCGTGAACTATTTCAGTAGATGGACCTAGAGTACTACCTTTCAAAAATCACTGTTATGGAGCTTTTCTGTAGATCAATTTTTATGTTTTAAGTCTAAAGACAAAAGAGGATTCCATTAAAAAGGAGGATGCTTAGCGGCAGTAGAATCTTTGTCTAATTTCTAGCTGCCATTTATTAAAAAGGCCACAAAACCTAATTTTGGTGAGAGAACATGCAGTGCTAAAAAGGCTTATTTTACTTGCATGTTATAAATAAGCCTATCACTGCTAAGTGTTGGATATATGTGATTTATTTCTGTAGCAGTTCACTGGACTTGTTTTGGCTTGAAGCATTTGGTGTTGCAGATACTTTTGTTTCTTTAAGCAGATCACTACCAGGTATACATGGTACATTTGTTTCAGCAGTTATCCTTATTATTTCAGTAATTTTCTTATAGCTAGAGTGTTTATCAGCACAGTAGTGTGAGTGCTTAGTAACATCTAATGGGTCAGATGAGTCTTCCTATCATTGTATTTGGAACGGAGCAAATGGTGGGTCAGAAATTTGGAGCTTAGTGCTAAAATATGCTCTCCCAAAGTTTTGTGCTTTTAAAAACCTGGACACAGGCAACTGGAGCAGTTAGCATCAAAAGTTCCTGAGGACAGTGAATTTCATTATTCTAGTATTTGTTGCATGAGAAATCACCACCATATGCTGGTTTTGCATCTGGCTTCATGTAATGACTGGAGGTTTTGTAGTGGAAGAGGTGATAAACAGTTGAGCTCTCTCTGTTCAGTCGTGATTGTCCCTGTTGTCCTTCTCTGAACTTTTTGCAGGTGTGGGCGAACCATGGACTTATATGATAATGAAATACTCTGTTTATTTCTCTCCTAATATTTATGTTTTTTTAAGTCTCTACTGGCACTGTGCTGATGTTTTCCTGCCCCAATTGTCTAATTGTTAAGCAGTAATGGTCAGTTACAAGTTGTTGTTTTATATGTGAAGTTAGAATTGGGGGGCGGGGAGAGGTATTCTCTTGTGCCTTGCTTTACACTGACCTAAATTGAAATTATTAAAATTATATTTCATCTTTACTAAAACCAGAACAAGGCTGAACCTTCACTATGAAACAACCCATTCTGTGTTTTGGAGATAGGAAAACAAGCACACAAACCAGGCAAGCAGTGGTCTTTCAGCCTGTCTAGCAGACACTCCATGGACATAATTGTGGAAGCATTGCTAAGGACTCAAGGTTGTCTACCTTAATGTCAGTGTGTGCAGGGGAAAAAAATCTGAAAATACGTTAGTATCAAGATGTTTACAACAGGCATCCTGTGAGAGCTACTGATAAATACTGCTTCTGTAACTACTGTGTCTTATTGTTAATAGTATTATGATCACAGATTTGAAGCAAATTTCTTATAGTAATACTTTTTTATCCAGGAAATCAGTGTCCCATGTGAAGGTCCTGTGAGAAAGAGGTCAACCCAGTGGTGAAAGAAGTGACAATAGATTCAGTCTGACAAGATCTGAAAGATACTGAGTGCAAGAGAAATAACTGTAAAGAAGGCAAGAGGGCAAGAATTTATTACCTAACATATTTGTAGTTCAAAAGTCAGCAGTGTTGTCACTAGTTCTTTGATCAGAAGTTTAGATGCATGAAGGAGTGCAAAAAAATTGCAAATTGTGGCTCTGATTGACAGTTTGAGATTTCAGGGCATACTCCTGCTCACAAAGTTAAGTGAATTTTCCATTGTCAATTGGCATGTGCCAGATAAAGAGGCTTAGTGAGGGAGCCAGCTGTCCTGCAGACACGCTCGCTATGAAGTAAACAATTAATACAAAAGCAAAGTGCAAGAATATGCAGTCTAGTACTTTAATCCTGAGAAATCGCATATCGTGCCACTGTAGCATCATTCTCAGTGACAGATGCCATGAGTCAAGAGTATTGATTAATAACAAAGCGATGTAGAAACAGAATGGGAGGACTTGTCAATGAAAGGCAAGAGAAGAGAGTTAGAGTTGGGTCTGAGGGGAAATCCATATAGACTGAGGAGACTTTGAGATGTTCTTCTTATCAAATGGGAGAAATGAGTTAGGCCCAGATATAATCATTTGTTTGAAGAAAAAAATCTATTTCCAGAGAATTAAGAGTGAAATGTTTAGGTCACCACTGACAAAGGTATTGGTTATGAAACTGTGATGCATAGTCTGTATTCAGCAGTGCAGTACCATGCTGTGCAAAGAAATTTAAACACATGAACATTGAACGCAATAGAAAGAGGCTTACAGGAAATTGATTGAACCCTCATGGCTTTCCACTGTTGGTTAGCAGCACTCTCTGCTTATGTGAACAATGATGGAGACCGGCTGATGAGTAATGCTCAGGTAGGCTAGACAACACTTAACGATTCTCTGTGTACATGGAGTAGTGCTACCTGCTGGAATATTTAGAACCCACAAATTAGTTGATTCACTGAATCCCATCACTAAAGGAGACAGTCTATTGATTCCATTTGGGAGATGGTAATAGTGGAAGGACAGCAATTTCATTCTGTAACAGAAGTCCTTTGCAGGCTGCTGAAATGGCATAGTAGGCCCTGYCGTTATAAATCCACCCACATATGAGAAAGTTGTACTGCTGATTAGCACAATAATACAGATATTAGAACTAATATGCTAGGCCAGGCAAAGTCGGCTGCAGGGGCAGCAATAAGCTGTGTGCTTTGTTTCCCTGTGAAAGGCAGCTACAGTAAGTTCTCCTGACATGTATTCTTACGGTGTTCAGAGCAAAATCGCTCTTTTTCCTCTTTTATTCTTAAAGAATTAAATGGTTTGACTGGATGACTGTCTACTCAGATTGCCTTATATACACTTCTGGCCCTATCTAAGCTAGTGTAATTTCACCTTTGTAAGTCACTGAAATGTGCCTTTCATAGGCTTTAAGTAATAAGAAATGCCACTGCTCAAATTCTTGCTCTGGCTAAATTTGTCTCAGCAGCTCAGAAGCTCTCTAACATTCTCCTCTGCTCTGCTCCCAGTTGCCCAGTTACTCTAAGTCTGTATTTGCTGATTACCTGCTTTTCTTTAAGCAGAACTCTGCACCCAGCAGAATTTAGCAGCCACATGAAGTGTTAAGACTAGATTTGACACTTGTGATTATTTCATTCAGTGCAATATAAATGGTAAAAAGTAAAGGGAATGGAAGATGAAAGAGCAGTCCAGTTGTCACTCTGGATCCTTGTTTTGTTTGTTTGTTTCTTATAAAAAATTAAATCTGGAGAAACATTAAGTAATACCAGGGTTTTGGACTGACATCTCAGATCAGGAGCTGATCCTTATCAATCAGTGTTGCACAGATACATTGATTATTTTGATTGATGCCATTTTAATGAGCTTTTCAAGCTTAAAAGTATTGAAATATTTCTGAAAGATATGATAAAACAGCAGACTGTAAATATTATTGCTTTTTGTATGTCCTGCACTGCTCTAATATCCTGTGATTTAATTCCTTAAAGAAATATGCATGAATTCAAAAATTTACTAGATGCAAATGTATGTAATCAGTTTTGTCAGATCTCACTCACCAAGCGTAAGATTTGTTCTCGGCACCTTCCTCACCAGCCTTTTTTGAAATCACTCATTTGCAGTGCTGAAATGCAGCATTTCATCCCATTCACAACCTTATGTGGCAAGTGCAGCTAGCTGAACTGAGCTGTGTCCCACTGATGAGCTGCAGCTGCTGTACTGAGGCCTGGAGGTGTGCTTGGAGTGTGCCTGTACTCCTAAATAAAACGGAGTATTTTCTGTAGAGACATAGCAGCATGGTCAGGCCATTTTGCATAGCCCTTGCCCTGTGTCTCCTCCAAGGCTATTTCCTATAGCCCTAGGACATAATGGTTATTTCCACTGGGCATCTTTTTCAGTTTAAAGTGCCCAAATTAATATGGGGTCTTCGTGGCAGCCCATCAAAGTGGTGTTTGCATAACTGAAGGTTTGTGTTGTATGCCTTCAGGTGTTGCATGAAGGCAGACAGAGGTGTTGAAAGGTGTAAAGCCTGCTGCTGTAGTGCCAGAGAGCTGTGTGGTGGGACCTGGAGCTGCTGCACTCTTGTCCATACTGCCCTCTGAATGGTCCCTTGTGTATACAGTGTGCCATCTCCTGAGGCATGGCTGGACTTCATGTCAGGGAGGCTTGCTGGTGGTTTTACTGAGCAGTATAGATGCAGCCTCAGTAGATTCTGCACTCAAAAGTCCCTGATATCCTGCCCAATCATGTAATAATGTAAGGTATTGTATGGCCATTCTTGTCACRTGGAAAGAGTCATGAAAGAAAATTCAGATAAGTTCAGGAAGGTCTGCAGAACGTGCCAAGATTTCATGATCACGTGAAACGGTTGTATTAAGAAGATTTTGGTGACAGAAAAGTGCGTGAAGTTATCTTATAAATTATAGAAATAGTCACACACAATACAGTAGCAGCTTGTGTGGATGGGCTCACATTTTACTAGAAAGTGTACACATAGTAATATAATTAAAGATGAAAGTATCCATCACATTTTAATATAAATCCACAGTAGTAATGTAATTAAGGTAACACTACTTTGTTTCTTATTTTATCAGTATTAATATACTTTTTGTGACAAAATGCTGTGAAGCATTACTGTCAAAGACTTTTCTTGCTGCTTGAAGTTAACTACAGCTTTATTGTATCACAGAAATAAATGCTTGTATAGCCACCCAAACCGTATCTGAATTTTCAAATCATACATTATTCCACACTACTTATTCCTGCTTGTTTGCTTTGCAGGATTAAATAGCTGTCTTCTTCTACAGTAGACATGGCTGCAGTTTAGTTTTGATTAAGTGATTCCTATGAGATTCTTTCTGTAAAGCTTTTAAAATTATTTAGGGATACTTCAGGGAAAAGATAATACAGAACTGTGTTAGAAATAAAGGATTCTAAAATTAATACTGCTAATCAAAGTAAGTAAAAATAGATCAGATGTTACATTTAGAGAGGAAATTCTGCTTTCTGATACACTGAAGTAAGCTATAGCAACTCTCAGAATTTACACAGAGTTAGTTCCTGTTCGATATCAAGTACTGTTTTGTTATAATTGCAAACTAGCACCTTAGAACTGGCCACCCTCAGTCCTATGCCAACAAAAGTTGGTTAGAGACACAGCTTTTGGCCTAAATATCATGGACTAGCCAAATAAGAAGTTTCTTCTTGGACAAACGTTCATATCTTAGTTTGGAATGACATGTGGATTTGAATTTGGTAAATTTGAAGGTTGTTTTGAACCCCTTGCAGATAAAAAGCAATTGTATTTTGCAAACTAAAGTGAGAAGTGGGAGTGAAGCTCTCCAAGATTCAGTGGTAGTATCCTAGCTAGCTAACAGGCCTGCTTTTCTCCTGTGTACAGTCATATTTAATGTGTTAATTAAACATTAAGGACATGTAAAAGATGAAAATACTATTTTGCTGGAACTTTTTAGATTTTCATTTCCATTGTGAAATTTCAAAATGGAATATATTAAATGTTTTTGCAGTTCTCTTCACCTCCCTTCAAACTGTGTTCAAATATCTGCCAGTTATCTCACGGCAGATTCCAGTTCTCTGGAACTATCTAGATGGAAATACTGTTAAAACAGGTATGTCTCTGTGGAGTGTCTCATCTTTTTTTGAAAACAAAAAAACCCACGTGTCACACACTGCTGAAAACATTCTGATCAGATCTATTACATATATAACAATGTGTAAAAAGATGTAAAGTGTGAGGAATGAAATGTGATTTTCCTACAATGTGATTAAGGAGGTGTATACTCAGATTCACAACTTAATTGTGTGTGGCAGGCATGAACATGTTGTAGATCTTAAAGTATCTAGACTTTTTTTTCTGATCTGCTTATTCATAATGGGCCAGGTCCTAAAATGGTGCCAAGTATTTGAAACTCGCATTGAGCATTGTAGGTAATCAGGACCTCTCAGGATTTGGCCAGCAACTAGTCTGGCAGATACTGATTCAACGGAAGCCAAAATGTTTACTCTCTAGAATATCACATGTATCACATTTAGAGAGAATCTATTTTAATGAATAATGTTTCACTTGCATATTCCAAATCACATGAACAAAATTCCCTGCAGAACAATTATACTTCTCATGTATTTCACTCTGTCTCTCACTGATTTTATTACATTGAGGTAATGACAGTCTTGCACTTTGAACATAGTGTAGGGTAATATTATTGTGCCAAACTTCTCACTAGCTAAGTATGAATTAGTTAAAGTAAAATATGAAACACCCTGCAGCATTACCCTTTTCTATAAGCTAGCCAAACCCTAACTTCTGCTCATTCTCGAGTAATAGTGTTCATGGCTTACTGTTCTCTTCAACATTTGTGACCTAGAATGGATGTCAGTACATTGCCTGTGGGAGGTGCACAGTACAGGGACTCTATTATATCAGAAAAATTCTGGACAAAATTTTCTGATTAATTAAAGGAAGTATACCATTCTGGGCTCTTGTGTCTGGCCAGCTCTGTCTTCACACTACCTCTTGCAGGAAATTTTTATCAAAGTTGGGAGCAGACCCATGAACTACCATCTCCCCTTGTGGTTAATAAGCTGTGGAACTAAAACTGGCAATGGTAAGATCCCAGTRCAGGCAATGGATTATGGCAGACTTGATTTATGTGAGCTGTCTTAGTAGCTTTCCTTGATATTTTTGCATAAATATCTTTGCCTTTCTTTTTGAATATGCTAGGTGGGAGATATTTCCACTTTCTCCCAAGAAAAGGGGTTGCTTCTGTCTTAATGTTACTGTTTTATCATTTGTGTATCATTTTGATTCAGCTGATCTCACTGGTTTTATTCTTGATTTGCTCCTGATGGAGCAAAGTAACAGTAAAATCTTCATCTTTTCTGGCAGGCCCTTATAAGTTTATGCAAGAAGACAGAATGGAGACCGTCTATGTCCTTTCCTTGTCCCTTGCCTTCGTACACCTACATAAAGACTAGATGAAATGGCTACATCTAGGCTTTCATGCTATGTCTACATCTGCAAGCAGCGGTGACTAGTAGAAGTGGATCTGTAGAGAGAGACAGGAGGTGCTGAGGATCTGACATCCACACTGTACACATTTCTGAGTCTTTTACTTCAGTTTAGCTTTACTCTGGTCCAGTGGACTGAATGCCTATTTGCAGCTGGAGTGCGTTAGGGGGGTGATCTTGAGGCACATCTTTCAGTCTAATTTCATTCAAAAGCAGTCCAGMTCACATGCTCCAAGACTTCTCTGTGGTGTGAACCAAAATGCAGTAGGTGCGKATCAGGAGATTGTCTTCAAAAGCAGACTCCTGATCCAAACCAAAACATTTATACAGACAAACCTAGAAGTCCACCTGGTGTGGACATGTCCTTTACCACTAGGAAAACCTAGGCAGGTAGGCCAGATGCCTTATCTGGATAGCTTGGGGACCAGGATGCTGCAACATGTTTCGGTGATTCTCAGCAGCTTTATATAAATGCAGCTACGTGTAAAAGCACAGTGAGATGCTGGCTTCAGGGGCTGAATTCTGAAATTCCTCTGGACTGATGGAGCTCCAAATGCAAGCAAGCATGAAGAACCACAGCGCTATTTAGGTGTATCACGCCCACAAGCTTGACCGTAGTTCAGTGGTTACACAACATGCAAAACTCTGAAGCAAGACTGTGAGATCAAGAGGACCCAAACCCCAGATTATTTATTAAACAAAGCTCAGAGAAGAAAAAAAATCACTGTTGCTTTTGCAGTTTTCTATTGCTAGTTTTTCACTTGCACTGGACAGTGAAACTAACAAGGTCAGGTTTACTTCTTATTTCTTTTGTATCAACACAATTCACTAATGGACAGATAGAAGTGTTTAAACCTCAGGGTCTCTTAAACCTGTTATTATTAATTATAGAAATTCTTAAAATGGCCTGTTAATACAGGTTTGTGGTTTTTCTTTTGCTTCTCTTTTTTCTTTTCAAGGATTAGATCCTCTCATGGAGTGACTATTATTATCCTCTCTTTACACGAAAATGAGTGTGAACTCCCATGTAGATGATGTCTGGTCCTGCATATGCATACTTTGCAATGAGAAGCTATGGTGGGGGTAGGGTGGTATCCTTTGGTATCAATTCTGTTGGCTAGCTGGAAGAGTGAAACCCTATATCTTTTACTACAGGATGGTTCATACTGATTCAGTCCCTCCTTCAGAGAGGTTAAATGTTTTACTAAAATTTGGAAGACAATGTTGTCATCTATCTATGAGGCCACGTCATTTTTCTCATGGATTTTTATCAAAGGCTGTAGCTTTTTGAACAGAGCCTCTGCTTTCTTAGAGGAGAAAGGTGTGGGCTAAATCCAAATCAGTGACTATCATAGCTGCTGTTGCATGCTGAATAGCATATGCTAAATTAGATATTCCTCTTCATCTGAGCCATGATGGAACCCAGAAAACCAAATGAGAACAGAAAGCAAGTTGTTATCCACCATATCCAAGGGTGTATAACTAGACCAACCAT
The DNA here is from genome assembly GCF_003343035.1 of Apteryx rowi. Lineage (NCBI taxonomy): Eukaryota > Metazoa > Chordata > Aves > Apterygiformes > Apterygidae > Apteryx > Apteryx rowi. The sequence continues at coordinate 323,222 of NW_020451069.1, read as the reverse complement.
GGCTCCGGGTAGTTCACGTAGCCTTGGGTAACTTGTATAGGCTGGGAACAGACCTCAGAACTACCATTTTCTCTGCATATGGCTTACCAGCATAAGACATTTCCTTCAGCAAGTGTCTGTTTTTCATGCAAATGCCTAATCTTCTCATGCCCTGATGTGCTTCCTTTAGTGTCTTGAATGAATGAAGACTTTAGTGTTGGAATGTTGCCACTACCAACTGCTGCTCCCACAGTGTGTTTAGATGTGAAGATAGTGGAAAATGGCATTTATTTTGGATTTTGCTGTTTTTTTTTTCTAAGAGGCAACAGTTTATGGCTGCAGTGTCACAGACTTGTACCTGAATTCAGACGTTGCAACGGCAGCCATGAATCTGACTAAAACAGTGTAGCATGAAATGAAACTTGAGTGCATTCTGCTCTGTGTACTGTGTTTGCAAATAATGAGTCCCTGACAGAGCATAACTGGAAGAGCAGTCTGTGGAAAACAATCATTTTCAGCTTAATTAAAACATTTTAAGATCAAATTAACTATTGTTTCAGTATTCTGACTTTAATATTCTGACTTTAAAAGTCCTACTTTCATCTTGTGTAGAAATGTCTGGGAGAGACTAGTTAGATTTTTTTGTAGAAATCAAGATTGCCCTCCTTGGTCTAGTTTTTACCAGATTTATTTGCTCTGACTAGCACCAAATAGTGGAGTTAGCTGTTTGGTACACAAGGTGAACAAATCTCCCCCTCTTTATGGTACACTGTTCCTTTGCAGTAGACTTCTATGGACAAGCTTAGGGAAGCTCATAACACTACTGCTGGTGCTGTACCTTTTGGTAGATAAGGTAAGGCTGTAATTTCGTGTGCTGTCAATCTGTCCCTTTGACAAGCTCTAAATGACATGAAAGATAATCAAATGACTGTTCACAGATAAGAAGCTAGTTGAAAATCCAGATCTAGAAAATGTCCCTTAGCATTGATTTGACAGTCTTTGGTTGTGTAACAACAAATGTTTATATTAAAAAGAACTGTGAAGGAGAGTAAGAAAGAATTTTATAGAGTAAGTGCTGAGTAAGTTCTCTAATTATTCTTCTTTGTCTTACCAACACAGGCTTTACAGCATATAATGCAGATAACAGTTTTTTACTTTGTTACTTTTGATATGCAAAGGCTATACTTTGCAGTGTGTGGTAGGTACTGCAATAATTCTAATTTCTGAAAAAACATATGGGGCCTATTTTTGTGTGGCATAGATGTGGATTGTACTGAACGAAGTTATGTGCAATTAAAAAATGATAGAAGTGTGAGGACTTCAGAATACCTTAGCTCTGCCCATGAAGAAGAGTTGCTCAGTGTGGAAGACTATGCCTAAATGTCCTTCAGACTCTGCTCTCCTGAGCATTTAACTGCAACATCCTTCCATGCAGTTTAAGGACCTGCAGCATGAAAGCCTTTGGATACACATTTTTTCGTGTTGGGCTTGCTTGCAGTATCTGAAATGAAAGGCAGGAAAATCACTCCTCTAGGTTACAGTTATTTTTTTTCTGTTTCAACAGAGCCCCTTGTGCTTCAAATTGAGATTTTTCTTGTTACTTGCTATATTTGTGTTAGTTCATGTTAATTTTCAAGAGAAGGATTTATTTTATGTTCAAATACCTCTGCCTTGGAATCTTAGATGGCACTGGTTGAAAACAAGTATTAAAGTAGTCCAGATGAAGGAGGGAGGATGTCTTATCATATGAGAAGAGAGAGTGAAGAGAGACCTTCTGTGTACATTTTAATGAATATATGAATATATGCATGTAATAATTGTATGTCCTTTCAAAGGATGACTAGCCATTATACAACTGAATTCCTATGAAAGAAAGATTAAAACTTTGGGGGAAAGAAAAGTAGCAATCTGAGGTAATGATCCCAAACTCTATAATAACACTATACAAAACTGCAATTGTTTGGTCTATTGCCATAGAATGGTGTTAGGTTTAGTGGGTCATATAGTATTTGCTAACCGCACACATGGTGTGGAGATCATTTCAGAGGAATATATGCCAAAAGTTGTCATACAGTTACCTCATGGTTGCCATTATTACAGCAAATCTGGGAACATAAAGTACTTGTGGCTATCAGCTACTGCTTTGTCACAACAGTCAGTACCAACTGTGTTTATATGGCATCTACAAGGTGGGAGTTACAGAGCCAAGTAATAAATAAAGGAAATGAGAGTTTTTTCCACAGGCGGTTAACTTCAAATTGATGTTGAACGCAGATTAAATGCAACAGAAAACTAAACAAAACTGCACAATATTTCCAAAAATGGCATTTTGCTCCTAAAATGCTTTTACATAAAAACTTCGATATATAGTTATTTATAGGTTAAAAGCTAGTTGTGTCTTTCAGGAGAGTGGAGCCAAGAACAGTAGAGTGACAGCAGAGAGATAGGCCTGTTGAGCAGAGTGGCATTCATACGTATATTTTTTAGACGCATTCTTTGAAAAAAGGTATCATAGAACTTAAAATTTTTGCTGCATGGATCTTACAAAATGTTATTATGTGTTTTATAGTGCTTTTAAAATAATTTCTAAAATCTCTAGAAGTTTTTGGTTCATATCGCACTGTGACTAAATAGTTGTCTAAATGATTTTCTCCTTCCTCCCCTCCACTTTTTTTCTTTTATTCTTTGATTTTTTGTACACAGGATAAATAGAACCACTTCATCTGAATCTTGACATGAGGCATTCTACTCTAGCTGAGCTAATTCATCAGGAAAACTTCATTTATATCAGCAAAGACAAAGGCAGAATTGTGCTGGGAATCTAAAGGTATTGATCTATGTGAAGTTATACTGCTGAGCTCTCTATAATTATATGTCACAATACAGTTTGCAACCGAGAAAATTTATTTTCAACGAGCTTCTGTTAAAGAAAAAATATTAATGTATATTTACTGAAGGGATATAAAAATGTTGTAACATCCACCTGTTTGTGTAGAATAAATAATCTGTAATCTCAGAAGTGAGCTGGCATTAAGCTGATGCATATACTGTCAGACACTCATTCAGTGATATTTGGAAGTTAATGCAAGTTCATTGTTTTGCATTATTACTGGTTTTGACTTCTGCAACAAAAGAGAAAAACTTCCAGTTTCCCTGTGCTGCCACAACTTGTTATCCAAACTCATTATGTGACATTGTAGTCAACAAAAAAATAGYGTACCTCACAACTGGAAGTGTACCGCTATGGATATGGGAAATGATCTCTTGTGCAGCAGCAAATATTGTCTGTTGATGAATACAGATAACCTCTGTGTAAGTTACATAGGAGTCACATAAATAATGCATGAAGTGCTGGAAGTTGTTTAAAAATAAGGCCCCAAATACATTTCCTCACTCCGTTAGGCAGCAAATAATATGAGTCTACCCTTGTTTCTTTCTTTCTTAATAGGCTTGCTGCCACTCAGCTTTCATCTTTCATTAAGGCTCCTGCTGGTGCTGCTTTAGGTGCAATATAACATAATGACACTGAAAACAGTAGGAGGACTTAACCCCACTGCACTTCTCCTCTATCATAAAGACTACTTTATCTGAGTTAATATCTGCCAAAACTGAGGAGGGACCCTTTTTCTTCTGACATCTAGTCACATTCTGTAATAATAAGGTAAAGAATGTTTTGTGACATCTGGCAACAAACCTCTTTTATAGTATTGCTTGATCTTCTTTTGCTTAGTGTGACCACACCCAGGTTTCTTTCTATATACCTTTTCTGCTTTGTCTTTGAGGTCAGTAAATAGGGTTTTAGGCCAAAAAAAGAATATAAATGGAGTGCAGGTAGACTGAATAAAATTTCAGGCTCATGCTAGTGAGGCAATTTAGAGTTGATTGGTATCCCGTGATGAACAAATTCTTGTCTAGGATTTTCCATAGCTCCCAAGGAAGCTAAGAATAAAACCCACGTTGACTTTTAATGAGAGTTGGATGTGTAGCTCCTTACACTGTTTTGAAAACTACAACTCCACACACTGAGCCTTTGCCTCTTGTGAGAGAAAGCAGACTCCTGAACTTGCTGTAATAACATACTCCATCTCATACTGTCATAGACATTACAGCTTTTTGATCATTTCCTCAGAAAATTGGTATTAGATAAAGAATTTGAGGCTATTTTATTTTCTTTCTTCCGTACAGCCCTGCTTTCTAGGGCATACTATGACAAGAATTTCCCTTCTTCTGAATATGTACAGTGTATAATTTAAGGTAGCCATAGTCATGTAGGTGGCCACCTTCTAAATGCTTCAGCTTTTCTATTACGGTGTGAGTGAATAGAAAGGTCTGCAGAAGGATTACAGTCCTAAGAACTTTCTTTTGCCCTACTGCATCAGTTGCTTTAATGAAAGAGATTACCTTTCACAACAGACTTTGCCTCATTTTTATGCCTAATGGTCATGGCTGAAGTGATAGTTGCTGCAGCTAGCACTATTGATCTTAATGCCTCTAGTTAAGGGCTTCAGAAGGAGCTTTTAAGCACTTAAATGAAAAGTGAGGATTTCCAGAGGCTCTTAGCAGTGCTGTCACTGGTGAGAGCTGTCAGCTTCTGAGAAACTTCAAAAATTTGACCAAGGCATGTTGACATCATGCAATGCAGCATTATATTACAGATACTTAGGCTTTTTTGACCAATCTGGTAAGCCTATCAGGTATGTTCTCATGGCATGGTTCAATGCTGTACAGAACTTGTACTACAGAAGTGGTACAGCTCCCTGAATGTAAGCTCGTATACTGGCTAATTGGCACTTTCTCCCAAACAGATTTTGGACCTGTTTTTTGACCTTTGTCTTAGCGGGAGTGTAGAGCCCTGCTAATCAGAAGGCAAGTCATTTTTACACAGCTATACCCCTGCCACCAGTTCTGATGCTAGCTTATTTGGAAGTAATCCAAGAATGTGTGCATGGCATTATGATGTGCTTCCATGTGCCATTAACAATTGGAACGGCAGCTGTGGTCATCTGGAAATCTGGGTTCAAGTCTGGAAGCAGAACACTTCTGAAAATGTTGGCTTTTCTCAGTTTTCTATGATTCAAGGAGGAAGATTTTGCAACTTTTATTTCATCGTTCATGTAAGTAGCACAAGATGCATTGTTTCATTTAATAGGCACTATTCAACATGAAGCAGATTCTTACTGAGCAATAAACTTAGCCCAGTTCTGGCCTTCTTAAACTTACTGGGGAGACTTTTTAGCAAAAGAGGTTAAATCTCTAAAATTTCAGCCAAATTAAGACACACTTCCCTATTTGCTTTAAGGCAACTTTCCTTTCTTTACTGGGTAGATAAATTAGCCACTTGGTTTTAAATTGCAAAGCAACACCAGTCAAAGAGCTAATTTGTTGGTGCTAATGTTGATTTAGCCAAAGCAAACATATTACTCAAAGAAAGGAAAACTGCTGCCAGGATAGGTTTTGTTTTCCTCAGGCAGATTAGTTGTTCATTGGTGAATAGTTATTTACTTATGTACATTACGGTATACTGGTAAGGAGAGAGTTATGCGTATTTATTTTTATAAGTCCAAGAAGCAGTGTTCAGCAGTTATACAGATTTTCCAAGTGCACAGAAGGAGAGATAAGGAGAATAGAATACCTTCTTTGGCTCTGTAGAGAAAGTCACATTTGACAGACCACAAATAATACTGGCTTCAACAGTGATGGAATCAGAAGGAAGATCAGCACTGATTATACCTGTACCAGACCAGAAATCAGAAAAACCAAGAAGGATGTTGAAAAGTGAAATATGGTAAGTCAGATGAGTGGATCTTTTTTTTTTTTTTTTTAAGATTGTATTTTTTTCAATTCCCTTTGTTTTTTTTACTAAGATGAAACATATCCAAGCATCTCCTGCTCCCTTAGAGACCACAAAAAAAAAGAAATTACGAAGATTTATTATTTTAATTTAGAAAAATTCTGTCCTCCTTCTTCCAATCATTCTGTGAAACCTATCCCATTTGTTCTTCATTCCTTGGCTGCCCTGCAGTCAAAACAACACTTCTGTTAATGTGGATTACCCATGRCTGTTTCAGAGCATATTCAATAACCGGCCAACCAAAATGACACAAAGATAAAGAAAATGTACTGTTTCTCCAAGCTCACTATTCAAAAGATCAGTTATGAATAAACTATCCCTTACATGGCTTTATCTGCATTCTCTGTTCTGCATACAGTACTCCAGATTTTGAGTGCCAAAATATTGCTTTATTTCTGATGCTGTTTTTTTTCCACTTCATTTTGCTTTGTTTTTCCCCAATTCCTCATTATTACTTTCCCCCTAAAGCTTTCTGCCAAGAAGAAACATTGTGAGATGTTCACACAGTTAAAAAAATAGAGCCAGTAAGGCTGATTCAAATGCCAAAGTATGCTTCTAGAACAATGTATTTTTAACTTTAGGAAAAAAGTCTATATATAATTATATCTAGAAACTGCTTATCTATTGGCCTACTTCTACCTCTGGATAATAGCACTCTAGCTGAGGGTTAAAAGGCGTAGAGAAGATCAGCAAAAATATAGCAACTTTATGATCTTATTTGCAGTCTTTTGTTCCTCCCCTGCTTCCCAACAAAATAGAAACACATTTTTAGTAAAGCATGAAAAATGGTGATAGATTGATGATGTTAAATTCATATAGCCTAATAAATTAAACATTTAAAATCCACTGATGTCATATGAGAAAGCTTGTGTTATTAAAACCACATCAACAATGACAAGARTGATATACGTTTCAGCTGCTTGCTTAGTTCTCTTTTCCTAGCTGTTTACTTGTTTGTAAAGGTTCATCAGTTTCTTAATAATTATGTTCACAGCAGGTAAGTGATGTCCTAAATAGAGGATTATGATTTCATTGTGAGGCTAAAGGAACAAGATCAGGTGAACTCCAGCTTTTTTCTTCCAAAAGAGACAAAAGAGGTGAAATATACAGTACTGTGTACTTTAGCAATTGAATGTTTCCCACTGTTTTATTTTGACTTAAAAAGTAGACCCATTATGAAAAGTAACTATCACATTTCAACTGTACAAGATGCACCTCAGAGTCTCTGGTCTAGCACTTGGCACATGATCAGAGAATGGAAAGGACAAATGCCTTTCAGCCATCTAATGACTACTCTATGTATGGTGTTGCAGTCACTAGACTGTCAGCACTGCTGACACTTTTTAGAATTGCACGTAATGCATCCACAGATGTCCCAGCTCTCGGGCTGGATTTCCACAGTTCATCATTTTCCCCCACTCTCTGACTTGCAGCCCACTAGGTACCATACATGACTCCATTTTGGATGCTGTGAGATGCTTAAGTGACCCAGAAGCAATTTCTCATAGCAGTACACTATTTGTTCTTTAATCTGCAGGTCACAGAATAGAATAATACAGGTTGGAAGAGACATCTGGAGGCCATCTGACGCATGTTGGACAAAGACAGAAATTAAACAACAATCCTGTAACCTCTCAAATCTTACATGGGCCTGACTTCTACTTGTGAATGAGGAGGAACACGTCTGACTTGCAGCTTACTCACTCTGCTTGAGCGTAAATCTTTCCTGACTATCAACTTGTTCTCTCAGGTTATTTTTGCTTGGGCTCATGCAGCCTTACCCGCTCCCTTTCTATAGAGACTATGTATTTCACTTCCCTTCTTCTCAGGCAATACAGCTTTGTCACCAGGGTTATGGTGAAAGAGTGTGTCAGCTATAAAACTGACTATTGTGTTTGAGACGGTGCTGATGATCTAGACTAGAATTTTATCTTTGCTGGCTGGTTGGTTTCAGTGCTAACTTATAGCTGTCTTTGATTTAACTCTAAAGCATTCAAGCAGGAAGCATACAAAACTGAAGGAGAAAGAGTCACACATCGTATTACTATAAAATGCTGCAGGCATTTATCTTCCCATTGGACTGTGCAGGACAGAGGTAGGGTTGCAGATGCTGTCTTCAGAACATGGATAAAGGTAGAATCTTCCAATATGCTTTTCTAACCTGCCTCATACATAATTGTCAAAATCTGCTCAACAAGAGTAACGAACAGTTATCATTGATAGCAGAATTGCTAGTGGACTGTGGTTGCAATGCTATGCATTTGTGTATGTCTGCTGTGGCTTTTCATTCTCGCAGTACCCCATGCTTCTGACATGAGGGGAAAGATGCAGTCCCTCATAACTGTGTTGATTTACTAGATTGTTTCAACTTTACATTTCCATGGCAAACATGGTCTTTTTTAATCTAAAGTAATGTATCTCATTGGAGTGATTGGTCTTCACAGCTGTACATTAACACTTGCAGTGCTGCTTTATTTGCAATTACCTGTGCAGTGTTAAGAGCCATAGTAAGGACCAGACCCCATTGTATTGTATATCACTCAAATACAGAGGAAAGACAGGGTACATATTACACAGAGACAGAAGAAAATAAGAGTATGCTTGCTGTGATAGAGAAAAGGGAGCAGTGGATGATTCAAGTAGATGTGTATCATGTTCAGAGTGAGAGGCTTCAAAATAAATCTTTRCAGAACCATCCTGGATGGGTATAAGCAGGGAAAGAGTGCATTTGTCAAGGCCAGAAGATAAGATTTTTCAAGTAATTCAGGTAAGAGTTGACAAGAATGAGACCAAGAATGTCAGCTCTCTGGATTAATTGGCAAGGTTGTATTTTAGCAGTATTATTCAGAAAGCATCTGTAAATTCAGAGCACAATTGAACAATTGTGGCCTAACCAAATATCATGTATCAGCAGAGCTGCAGAAATGTGGAAGCATCGAAGCTGGATCCTGGCTTCTCAGCATGACAAAGCTGAAAGACTGAGGGAGAGCAGGGCTTTTGCCTCCTGATGTAGGTAGGGGCATTACAGGACGTGTGCATGGGCTTTAGGGAAGGGCCACTTTGTTTCTCAACAGTAGCTTCTACACATTGGCAGGAATCACAGCAATAATCCTGATTTTCCAAGGATTTTATAAAGGCAAAGTAAGCAGGCATTTGTTTCCCCCCAGCAGTATTTTGCCCTGCATTTCTCTCTCATTTGCCTGTGCTTTTAGCCAGCTCCCCTGTGTCTGCACTTTCCACCCATGGCAATTAAGAGGTAAAAGATGTTAGCTTAAAGCTTTCAGGAAGGTTTAAACTGGTGTGCTTTTTCTCTCATCCTTAAAATACATTACACTTGTGGCTCAAATTATAAATGCCTATTCCTTAAAGTGTAGCAGCTATAAGTGTAGGTGAACCCCTAAATCTGAACCAGAGAAAAGTCTAAGATGCAAATCATGCTGAATTTCAAGACACTGATGACAGGCAAAGGTGGTTGCATTGCAATAATTGAGAAATGGGATAGTGGGCAAGATTAAGAGCTCCCTTATCTAAAATTATTTCTAATCTCATGGCTAGATTAGGTGTACATAGTAAGATATGTGTTTTGACAGATGTAAGAAATCCAGAAATAGAGCAGTAGATCTGTTAGTCATTTGACTAGAGATGGTAAGGCTGCAGGATTAGTGAGGTTCAACTGCCAGTCTGTGTATCATTTCAGATAAGGAAAGTTTTACACTGAACTATCATGGAGTAATAGTTTTAATTTGAGAAAATTTGTGTCCTGTGGTCACTGTTCATCACACTCTGCAGATCTGAAGGCTTTGAGGTCCATGGACTGCTTCCAACCTATGCAGCCTTTGTATGTGACCACAAAAGGCTCTTCTAAGTTTTATATTACTGTACTGTTACAGCTATTCAGTGTAAACATACTGCCTTGGGAATGAATTTTATGAACCAAATTGTTCTTCTTGAAGAAAACAGAAAAAGTCTAGTTGACTTATCTTATTCTGAACAATCAGAACTTGAGAAACTCAACTTACTAGTCACTTTGGGGGAAATCTCAAGCCTAGTTTTAATTCTGTGTTGCATTGGAGGTACTTTCAGGAATTCTTAGACTTAGGGAATTTTTTTCATCCACAGGGCAGGTATATATGCTGCTGATGTCTACTAGTCAGAGCCATGATATCACTATGAAAAAATTATTATTGTGCTTTGGCTTCTTTTCCCCTTGTTGCCCCAGAACAAAACCACTGTGCTGCTGTATGGGACTGTTCTCTTAAGTTTTGAAGTTCAACTCTATTTTCTTGTTGTTTTGTGTTTTTATTTCCTTGATGAACAGTTTTTCACCATTCTAATGTGTTGCGATGCAACAGACTGGTTCAGTCTTGCAGTAGGTGTTTGCTTACCTACTGTGCAATGAAAAAAGATGAGGCATATTTCACAGTGTTGTAGAGACTGAGACTGGTATGCTGATTTCCTTGCAAATACTTCATTTGACTGTGGAGATATACTATATAGGCATCTTAAAAAAATTGCAATTTGTTGTGAGTGTTTAAAACAGTCTTTTCCTATAGTAGATCATGTTGCTATGTGATTTACTATAGTCAGCTTTCAAAGCAGAACACAGACCTATCTGGTAAATTTATGAAGTAATAAGTAATGAAGACGTGTCTTTCTGATGACAGAGAAATATAACTTTATTAATAAAAATTCATCTTTTCCCTATTTATGCTCAAAAACCTCCAAACAAGAGATTTGTGTTTTCTTCATATGAACTGTCTCAGCAAAAACAACAAAGTTAAACTACATCCAGTGTGCCTGTCCTTCAGACAGAAGGAATAAAAAAAATTTTAAGCTAAAATTGTGGCCCTATTAAATTCAATGTCAAATTCCCACTGATTTCAGTAGGTCCACAATGGTCCCTTCTAGCCTGAAAAGCCTGTGAATATCTATGAATACTATTCTCAATACTGTGTGCCTGATCTTTAAAAAGAAGCAGAAGAAACTGAAGAGGTTCATACCTCTTTGGTCTGCGAGAGAGTCCTATTTAGAAGTGTAATCTGTAGTCATCCACAAATTTTGCAAAGTCTCTGTTAATATATGTTTCCTGTTCCAGGAAACTAATTTAACATTACTAGTCCCTGTAAATGTCACAGTTTGGTACTCTCGACCAAGTTGAAAATTTCTTACTTATTGCTTTCTTATTGCTACTTTTAGTTACTTTTAGTTGCTAGCCACTTAATAATCCATAGCAATGCAATGTCCTACCTTTTTTGAGAGCTTCTCCTTGCAGTTCCTTGTCAAAGGCTTTTTGAAAGCCTAAATGAAACATTGCCATTTGGTTCTCCATTATCCACTATTTTGCTGACGTACCAAAATAATTTTAGTAGGTTATATCTGTTTTAGTAGATCATTGTACCAGTTTGCTGGGATGTGATTCCTAGGATTAACTTGATGTCAGCAGTGCTTTAGATTTCTGAAATGTTATGTCACTCTTGGCTGTATAGTCTTCCTGAGGTCTACAAGTAGTAAGGCTGTAACCTGAGCAAAGGAATGACTTCATAAGCACTTTGATTTCCTCTGTTACTTCATCCACTGTTTTCTACATATCTRCAAATGATGTAGCACATCATTAGATAGTAGATCCATGCATTTTAATATTGTTGTTCTTTACTTTAGTATGATTAGTATGAACAAGGCCAGAAGACATGTCAGTACCTGCCAATTATAATAATTTAACTTCTGGACACCCCAAAACCCATCCTTTTCTGATGGAGAAACTGCACTCATTTGTTCTCTTAGGGGAAGGAGGACCACTTGTGTTCATGAATGTGGCAAATCCCTACCTGGAGACTCACAGATGCGAGAAGGCTTCTTCTAGATGAGAAAGGATACAAACAAATAAAGCATCCCTTTTATTGGCCTCTTCTTCCTTTAGCTCCTTATGGGTATTCAACTGCCTTAGGGGCTTAGGGTAAGGGTATCTCTAACAGTTCAGTTTCATGATATTTAGTCTGATTTATGCTGACATTGTCATGGACTCCCCTTTCCTCCTCTTCCCTCTGCCAGCCACCTGTTCCCATCCTCTTGCCTGTGTGACAGTGACACTTGTCTCATCACTCAGTGAGGGGGTTCAGCATTGCACCAGCAAAAATACTAGCTCAGCAAAAGAGGATGAATAGTAGTTGCCACTTTAGTTCTTTGCATTGGCTAACTATGCCATCAGCTGAGTGCTCCTGATGGTGTAGGGGATGGTCCGGGTTTGGAAGTGTGGAGTGAGCAAGTCTGGTGATATGGTTTTGTGACAGTTTAAGCCAGTCAAAGTCACTGAGCTGAACAAAAAGTAGAATAATGCTAAGGCATCTTATCTCTTTTTATAGTCATAAATTCTGACTGTCTTTTTTTTCTTTAGAATGGAGTAAGGCTTGCTCTGAGTAAGGCTCTAGTTTTGTCTTGGGAAGGGTTACCTGAGCAGTAAGTAGGTGGTGTGTCCTGGAAGGACTAATTCTCAATAATTTTCCCTGAATATTTAGCTACTAAAGTTGTCATCTGTGTAAGGCCCATCTCTGATGTCTTGAGTTATTTTCATGTAGTCTCTTGGATGTTTCTATATATCTTTTCAAGAGTAGAAATCTCTTTCAATGAAAATGTGCATATGTGCTTTACTAGCACACAAATGTGCCAGGCAGTGAAGAAATGCGGTTGGTTGTACAAAGATTAGCTTGAATTTATGGAAACAAGATATATAAAAAGTTTCTTTAGGCAACTCATGTACTAAGTCTTTCATTTTGATCATTTTAGTGCACAAACACAAAAACTCTGATTGTCGCAAAGTGCAAATGCTCCTCAGACTGAGACAATGAGAGAAAACAAATTCAATGGGACACTTGGAAAAGTTATTTCACTATTCAGCAATTTAAATTTTTTCTCCAAATGATGAATTCATTATAAAAATGTGACTAGGTCTAGAGGACTAGAGAAAGGAGCTCTAAAATCTGTTCAGGCTATTGCTCCTTGACAGTGAAAAGACTAATTTTAAAAAAAATTGTTCTGTTTGAGCATATAAAAGCTTGGTGAAACAGATATGAGATAGGCACTCTGAACTAGTGCTTTTCTTTCAAAGCTCTTTGACTGTCACTGGCTTTTCCCAATGCCTATCCACCATGGAACACGACAAATTACAAGGAATGGCTGTTCTTTATGCATGGGGAAAAGCAGTTCAGAGCTTGTGGACACCAGTCCGCTGGAAGGAGATCACTGGGACCAACAGTTCACTTAACGCTCTCAGTTGTACTGTGCTGAACAACTTCGAAAGAAGAAAAACTTTCAATCAGATTGAGTCAGATTTGTGACTTGGATGTAAAAAACCTGTAGTTTGTTGAATTTCCTCTGATGTTGCTTTGTCTGTTTTCTATACAGTCTGGTTCTCTAGAAATGAGATTGTGTGTGTTCTATGCTGGATATGCATTTTACATCTCTCTCTTTTACTCCCCTCTCTCATCTCTCTCCATAATGTATGCCATTTTTTTAAAAAGAATAATAATCTGTACACAGAAAAAGAGAGGGGATGTGTGATGACCTACATATTCATAATTATTGTTAGACTGTTCTTTACAAGAAGAACAAACAAATACTTTCAGAAAAGATTTTTTTTATTTTATTTAAGTTAAATTAAGAGGAAAAAAAGACAGTTCTCTTAAAGTATTTTAAAAAGTCTATACTGAACTAAACACAAAATGACTCCTTTCTTTGAAAAGAACAGACTCATCAGATATATCAAGCTGAAAGCATAAAGCATAAGAATTACACAGTAAAATATGCCATTTTGTTCTCTGAAGTGTATACTGTATAAATTGAAACACATTTTTCTTCCCAGTTAAAATCTCAGAATAAATCTATTTAATAAAACACATAAGAACTGGGAGATATTTGTATGCTTGCAAGTACAGTACTAATGCACAAATCAGAGAGTTTTTATTTTTAGCAGTCCTCATTTTAAAAGTAGTAGCAGTATAAAATTACGCTTGTGCCAGCAAAATATTTGTGGAGGATATGATTACAAAGGCTAATAATTAAAAGCTTTTACCGCTTTTTAGGAGTGAAGTTCTAGCCTGCCAGGATGGTGATGTTCATCTTTATTCAGATCTCACATTCATTCTGTGCAAGTCCAGCTAAAACTTGAGAACAAATACTTATTTCTGTGCATAGATTCTACAGATGAATCAAGACTGACATCCACAGCAAATAACAATTTCCAGTTTAAAATGGGGAAAAAGAGAGATTGTTCCTAGGAAAATTTCCACCAACTGACGAGTCAGCTGGAAGATTTGAAAGAGTAAGTGTGGCTTCCTCTGATGATGCCCTGAAAAATCACCTGGCACATCACTGCTGAGGAGAAGACTACACAGTGCAGTTTCTAAATGTCTTCCAGTATTTTTAACACTACCTTTGCTGAACTGAAATATCACTGTACATTTTTTGTAGTACATGAAACAGTATTAGGAAACAAATTTCAGTGTAGAGGCCAGGATTTCTCACTGTAACAACTTTTGCTAGCAAGATACTGTTGTTAGTGGGAGAGGGTAGCTTAAAAAATTTTCTTACCATTCATTCCAGATCAGAAGTAACTATTGATTTGATTGCTTTCACAGCTGTTCTTTATGTTCAATTGTATTTGAGCTAACAACTTTTTACTAGTGGTTACAAGACCTTCATAGTTTGAATGCTTGAACCAGCCAGCATAAATCCAGATACTAAGGAAATTTATTCAGCAGAAATGTTGATTCTGAGAAGCATTCAGCCTGGTTGGGGTGGAAGGTGCTAAATGACATCTTAGGAATAGCTTAGTGCTGGATGCCAGTGACTAAAATTATTATTAGATGCCTAAATCCTTTGGTGATTCTAACAGACATGTTTTTATAACTAATGGCTTTATTTGGCATCTCAGTGGAAAATCCAAAAATAGAATAAAATGAAAATCAAAATAGATCCAGAAATTGTTTCTCCTTAGGAGATTGACCCAGAATGGGGGGACAGTGTGAGTGAGTTTGAATGACTACTGCTCATGCTTTCCCTATTTTGTAGAAATAATATTTACATTTTCTAGCCTGTCATTTTGATACCTTTCAGTAGGATAGAGAAGTTATGTAAACATATTCCAGTCCTAGCCATTACTTCTCATTCATCAACTGATGAACTTAAGAATTGTTTTCTCTCTGGAACTTCTGTCCATTTTCTGATACCTGTTAACCGACATATAATGACAAGAAATTTACTACACTCCATAGCTTCATGCTGCAAGACTTACAGTTGTGAGAAATGTTTGCAGATCCACAGAGGAATGAAACCATGAAACCAACAGGATAAAAGCAATGTATTTTACCAATATGGAGCATTATACTATCATCTTTCCGTTATGATATTTTGCAAGAATCACTTTTTTAAATCTGTTTGATAGTCTTAGTGTCACTGTCACTAGATATTGGCTCTCTTCAAGAAAATCTTTTTTGTTCTGCATTTAGAGATTTAAACCAACATTGTGCAGTAACTCTTCATAATGTGCAACACAACTGCTTTGCTTTGGGACCCTGAAGTTAAAAAGATGTTATGTTTTGCTTTGATACAAAATGAGGGTAAATCTTTTTCAAAAAAAATAATAATAAAGGCTTTTTAAAGTGAAACATACAGCAAACCAGTCTTATCAATTAAACCAGTTAAAATAATTTTTAATTGGTCTTTTTATGGTACAAGAATGCTTATGGGATAGAAAAAAGTGTCTCTCGTAGTCATATGGATTAGTAGCCACAGGTGAATTTGGTCTGAAAATATGCAGCCATTTTTTCAAAGCTCTTTTTCAAAGATTTTGCAAACAATCAAAAATGTTCATTGCTGCCTCTCACACAGAAAGGTTTCTGTTTGTATGGTTTAGATCACCTGTTCAGAAGACAGGAGAAATGACGTAGGACTGACTCAGATCCTTGTTCTGCTCCTATTGTGTTTCATTACTGAGGCAAATAAAGCAAAAATTGGCTGTATTTTACCAAAGTAGAGGAATTGCCAGAAGGTATTGAACCGATGTGTCCAACTACTGTGCCATTCTCATCTTCATTTCCTTCTACAGCTGTAAGGTTGGCCACCACATGCTGCTCTCAGGCTATTGCCAACTGAGAGGACTCTTAGGGAGCTGCCACAGGTTGGCAGAGTTTGAAGTACCACCTGTGTTCTTTTAAATGTTGCTAGTGTAAGTGTACAAGTTGACCCAGGATCAGAAAGTTATAACTAGGTCCCTGATGTATGCTTTCTCTTTCAGAAGAGAGTAGGAACAGCACATATCTGGTCTTATGTGAGTTCAGTGAATAACAAATGCTCAGTACTGTAGAAGTCACACAAGAACATGGCCGTAGATTAGATCGTATTCTTGTGAGCTACTGATTGAACAACTGAAGATAATGATCAAACTCGTGAATAATCATCATCTGTTTACACAATTTACTAGCGGGGCAGAAAGGAAAAAGAAAAAAGAAAGGTTCATATGCTGAAATAATCTTTTGTGATGAATAATTTGTCCAGCTCAGCTGTTAATTTCTTCCCACTGTTTTGTTCTGCTTTCCTGTCAAGCCAATATTATCATCTTATTTTCCCATTCACCTATTACTCCTGATGGCTCGCATCAATGACTCTTGAGCCAGTATCTGCTAGCCAGTAACTACCTGGATCTGTGCTGGAATTCATTGTTGCTGCATGTTTGGCTAGACAGAAACTGGGGTTGACAAATATGTCAAATTAGTCACATACAAGGGTTAATTGATTTTCTGCTCCCATGGCATTGCTTCTGCAGACTGTAGAAAGAGCGAATGGAACTGGAACTCAAATACAACCTCTGTAATGGCTAAGTAGTGTACTGTTGAGATCATCTTTGGCTATTTACATGGAATAGAGAGGAATAACTCCTAGATCCAATTGAACTTTTCAATATGGATTGTTCTAGCTTGTGATTTGCTTGATTCTCTAAGCGGACTTGAAAACCAGGGATAATCTCTAGGGTAAGTTTGTTTATATAAGAATTAAAGCTGATTTATATATGGACTCTAAACTGGACCATAATAAAACTTTGAAAAATTGGATTTGTAGACAAAAGCAGCATTGCCACAGCCCAGGCTCCCCTTTAAYTGTCAACAAAACAAGATATACAGTGCCCTCTTCTGAACTGCCCGAGTCTAAAACATTGCCTCTGAAAGGACTTGTCAGAGTGATGTGGCACTTCTAGCCCCACAGGTTGTCACAAAGTATATTAAATTCATGTTAAAAATGTAGCTGAGGTAGCCGAGTGTGAACTGATTGCTAATCTTAAAATAAACTACTCCTTAAATCATAATTAAAAAACCCAAAATGTGTCAGATAATGGTAAAGATGAACATGAAAAACACAGAGTAATAGCTACCATTTCCACAGCTGCTATGCAGTTCGAATCTAGTGGCAATTTAAGCTGATTAGACAAGTAATCTCATAGGCAACACCTTGCATTTGCTTTATATACCTTTGTGATTTCTTTTACAATTCTTTAAACATAAAGGTTGAACAGGACACAATTATTTTACCTTCAACTTATTTATTTAACGCAAGTGACAAGTTCCAGCAGACAGAGCACATATCAGTGTCATTTGCTTTGTTTAAAGTAGTGGAAATGCTGACCTGTGTCCCCAAGAAAATTGCTTCAGCAATTCATCTCAATATGAACTGTACTAGTGATGTTCTTATGTTTTACTCTAACGAGAAGTCAAAGCAATGACACTGTTGCCTAATATTCATTCTTCTTACTGACTTCAAGTTGGACCCTCTTTCCTGAAGTGATTGTCAGGATGGGATTTTTGTGAATTTTTTTCTGATTATATATCTAACAAAAAAAAGCCACTAGACAATTTCAGACTATGAAAGGCTCTACTATCTAACTGCTGATGCAATGAAATTGTATAATGAAGAGGAAGAGAATTTTCACTATCAAGATCACATTGGACTGTACGTTATCTTCAGCTCTTATTTAGCCATAAGTTGGAATAAGAACCTCTCTGTACCCACAGAGTCACAGAGAGTGAAAATCAAAGGAAACTTCTCAGCTGATTCCACTGTGAATATGTTGACTAGATTTTGTCCTTCATCTTGAGAGCTAGAATAAATGGTTGAGTGCAGATATTTGAGGAAACATTATTTCTCAGAGGATGAATTTATCTTCTACTTATTATTGCTCTTTACCAGGAGCAAATGGAAGAGAATTGTACCCCGAACTCTTTGTCTTCACAGAGCTCTGCTGGGAACAGTGCTGCTGTATCTTCCTGCTTAGATGTACATAATGTGATGACATACTCTAGACTTGAGTAATATAAGTTTGGTTTGTGAGGTTCCGATAGATAAGACAAGTTCAACTAAAAGTCTTTGCTTATATATTTTATGCCATAAGGTCAGATGACTACTACTACTACCACCTGATTCTTGCTGCTGCTGTACAGAACAGGACAAGAGAAGAGTGAGCTTGGTACTATAAGGGAGTTTCATAGGGCCTTTAGAATACATCTGAGTGTAACAGGGCTCAGCCTGTGTATCATATATATATAGGCTGTTGCATATATCAGCATATAATATATGCTGTTATGTGTGCATATGTATCAGCATATATATTGTTTCATATATGAAATTACAGTATTTCTTCTGGAATTGTAATGATATGGATACAAGGGTTGTAAAATGAAAGGTACATATACACATAACAGTAACAATATTTTGCCTTTATATAGCTTTCCTTCATCAACAGCTGCTCACATCTTTTACAGAGAGTTCAGCATCATTATTCCATTTACCAGCTGGATAAAATGAGACACACAGAAGGTACCTCAGCAGGTCAGAGGCAGAGCCAAGTCTGAATTCCCTGCCCTGTAGTCTATTTACTAGGACATGTTAGATTCACTTTAGCTCRTATGACCTATGTTGTTTGTGTTTGGTAGTCATTTTTCCACTAACAAAAAACCTCCAGTACCAATTATTGCAGTGATCATATTTTGCATTGTGTAGTTTGAGTATGGAATCTCTTTTACTACGTAGTAATTAACAGATAAAATCTGTTATAATAATGCAATTATGTCATTGCCAAATAAAAGGTAAGCACCAGATGGTAGGTTTTATGCCAAGCTACAATGCACATGTATAATGCCATTCTTTCCTTGTATAGTAAAACAAAAATTTATTTTTAAGTTACAATGATCTCTGTATTGTGTGGGCTGTCAAGGTGATCTTTTTCTTATATAGAATATAAAACATAAGCACTGTGAGTGTCTCAGTTCTTAGAGTTCTACTGCAGGTCTCTGTTATCTGAAAGTGAGGTAGGGTTTCTTAGTATCATTACTGCAGCATGGGTTTATATCACACCTACACTGAAGATACATTTTTATAAGCACAGAAAGAAAGTAGTCAACGAAGCTAGAAGGAGGCTATAGTTGTAGTTATTTAGCTTCTTTAATAGTGCTAAGTTTTCAAACCTCACCTGAATCTAATGGCGTCTTAATGCTAAAAACCCTCCACGACTACTGTTATAAAGAATGTTTGCCTTCAGACTTTGATCCAAGATTAAAACTCAGTATAGGGAATCTTAACCAGCCCTGAAGGGATAATGGTATGGAAAAAATGTTATGATGAAGCGGTAGTTAAACCAGGATTAAAGTTAAATAGGTGTACAGTAATGTTCAGAGGACAGAAAGCAAATACATACTAAATAGAAAAACTTGGAATTAGTTATAGGAGGATTTATATATTTTTGAAGCAACAGGAATATTTAGGCTCCTAAATATGTAAAATGTTTTGGAAGCAAAAAAAWWTTTTTTTTTAATTGGATGCCTAATGTGACAGTTTTCTTCATATCTTTCTAAAGCTTCTTGCTACTCTAAACCTCCCATGTAGATTACTGCATATCTATAACACCACCATGATGTTTTCTGACTTCAGAATTTCTGAAGCAAAGTATTTTTATTTTATAACTGAAGTGCACCAGTTTTGAAGTACTGCATTATGAAAGCATTGTATCCTAGGCAATGCCCTAGGCTTTCACAGTGCAGAATATTTGTTACATTATAATGACTCCATTTACTCTAATGTTGACATTGACTTCAGCACTGGCAGTCTGAAAGCAGTGCATTCACTGATGATGACCTTCTTTGAGGCTCATCACTTCTACCGTCAGGCACCTCTGTGTTTTTCTGAAACAGACCACTTTTTTGAAGGGCTGTTCATTCTGGTCTCAACATTTTCTTAAGGTACCAAGTCATCTACTTTTAATTTTGTCCTGGAATTTCATGGTTTATTTTCAATGTAAAATATAAAACCAGAAGAAACATACTCGACTGTGGTTAATGTTACTGCTCTCCTTTTTTCTATTTTAAAAACTTTTTCTGAAGATATGAGGAAGTAAATGGTGGAAAACTAGATGTTAGATGTTATAATCAACAGCCTCAATCATTCTTTTTATGTCTAATTTTTCCTTTCTACCAAAGAATGAGACTTACCAGCTTTTATTTATTAGACATTACTTTTATAAAGATCTGCCTTTTCTATATAGTTTTTCAACCGTTGTCAGTACATTCATAGGTGTTAGACTTTTCTAATGAGCTCATATAGACCCTGTGCAGTGACTCTATCATACCTGTCAGAACTGCTGTCTCCAAATTATCAGCAGTCACAGGTTTCTTGCCGTTCTTGCACTGCCATCAAAATCCTCTGACTATCCATGCAAACCCACAGGAAATGGTAAGGTACCAGGTCTGCAAATCCCATGATATATGAAGCTTCATCATTGGTTAAATGGGGATAGAAAAACAATGATTAGAAGATGAGTTTTTCTCTTCTTAGGGAAAAAAAATATGTCAGTGCAAAAATTTAAAGCTGAAATATGTATGATGAATGTAAAAAGGTTTTGGACAAATATGGAATATTTCAGCACTGGTGCCACAGTGGAAGCTGTAGTCTGGTTCTCTCATGGTCTCATTTGCCACTGTGGTCTAGTCGGGCAGGCTGGATTGCTGCTCCTGTGCTGCAGAGGGGTCTGGAGGGAGCAGTACGTTCTGAGAGGTGTTTTCTCACTGGAGACCACGGCTTCTACCAAAGAGCAACTCCCAAGCTTCCCTCCAGGAACTGCAGAGCAATTGGAGTCAGTTCTTGAATAAAATATTTTGTTTTCAGAAGTTCTTTTAAATCAGATAAAACAAAAGGTGAAGTTCTTGATATCAAGCACTTTTATTTCTCTCTCTCTTGCACACCTACTTTTTTTGGTCAGAAAACTAATTTTCCATTAAATAAATTGTTAACACTATTAGAGAATCCTCCTTGAGCTGATATTTAGCTCTGAGTGAACACATTTCATTTACATATACCATGCTGAAAGCGAAAATCTGCTTCCTTGTAGCTTTCACAGTGCCATGCATTATGAGTAAATGCATGCCCACTGTATATTAGACATTATTTACACTGCATCTGTCATGCATTTCAATTATTATAAATCTCTGTGCACTGAGAAAGGTGCTTCACTCAAGAACAAAATCCAGATATTCTTTTCTTTCTCCAGCTATACTGCATGGGAAGAAAAAATAAATATCCGATGCACTCAATGCTAATCAAAAGTTCATATACACTGAGTGAATTTACTGCCAGGCAGAAGATAGATGTATTAGAGAAAAAAGACTGCAACTGAGTTTCAATACATCTCCTTTGTTAACATTAGGTGTCAAATGTGCTACATATTTCACTGTGCTTCTGGTTCTCTACATCTTTCCTTTTTCTCTTAAGTTGAAAGGGGTCGAGTTTGGGGAGGCTGAGCTTTGCCATTGTTGCGGGAGAAGCACTGTTCATGTATTTATCTTTCTGGCTTTTCCTGCTGACCTTAGAAGGACCTCAGTGTTACCCTGTCTTAAAGTGGGTTGAAGAAAACTTTTTTCAAATGTTCTCTTCAGGTTGTAATCAAKTAATATATGCAGTCTGCAATTGTCTTTTCAGTGTTCGGTTCAGTTTATTTTGATGCATTTTATGTAAGGTAGCTAGAACCACTTTGAAATACATAAAAACGATTCTTATAAATTGCTAAGGTAATCAAAGATATCTTAACGCCTTTTTCTTTGTCCCAGATGTTTTACTCCCTTGCTTCTTTAGTAATCCATATGTGTCTCCTATTTAGTAAAGACTGAAAGAGATGTATCTGAATTTTGACTATGGCTGTTTGCTCTGGTGTTTCATAGTCTATTTGTAAAACTCATTTTGTATGCAGTCTCATCTTCCCCTTGTRTGTCAGCTCATTTTACCTATCAACTACCACTATAAACATAGTCTCTTGATGTGTATTACTAATTAGTAGTTTATCACCATTAGAAAAGAAGGAATGAGATTTTCAGGGGCACCTACATAGTTTATATGACAAACAGCCAGTGAATTTATTCACTGAGTGTCCTATTCCCTTTGACTATTTGAGATTAAAAGGAAAAGATTAATTCAGTCATTTCAAAAGTATTTCCTATTGAATCCTGAATATATTTCTGTTATATAATCCAGTAAGGGGCAAATTCTTACTTTTGCATTGCCTTTATGGGTGAAAAAGGCTTACAAGAAACCTTAATAGGTTTCCATTTAGATATTGGATATGCTTGCCCTAATAGGAACCATACTTCTGTTGGATCTCTGTACCCTGGTTTTGGAAGTGCTCCTTCTGACTGGACAGGTAATTACAGTGGTTTTATTACAACTCCATATTTTGGAGTTAGATTGCTAGTTCTCATGGAACTGTTTCCCAGTTCTCACAGATATCAGTGCAGTTAGTTGCCTAGTTTGAGAATGGAGGATATGACTTGGCCCATATATACCCTTAGTTTCTGGGTTATATTCTCTAGATGGTAGGTGACACTTAGCTGGAGCTGGTTGGAAAATGAGTTTGGTATTGCCTTTCCATCTCATGGAAAGTATTCCACCCTGGGGGGTGTATCTATAAAATTTAAACAAAAAGAAAAGCTATAGCCATTATTTTCTGGGGAAAATGTTGACTTGCCATGAAAATCTGAGTATATTTGGCCCAATAGGGGAAGGTTTTGTCCAAAAAGTTTTTACTTTTTGGCTGAAACCTGTAACCTGTTTTTCACTGACTATTTCAATTTTTTCTTTTTTGTTGTTGAAGGAAAGCAGATACTTTTGGAGGTAAAATTAATTTAGTGAAAACCCTTTTAAAGTAGCTTCAGCGTGTAATTTTCAACTAGTCCTATATGCAACGCTAAAGCAAAATAATAAAACCTAGCAACAGATTCCTCAAATGCTATACTTCACAGCTTGCGAAGTGACAGATGACCAGTATGCATCAAACAACATGTAAGTATTTTCAGTGAGTTTTAATTTGCCTAAAGAAATTCCTTCTTTACGGCTTTTCTACCTAAAGTTAATGTATCCCTGACATACATGACAGTTCCTGCTACTCGTGGCTCCTAGAAAATACCTGCGTACCACTTCCTTTGTGCATAGCTGGTGTTTTAGGTCCTTTAAACAGGTAGCAGGAGAACAGAGGTTTGTTTGTTTGAAACAGTTAACTGCAGTGCTCAGTAATCCATTTGTTTTTCACTTTCGCGGGGCTGATGCAGTATCATCAGCCATGTCACATAATAGTATCGGACAGAAGTAWCTAGGCATGACGTCTTGTAGTGATGACCCATCAGCCTGGGAAATTCTAAATGACACGCATTGCTGAAAACAACCCTTACAATTAATGTGTTTTTCAAACTAACTGCAGTGAAACTCTTCAAATGATCAGGGAAAAATGGGGACAAATTAGAAATTAGGTCCTGCCCATAAAATGAATACACTATGGAGGCCAGAGTGAGTTTGAACATACAATGTTGGCACTCATGCTTCTGCACAGGTACTGCTGGAAAGCATACCTCCTTTTCCAATAGCTCTATTAATAGCATGAAAAGGGCTCTGGGGAGGCAAAAAGAAAGCAACTTCAGTTTCTGTTTGATTACTGGAAGAGAAAGGGAAGCATATTAGATATTTGAAAAGTGTTTAAATTGCTGTGGCTTTCTGGGACCTCAGGAGAAATATGGCTTTTGCCTCTTGCAGTTCATCCCAAGCTCTTCTCGATCAGCTCTGAAGCCTAGCTAAATATTCATCTGGTCTTTATTTAGTTGGTGATTTGAACTCTTTGGAGGCAAGGGGGACAAAGCAGTAGCCAGGTGCTGCTGTCACAGGCTGTGAGTGTACTTGTATTTCTATGGGAACTGCTTGAACATGTGCAAAGTTTTCTTATTGTAGAAGTAAAGGGAAGTCATTTCGATGAAAGATGTACAGAGCTGTGCAATACAGAAAATTCCCATGCAAGACAGTTCCTTGCATAGGTCTTTTATGTCTGTGATAAAGAGGTGACAGATTTGGTTTTTTTTTTTTTTTTTTTTTTTGTGTGCCCAAACTATTGTTCTGCTTTGTTTAGCAAGTTCTTGTTCCTTCCAGAACAATCAAATCTTTACTAAAATGATTATTAAAGGAAAAATAATGTTGTTTTCTTCTGCTAAAATTTGATTTTTTCCCCCAAATTCTGAAATAAGCTGAGTTACTGTAAGTAAATTCTAGACTTGTCTTGAAAAGATTTTTTCTTACTGCCTACATTTTATATTCTACTTATAAGTAATCATTTATTTGGCACCCATGACAGTGGAATATAGGCAACTTCCAGACATTTATGAATTTATCATCCCACCAGCCCTTTAAGAGCAGCCCATCCTGCTCATAAAAGAAATGAAGAACTGAGGTAAGGAGGTTAAAGATGTAATACAGAAGCACTGATTTTGCTGTGTTAGTCTTTCTTTCACATTAACAAGGCCCTCTAGAAATGTATGTGTAGAAGTTAGAATTATGCCAACTTCCGTGGCCCCTGGTATGTTTCCTAAATAATATTTATGTTTAAGACTGCTCCATTTCCTCTTCACTGTGCTTTAGAAAGAAGTGGGAATGGAGCCCATCTGGGAACTATGGAAACTCACAGCTCTTCTGCCTTGTTTTCTTCTCTCAGTTCACTTTTGAATTGAAACATTCAAATTACCCCCATCAAGATCCTTGGTGAATCTTTTTTTTCTTTCAAATCATATCCTTAAATTGTACTTTGTGAAGGCATTTCCATTTACTGCTTCCTATATCACAGTGATCAAGGAGGTGCTATTCTTTTATAAAGCGGATAGGAGAAAGAAGGGCATCACTCAGTGCTGTGATTTTTATCACTTAAAGTTAGGGTGAAAGATTAGAAAGAAAAACTGGCAAATCAGATTTCTATTGGAGTATTCAGTATGACAGCTTCCTAACTACAAAGACCTCCAGTACTTATTAGAACATTAAACTACTGTGATAGTCACTGGAAATGCAAGATGAGGCCATCAAAATGTACTGGAAGTGGTAAAATCTGGACATTTTAAACTCAGCGATACTTAAGTATGTTGTACAGGAAAGTGAGGAGCAAGTTACTGGAAAAAAATAAGGAACACTCACACTCCACAATTTTCTGTAAATTGAGGTCATACTGTTTTTGCTAGCTCTTAAGTTGAAGTCTGACACCTTGCAGAGGGATAATAAATATAATGGACATATCCTGCTAATTGGTACACCAGTAGGAGGCTGACCTAGATTGCTTCTTTTTGGAATAAAATTTCCGTGAGGAGAGAAAGAGACTATATTAAACCAAGCCTTTTCCAATTTACATGAGTGAAAGAGAGAAGGGTACACTTCATTACCCGTGTTATATGAGTCCACTTTTGACTTGCACTGTCTGAATAGTCTTTCTTAAAGGCAATTTGGGGGATATAAACATATACATTTTCAGACTCAGTRAACTTTAGTGCTCACAGAAGCTTTTCCACACAAGTTTGCCAAGGCAACACCAGCTGTTATTAAGGCCTCCCATGTGTGCACGGAGACAGTTGTGCCAGTTTATATGCTATGTAGTGATTTTCAGATATGGACAAATGACCAGTAAAGATAAAGCAACTCTAAGCAACCTGCATTACTATTAAATACAATGATATCCTCCAGTTCTCAGTCAAAGTCTCCAGAGGTGAAAGGGAATTTTATGAATCCTCTATGCATTCTTTAAAAGTTTTTTGCATGATTTCCACAGAGTAAGAGTCCAGTCCTAAAAGCCTTATTCATATAAACAATTCATGCTTATGTAAATAATCCTGTTGGAACTGCCCATGGACAGCCTACTTGTGTAAGTGAATGCTGTTATGAATTATACATACAGCCAGATTATGTTAAAATATCCTATTGCTGCCTGGATCTTCCGTGCTGTTTGTTCATTTACCTTAATCATCCTGCCTTTTATACTGTACAGTCTTCAGAGCAGAAATTGACACTTAATCCTATTTTTATGGAATGCAACTCAATGAAGCCTCCACATATAACAAGAATATGCAGTCTATAGGATAAGAGAATATCTTTAAATAATTGAAAATATGAACCAGTCTTTTCATATGAAGCTTTCAAGAAGACCAGAAAATCACTCTTTGAAACTACAGTAAAATCATCTAAAAATTGCATTGCAGATATATAAAAAAAGACGTATTATAAATTACATACTAAAATATTCTGTGATTCAAGTACAGAAATTACCACATTTTGAAATAGCATAATGAGGCACTGAACATTTCTTCCTCTATCTCTTCATTCTGTCTGCCTGTTCCTACATGTCCACATGAAGAAATAAAACTCTTGAGCTCACATGTTGATGCTTTACGTCCAGCCATTTGCATGAGAAGCTTAGTTAATGTCCCAGAGCTCTATCTTAAAAAAAATAAAAATAAAAATAAAATTATAGTGTGATAAATTGTAATAAGAAAATAAGCCTGGAAGCTGCCAATAGTCTTTAACATAGAACACAGAGGAATCTTGATTATCCGTGTAAGGCTTTTTATTTTGCACTTCAAATACAGTGAAATCATAATCTTCATCATTTTCTCATAAAATTGCATGCATTTCTCTCGTAAGTGCACCCTCCTTAGCATAATCTGAACATCTCAGATTTTATTCACAGTTCATTGAGAACCAAAAAGGCCAAATATAAGCAAGAATCAGGCTAAGTAATAAAATCCCAACGTATACTGAGAGAACAGGGCTGTATACTCTGTCTTTATTACAAAGATAGAAAAACAATTTAATTTAATCACTTGGAATTACTAAGTGCTGCCAGAGAAATAGTCAGAAGGGTATACATTAACTAAGGGAATGCATAGTTTGTAGTTTATTCCCTGAACTGCACCACTACTGCATAGTTATATTTTTATTCACTACTTTAATTACTTTTATGGAAAAAGCACTTAAATAAGGTTTCATGAGAAGATCTCCATTGCAGTTAGAATGAACAGCACTAATAAATTCTCTCCGCTCTGCTTCGGTTTATCACAAGTGTAACCCAAATGAAAGAAACAAACACCACTTCATTCTCCATGACTTCTTAACTTGAAGTGTATAGAAAAGATTTTGAGACTGCCCCGATGCCATTTCATCCTGATTAAACCTACAGGATATGTGAAAACACACTTCCAGATTCACTGGTCAGAAGCTGGTCATATGGCCATGAAACCACTAGCACTTCCACAACTGGAAAATGTCCCTAGCTGCTACTATCAATACATCTTTCTTGCTGATAGCTGGTAATGGACAACAACTTGACATGCGCTAGGCCAGTACATGACTTGTTCCACCTGAGCATTAGAGACTGTCAGGAATTCCTCTCTGATATCTAGTCATTATTCTGTAGTGAACCTAGATGTGGGACACATGCTGGCTGTTAACTAACTGGTGTGTGGTTTCAGGATGGCCATGTAGCAGCTTTGCTCCTGATCTGTAGGGCTTTACCTTTGAAGCTGTAATAGTTACATTTAAAGGCTTCTTCCATTTTGCTGTTGTCTGCAGATTTAAGAACCATTCTCTGTGTTTAAAATAATGTCCTGGAATTGCTTCCTTTCTTTGAAAGTGAAGGAAACATTTAGGTGTGTTCACTGCAGCCAACACGGGTCACCAGAAGGCAATAACAGCAGGCATGACCCATGCATAGTGATTTGTCCATTTCTTAGTACGGCCGTTTTTGGCACTCAGTAAAAAAAAACCAAAACATTCCAGACTAGAACTGTATTCAGTAAATTAAATAAATACATTATATTATGCATTAATTCTCTCATTAATCACTGTAACAAGCCATATGCCATTTGGTGGTGGATCTCTGATAGCAGTCACCCTGGAAGAAGAATATGTCTCTTGAGAAATCAAAGGCCTCTTTAGGAAGAAAGGGCATCAATCTGGAGGAAAACGTCATTTTTCCTTTCATTAATAATAAGCAATAAAATTATTAAAAATTGCAGTAAGATTTAAAAGGATCATTACTTTATTTCAGGCATTTTCCCCAAAGTTTTGTATTTCCCCTTTATTTAAACCCATTAACCACAAAGTGAAGCATTTTAATAGCTGTAGYTGTCCAGTGAGATATCTTATATTGAATGGAAAGTACTGAACTAGTCTGGTATATAATAACGGTGGGATGATATCCATATTTGAAGCAGGAGAGCCAAAATTCCGTCTGGAGTTTTGAGACCCACATGGCACATCTCTGCTGACATCCTGCTGTACCTACATCTGCCCTGTGCACCTGAGAGCAAAATCCCCCCTTACTGGGGATACGGAAAGGGACAGATAGCAGATGAATGAACAGGGCAGCATCACGCTTGATGTGAACAGGATGAATTTATCCATAAACTGCCATCGGAGAGTGGCCTTTGTGGAGGGAAAACTCTCTGCAAAAAAAAGCAGAGACAGGGAAGAAAGAGGTGGAACAGAGAGCAGGGAGTGGAGCTTTGTCTGCCAAGCTACCGCAAGAGAAAGGCCTCCTTGGAGCACAGTAGAGAGAACAAGGGTCAGTTAAGCAATGAGAACACGCAGTAAGAGGCATTTTTTTCCCCTGTCTCTTAGCTGACTTTTATGCTTTGCCATACATTGAAAGCTCCTATATATGCATATATGGTTATGAGAGTCACTTCACATGTTCTTTGGTACTTGTTGCTGTATTTTGTTCCTACTCTATTACATATTACTAATATGGCACTGAAGAACAGATTTTTTTTTTAATTCAAAAAGAATAATGCTAGGTGGAGAGTCAATACCTGAAAGCCTTTTTCTCCAAGGAATTGTATGGAGCAGTTGTACTCCTGATTGCAGTGTGACAGGCTGACCTTAAAAAAATTAATTGGAAGTTACACCACAGTAAGGATTGTGAGACTGAGAGAAGCCTTCATTAGCCCTCTAGCCCTAATGATTCTGAATGGATTGGTTAATGAGATATAAAGCTAGCAGCCATTCCAGGGAAGGAAAGATACTATAGATGGCAAGAAGAGACTCCCCTCCCCCCCTTCCAATTTTTTTAAAACAAATGTGACTGTTTGTAGCTTCGTCTGGATTTACAGCACAGCTGGTGAGCCGAGCCTTTGTTAATACATAGGAAAAAGTTGAGTATTATTTGCAAGCACTAAATTATGGAATGTACAGCCACTTTAGTTTGAACCAAATTCCTAATAATAATCTATTTCTCCTTGTAAGGTCATGCTGGCAATACTCACTGCAAACCTTGCAAAACGGTGCCAGCTGTTGGTTCTCCYTTCCCCTTGTGGGGTACAGAGAACTGAAAGGTGGAACTACATTCAAGTTTTCTCCAGAGGAAGATATTGAGTCTAGCATTCAAACCAAATCTCAAGAAAAAGCTGCCTACTTCCCCCCCACCCAAACAAGTACCCCTCCTCATAAAACATACACAAACAAGCTTGCCCTCAGAAAGAAAAACAAGGAAGAGAAATAAAAAGAAAAATCAGTGTTGCAACAAGTCAAACCAGCTCCAGATGCTCTCAGGAATTTTTGGGGGCATGCAGAAATGTCATTGTGCTCATTAAACTCCTAGACAGCACTTTCGTTTTCACCATGAAAGCTGCGCTGACCTTGCCAGTCCATTAAACTTAACAAGGGTCTCTGCAGGTTCAGAGTTCCAATTATGACTCAGTTTATAGGACCCCAGCAATAAATGCAGTTTGACTTGCTCCACTGTGGGTTGATCTTTGCTCCTGCAGTTGCCAAATAAACAGTGGGCTGGATGTGGAAACTCAAATGCATTTTTTTTCTTTTGAAAGTAGGAGACTGGAAACGCATCAGCTGACACATGGCTCAGATTCAAAAGTAGGCTTTTACTCTGGGCTTCTGTTGAAGTTAGTGGTTGTGGTATCACTTTTTTTTTGAGTGGCATGAAAGCTTTATACCAAGGTTCAAATTAATATTAAAAAGGAACTAGACTAGCCATGCTCATACTGATATAGCTACATATGCATGTGCATAGCGTAGGTATACATAGTGTGTGATAACATATCATTACTAGCTCATAAAGAAGAGTGAGCAGGTAGGTGGGCAGGTACCGTACTTATTAATCAATGTAGGATTTTAGAAATTGGGGTTCAAATTTTGAGGGTGCCTATGTGAAAGAACTGAGAGTGAGACCTGATCTTCTGTACTGTAGCAGGAAGTGATGGATAAAGATCTGCCAGCAAGACACGCATTTTTTGTGCCTATGAAATTAATATTGACCGTAAATTTTCAGAATTATTTACTATATTCACAAACATCAGCAGGGAGACTAGTTTAACTGAGGGCATAATAACAAATACAATATTTGTGTGCACAACTAGCAACCGCAAAAGAGAGACTAGTTTTTTGAAAATGGATAGTTTTCATTCAGCGCCAAATATTTGGTTTATTTATATGGACATTTGACACTTCTATCAAAAGAAAGAATGTATCATTGTTATGATGATAGAGCTATAAGGAAAGAGTTTTRAAAATGTGATCATGTTATCTCAGAGTGATGAAAAACATTTTTTCAAAAGTGCCCTTAGGACATATTTCAAAGCACATACAAAATGCAAATAAGAGCTTAGTGTGAGTTGCACAAGCACTGAAATGTTTAGAAATCTGTCTCTAATTGTCTCTGTCTAGTTCTCTGGAAAAACACTTAGACATTTTTGTATGTACGAGCATAATAGTACATATTCAGGTTATGTTCTAAAATAAGGGAAAACATTGATAAATTAGAAAAAAAAAGATGTAATACACATAGCAGAAATAGTCTGGAATGATCATCATTTGTATATTCAAAAATGTTGAAAGAAAAAGTATACTAAATCAGGTTCACAACTTTTAAATTCAGAACATCTGCCATAAATTCTAACATTTCTCCTGTAGGAGAGGCGGTATTTGCATGAAAACTTACTGCAAAGCACATCAAGCCAAGATGACCCATGCCGTACTGTGTGAGTGCTTGAATTTATTTTTGCAATTAGAAACAATTGGGGAATATCAATGTAATTAGTGGGAATTATAAATAAAAAGAAAATACTATCTCTGCTCTGTGATTCCAAGCTGTCCAAAAGTCACTGCTAATGCACTAATTACCATGCAGAAAGTCTGGGCAAAGCTTGGTGAAGCTCTGGAACCATAGCAGTTCCTAAACAAATAAAAATGCATATCTGTGAGAAGTACCAGATGATTGTTAACACCACTCTTATTTTTTGTTTATTGTAATTTTATGTCTAGAATTGATATGCAATTGCTATGACCCTGATCCTGCAAAGATATAGGTATGAAGAACCTGATATCTGTAAAGTTCTCCATTAAGTTCAAAAGCCTGAATAAACACATTTTATTGCACAATCAGGGGCTGAAACATTTCCAGAGTATGATTGGTTTATATCTCTTATAGAGGCATTCAACTAATGATTTGTACAGAACCTGTATATGCAATTTCTGATTTGTCATCACATTTCAGATCTGAAAGGGTTAGAAAATGCAGTATGATCATGCAGACAAACGATGCATCTTCTTGACAGGTATGTAGATTGCTGGCTTAGAAAACTGCTAAGATAAATAGTCAGCCCTGCAAGCTGTACATGATCTGACATGATGTTCTAAAATTCAATCAATAAACAAATCTGATAAATCTCAGAAAAAAAAAGTGAAGAACTGTAACAATATTTTTTCCCCAAAAGCAGGTTAAATGCTTATAACAGGTTCATTTACAGTTAAGGAAAAATGGAGGAAAACTACTTGAATACTACCTTTTTCCAATTGTGAAAAAGGCAGAATAAACTGTATCACAGATAAATGACCATGAAATGAGCATGCTGGAATTGCATGAAGAAAAGGTAGGACTGATGCTGCTATTCTCGTGTCTTGTCTTTTTATCCTTATAAAAAGCTGAATGAGTTTGTTAACAATTTTTTGTGAATAAGTTTTCAGTTAAAAAGATCGTGTCCCATTCACGCTTTTTGCTTTCACTTTCCCATGCATTACTGTAATTTAGGATTATGTTTGCATGAWTTCAAATTTGTCAGATATTTGAGTTCCCTTCCTTTTGGTGTTTATAGCAGAAATATGAGAACCTATATTTTACAATCAACGTATCACAACATATCAACACAACTTGTGAACCAGTATGGTTCAAATGGGGATTTTTTTCAGCTGCTCTTACTATCCAAGCCAGATAGTGAGTAGAATAGTCAAAAATCATAAATAGAAGTTTTCAAATCCCAACAAACATAACGTTTCAAATGCATTCATTATAAGACCTATATTTGATAGAAATCCACTATGATAGCTTTTGGGAGCAATAAATACTTGCTTCAGTACAATGAATTCAGAAGTTCAAACCCTCAGTTACTGAATTGTTTTTGTGTCCCACCAGATGTGACTGAGCTGTACAGATTAGATCTGTTGCATTTTATGCCAGTTGAAGATTTGTGTTATTGAATCTGTACCAGTAGGTACTGTGGAGCTTTGAGCGAAACTGAAGAAAATCACGTAGGGATGTTGGAGTGGAAAAAAAAAATTGGAAGCAGTAGGAAAGTTCATGAAGCAGTGGATATTACCTCGATTCTTTTCATAATGTCCCTTTGTTTCACTGGTGTATTATTTTGAATACAAGATGTTAAACCTGCCTTTTTCTTCTCTGTTGTGCTTTTAGATTTTAGAACTGGAAAAGAGCATTCTCTTCAATGCAAAATATTGATGGGCAGATTGGCAAAAGAAGAGTGTTAGTGAAGATCGATGATCAGTCTGGCACAGAGAACCCAAATGAGGTATTCTTACACCCAGGGGTATAGGAGGCATATGCCATGCGAGCTCAGAGTTTTTCAGTTTCCTAGGGGTGACATTCCCTATGGGATACTGGCATATGTTTTCTTCTTCCTCAGGTCTTTTAAAGGCATTTCTATGTTGCTGTTTCTAATGACTTGCATTATATAAGGGGTCATACTGCACATACGTCTATTGGGGGAGATCATGGGCATATTGTGATGGGAAAGGATTGGGAAAGTGATCAGTCAATGCCAATGCATTTTTTGAATTGTTAGTTATGTTTCTGTTCCATTTTGTTGTGTGTTTTCTGCGTGTGTGTTTTTGGCCTTGTAAGAGAGAAACAATTGCATCATGCAAATCAGTTGGTGCCAAACAATTACCAAGTCTAAGTCTAACATACAGCTTCAGATGCAAGTAAACTGGTTCTACTGGAGCAGAAACAGGGTGAGGTAAGAAGTCAGTTCCTCTGTTACAAAAAACATAAATAATATCACTGGCTATATTAAAAACATTATGCATAGGAATTTGAGGGAACGTTAGTAAATAGCAGCAGCCTTTAGGAACACCTTTTAAGATGAGTCCAAAAAAAAGCCATGGAAGAAATTATGAGATGAGAGTCCTCTGAGTTGTGTGTAAGTGGAGGCTAAGCCCATTTTGTAGATGCAACAGGGTACATTAACAGTCCTCCTAGGGCTTCAGCTGCCTGTCATCGAAGGCTAGTTTTGATGTGGTCCAGCTGTAAGGTTGGCTCAGACTGCTGAGGAAATTGTTAAGGTATGAGGAAGTACATAGAATAGAGCCATGTAAGATAAGATGGGTAGCATTGTAGATGGAGCTAAGATTGTTTAGACAGGGATAGTTAGCCACTCAAGGGTTTTAGAGGAAAAACACTCCTATGAAATGATATAAAACCCTAAGGAGAAAAAAAACGGCAACAGGGAATTGGAAGATGGCAATTCGGCAGCACTGGGGGTAAGCCTGTTTCAAGGAGCAAAGGCTGCTGATCCTCCCTCACCTAAGTGATGGATGCCTGGCCAGGAAAAATTCATCAGGGATCTTCTCGGGGTAGTAGGCATATTAGAGCTTAGTGTTGTTTTTCATTAGCCTTACCTGTATGTTGTGTGCATTAGCCAGTAAGTAACTGCTTTGTATTTTTAAGTTGCATTTATCCTGTTGGCAGAGTCCCTATACACATGGTAAAAGTTGCCTGTAGAGATGCAAAGGATCTAGAGACAGGGGTTTACAAATCAGTGGAGTACATGGGGAACCAAGATCGCTTGGGTGCAGGCCTCTTACATTCTTTGGCCTGGAAGCTAGCGATGTGAAAACAAAATAACTGAAGCTGAACAAATTTATATTTTAGAAGATAAATGTGTAGTCCACTGTGGCATTTGCAGTTTAAGTACAGGGTAGGATGGTATTTTCCAAATGCCTACATGTATGACTGTTAAGACTAAATAGAAATTCAACAGCGATTATGACAAAGCAACATTATTGTTTTCCTGGAGTTGCTGGACTGTTAGCTCCGTTATCATCTTCATCTGCTTTTGTTCCATCTACAGTGTATGTTCCTTCCTAAGAAATATGGCAACAATGCTCCAGGTGTAGATAATAGGAATTCCCCATCCATAACCTGGCAGACTCTCAAATGATTCTTTTGATCTGTTTGCCTCCTGCTGATTCTTGAAGGACAAGAGAATAATTATTATAATGTTTTACCTACTTGAAAATAATTTTTTGTTGTGAACTGGTTCTTTTGAGCTCGGTCACATTAAAGCCATTTTACACCTATTTCAAGGCCACTTTCCAAAGTTAGTGAGATAGAGCTGGCATTTGTATAAAGGAAGTGAAATTCTTTTGCTAGTAATATATTTTAGTTATCTATATCATGATGATGTGATGAAGAACCACACAATTACATTAATTTTTTTTGGATTTAGGAATTAGGGTTAAAAGTCCCCTGTTGTTCATCATGTAGCCATGTAGTCATTCTTTCATTCTGTTCATTTTCATTTCTAATGCCTAAGTTCCCTTAAGCACTTTATGCCAAAGGAACTCCTTCTTCTGCCTTGTAGGTCTGCGGTCTTGCTCATTCATCTTTCTTGTCTACTTTGCATAGTAAGCTGCAATGGACACTGGAGGCAGCCTGTCCCTAATAGCATAAAGCCTGCCTTTCAGCGGGGCCAGTGCTGCCTGGGGTACCGGCTCTAGGGGATGTAGAGCTAGCCTGGCAATGCTCTCTGCCCGGACTTCTGTCAGATGAAAAAGAGCCTGCTGCAGTATGCTCCTGGGGAGTCCACACATTTAAACTAGGCAGAGACTAGCACTGCTGTAAAACTCAAAGGTTTATTTATTAAATGTGGCATTCTGCATGTGGCATATAAGAAGAGTGTTCTGGGATATGCTCTAATAGCTCCCCAGTGCCCTCAAGGTGGAGTTTAAGAAACTCACAACTCATACAAGTTTAGTTAGTCTGGCAGTAGCCTACCTGAGGAATTACCAGTTCCCCTGCAGTATGCTAGGCATTTTTTCTGGACTATGTTACAAGATAAGAGTGTGCTGGTATGGCTTGCTCTTCATCTTCCTTTAATTTTATGAATTTCTGAAAATATTTGTTTCATAAGCTTTTTAT
Source organism: Apteryx rowi (assembly GCF_003343035.1). NCBI lineage: Eukaryota > Metazoa > Chordata > Aves > Apterygiformes > Apterygidae > Apteryx > Apteryx rowi. The sequence goes on along the minus strand of NW_020451069.1, from coordinate 287,571 downwards.
TTTAAAGAGGGCTGAGAATGATACTTCTGAATTTAGAGTTATTTCAYGTTTCTGCACAGAAGCACTGCATTGCGTCATATAGATGTATCCCAAATGTTTCTGTTAAGTAAGCAACCCTGTCTCTGTTGTGACAGTCTCTGGGTTATGACTGGAAATAGGATAGGAAAGGAGTGACGATACAGAGATGAAAAGAATAGAAAGTAGTTCTGTGCTGTCTTCACTCCTGTTAAGTTGCTTGTTTTAATTGTGCTGGGATATAGTAGTGTTTTGCATGGTATGAAGAGCATCTAGAACTCTAGGTGGAAATAGGTAGTATTTAAATCAGAATACCTAAACTTTATGAAAAATATCAGCTACAGATCAGGTTAGCTAATCTTCATTTCACACACAAAACCTGCAGCTGCTTATTACCTCTTTAGCTTATTGCTATGGCTGAGATATTACTAAACTTGAGTAATAGTTGGAGACTTTGACCCAAGAAAATTTAAACTGAAACATGAAGTTTAATGGGCAATCAGTGGTAGCAGCTGCAAAATCAAGGCGCAGACAAAAGGACAGTGCAAACTGTGAAGTCTGTGATGATACAAAGCATGAAATGAAATGCTCCACGCGTTGCATGACAGTAATGCAGAGGCTGGAAAATACAATAACCACCTTAGAAAGTGACATTAGGTAAGTTGGGAGAACTTTTGGAGAAAGAGGCATTGGATAATCTAGTCCTTCTCTAATCTCATTTTAAGTATTAGGTGCGATGTTTTTTCTCGTCTGTCCTTGAAATACTCTCCCACAGAGTACTACTTAAAATGTTTAACTGAAAGAAATATTCTGCTTCAGCATTTCATCTAATTAATTCTATTTATACCTCTAGCCTTAATTTAAGTAATTCTCCTCTCTTCAAGACATTTATACTCTTTCAATATGTGCAGACTTTTATGATGCCACCCTCTGCATATTGCTTAGTCTAGTCATGTATGTTTGCTCAGTTACTATACAGTTTTCTCATAAATCAACCCTTCAGCCTTCTATTCATTTTTGTCGCTGTCCTCTGAACTCCCAACAATTTGTCAATATCTTTCTAGTACTAAGTTGCCCAAAATTGAATGCAATATCCTAAGTGCAGTCATACCGGAGCAGTATAGACAAGACCTGTTATCTTATTGCCTCTACAAATGTCCCAGAATTCCTTTGGCCCTTTCACTGCCATATTATGTTGTAAAATCATGTCAAAATTGCTATCTGCTATCACCCTTAGATCTTTACTAGCTCTATTGCTCTCTGGGCTTCTCTATTCCTGTCTGCTTGTTTTTATCACTTTTTCAAGTTTATTTTTTTCCTAGACGTATTATCTAACATGTTTCCAAATTGAATCTTATTTTATTATTTTCTGCCCACATTTCTAATCTTGCCAGGTTTCTATCTCTTGTTGCTCTCTACAAAAGCATTTATAACACTTGCTAGTTAGGCTCATCACACAGATTACATGAGGAAGCCTTCTTTCTTACTGTCTCAGATGTTTAAATATGTTAAAGAACAGCTATCTATTTATACAGCTTGTTCAGTTTTCTACAATGCCAAGTATTATCATTTGTTGTTCCTGGTCCTTCAAAACATTTTCAGCCTATTTGATAGAATGAATATAACATTTAGTGTTTCTTTCGTGTTTTTTTTTCTTTTTTTTCAAGTTATTAGTAACCTTTAAACATTAATTATAGTGATCTAAAGGTATTGTGATATTTCAACAATAATTATAAATGTATTATGATTTTGTATACAATTTAAAGGTGTTTGAATTCCTGAACCAACTGTTTCCATTTCTTCCTAAGGAGGGTACATTTGAAATCTGGATCAAGATAAATTAAACAAATATGATTTCTTATATATAGTAATCAACCAACTCATGGCTTTATAGATCCTAAATTTTGCAGCCCATATCTCAGACTCTTGCTAATAAAACTACAATAGAGCAGTCCAAAATGCTGTATATTTCTCTCCATATATTCAGAAAAGAATTATTTTACACATATTCCCAAATGTCCTGTGATTTCAAGGACATGTACTCAACACAGACGAACCCAAGTAAATAACCAGAGAGTAGATCAGGAATGAGATGAATTGATGACATGCTCTTAAAATTTATTTCACTAAGTTAAAAAAAAAGGGGGGGAAAATATTGGCAAAGCACAGGTTAAAAGGAGAAGTTTATTGTGTTTTCCGTGTCATTCAGTAAGACAATCACATGACACACATTTAATTATTTCTTGTGTATGCATTCTAACATCTCCCTCCATCCTTAGGAAGCTTGGATGAATTCCTGTTTCAAAGGAGCTAAGATCTAAAATGGATCTGCTCTAACTTTACATGCATAAGTATGTACGTTCTAATTTATAGTGATGTAAAAATTATAGTGATGTTGTGACTTTATCTGTCCACTCAGAAAGTGGTGTTAAGACAATGCATTTATCTTTTGGGAGTCCCTATATTCAAACTTTATGTTTACACAAACACACAGGCAAAATCATATAAAAATATTAAAATTCAAAATCTGTTATTTGAAGATTAGTAAATATCAAATTTAAGGCTAATACCCAGCCTTAAATCTTCCTCTTATATGTGCATTATTAATATATGACATTATATCAATTGTTATATTTATGGATAGTACAGATGCAGTCCTGTACTATATTATTTCATTATTTCATAGGACTCCTGTCACTTTGATGCAATTAGGTCTTCAAGGTTGATAGGATTTGAGGATCTGGCCCCATTTTTATGTTGATAACATAGCTATAGTACTTACTGCTTCAGTATGGTTTCCATACTGTGCATCTTCAGCTGATTTCTATGGCACTTTAAGTATAAACCTTGATTTCAGTCTCTGGTCATGCTGGGTGTGATGTCAAGGAAGACCACAAAGTAAACTGCTGCTTAGCTTGATACTTATGGGCTAACTAATGCCTATAGAAAGTTCCACTTTCTTTCTGATTTTAACTCAGCTGCATTCTGTGTTCCCATTTGCTTCACATTGTGCAGCTAATAGAGCTTCTCCTCTGCTGAATGTTTCCATCTTAAATTTAAATGGGATTAATGCTGTGAAAAGTTCTTTTTAAATGATTAGGTTAATAATCTGGAAATTATGGCTCCCCAAATAAAGCGCTGTAGCTAGCACCAGTCTGAGTATTTATTGCAGTTCAATGGAAGCTCTTGCCTATGTGTTTATGTGTGTGTGGTTACAAGTTTCCCAGGTTTTAGTTCTAAGACACCSTGATTTGTAGCCATAACTATGATTTATCTCCTCTTTATTTTACCTGTGGAGACTTAGCAAGTAGCGAACATGTTCTTGATTGCAGCAACAGCTGTAGATATTTCCAGGGGTCATATCACAAGCTAGGTGCCTGTCATAAATCTTGGCTTAATTAAAAATTGAGTTATAGCTGAGTGGACATCTCCCATTATTGTTAATTTCTCATTCCTCTGAGCTTCTGGCTTCTTTTCTTTAAACCATATTAAAAAAGTCAACAGATCATTATGCTGAAAGGTTCCATCTTCTGTATTTTATCTTTATATTTGCTTGCGTYGCAGTCAATTTTCCTCCTGAGAAACCTTGCTTTGTTGAGAAGATAGTCTGTGATTCATTACACGGGACGTGATTTTTCCATGCTGCATATACCTAAAATTAACCACAAGCCTACGCACAAAATTGTCCCATTATCTCTCATTTTGAACTCTCCTACTAATTCTTCTTTAACATTTGAATTTCAAATCATGTGAAAAGCACAGATACCTTTCCTAGCAAAGTACAGATTGGAATATAGGTAGAATGCAGGGAGGTATTCAGGGTTTAAAAGAGACCGGAGGTGTGCCGAACTGAGTATTTACAGGTAAGAATGAAGTACCTATGGCCAGCAGGTCTCTTTCCTGCACTCCACTTCTGCATAATCCATCACTGTGATCCCAGTCACATGAAGGTCTTTTCTAGATACCCATCTTTCAGTGAATGTAAAAATATCTTCTCCCACATTAAATCTCTTCAGCTGCCAGAACAAAAAATCAACTGCTTGCACACAAGATCCCATAGCTCTGTGCATTTGTTTAATCCCTTGTACCGTATGTAGCCTCATGAAACCTCTGGGACAGTTTGAAAAATGTCTCCCCTGAATAAGGAACAGTTTCAGGACCAAGTCTGGACTTKCCTTTTCCAATAAAGAAAGGAAGTCTAGGCCCAAGCATGGGGTTGGCTTTGTTCCACTGGCTTCCCTGGGGTTACACCAGCAGAGAATTTGGCTCACAGTGTCACTGCAGCCGTTGTGGCTTTATGGGCTGGCTCTTTCATTTTTCTGTTGCAATTCCTGGAAGCATTGCTTTCAGAAGCCACATTCTCAGGACTGCTAATAGCCAAACAGATGACACATTCAGTTTGGGAAAGGGCAGAGAGAGAAACTGAGCTCAGGGGAGCTCAGCGGCAGATGAAACTCCACTTGGAGATGAAACTTCAGCTCATATTGAGCGGATTTACATTTGTGCATAAATCCCTCTCCCTCCCAATTGCTCCCCTCCCCCATGTTGACAACGTAAGTTCACCTCCACTTCAGCTGTATTTTCCTTAGGGAAAAGGTGGAAGACCAAGCTGAGCAATGGAGGAGACCAGTAGTATGAAACAGTCTTTCAGCCCTAAAGATTCAAATCCGTTTCAGGTTGATGGTGCCAGTAAGTCACTGTGGTCTGAATAGCTGGTTGTGATCTATAAGAAATGATTAGCTGGCTTCAGCATCGATAGAGTTTAATAGAAATAATTCCCATCCCCTAGCGTGGTTAGGACAACATGCAGAAAAGCTTTATCATTTAATACTCAAATTCCCTGCATCTCCTCTGGCACAATATTTAAGCTCCTGCTTAGCTATGAGCACAAGAGTAGCCATAAGGATAATATGACTGCTCCTCTGGCTACAATTAAGCGTGAGCTTAGATGTTTTGCTAAACTGGTGGCAGACTGAAATGCATAATTTCTTTTAAATTCAACAGACTGTTCTTGTTCCCAAATACTATAGTTTGTCTGGGTGCTGTCATCAGTAGCAGCAGCCATTGCTCTCCTGGCTTTGTCTTAGGCAATGTGCACGTGCATAGGAGGCATTTAAATCTGATACCATAAGGATCAGGATATTGTCATTTGGGATTCCTGTTCTGCAGGGTTTTAGAAGAGTTCTATAGAAGAATAGTATTTTTAATAGCTTCTTTTCATCGTGGCCTGTTGAAAATTCACTGAGAGAAAGCCAATAATTGAAATGATGAGTGAGTTTATTAGTATATACTAAGGAGATGTGAATGAGTAATAGCATGAAACTGGTGTGTTATGTATCATGTATTATGGCATAACAAATCCCTATTTTTTTTACATGTCCCATCTTGCATGTGTGTGTGTATGGATGTGTGTGACTATAAGGTATAGTGATGTGAACGTGAAGTTTCCCCAGAGGATCTGTGTATTCCTGAAAGCAGGCATTTGTCTATATCCTAGGAGATCCTGAGCAAAATGTTGTGTGGAACATCTGTTGTTTTAGAGTCTTAGTCTTGGGCATTTTAAAAGCAGCTGATTCTTCTTTAAAAAAACAATGATTACTTGATTTAAAAAAAATCTTTAATTGATATAAGATTTGTTGTAAAGCCAAGATATCTTTCAGAATCATTTTAAGGAAAACTAAAAGCAAATTATTCCTAAAAGTAAACAGCTCAACTATGCTTTCATAGCAACATCAGATATTAACTATAAAGCCACCTGTTATTCTCTAGGCATCTAAACAATTCTCATTAAAATGTTATTTTTTATATTCAGCCTCAAGGAATTGCTTCCAACCAGTTAACACAGGTTACATCAATTATGAAAAATCTTAAGATGAAGGAAATTAGTAAAATACCCCTCAACCTCTGTACTCAAATTAATCAATCATTATCAGTTGTGTGAAACAATTCAGTATTCTAATTGGTACTTGTGAGATCTAACCTCACCAGCTATGAATCTTCTAGATAGGAGCTGGTGATGGCAATGCAAAATAAAAAGCAACAGCAAAGGTAATGATGATTATGATCTTACAATATACAACAGTAGCAAGCCAAACTAAACAGATAGCCAGATAAAATAATCACAGTCAGCTAAATAAAATATCTGTCTCCAAATGCTGTGACAAACAACCAAGCTGCTAATTAAGCAGCATTGCCATGATGAAATGACCTAACTCCAGAAGCAGAAAAAGCCACAGAGTGGAAAAATTTGAAGAGATATTGACACACATTTTTTCCTGTGAAGTCCTGCTAAAAATATTACACAACTATCATCTGCTGTTCAGAGAAGTAATATTAACAGATGCTGTTTTTTATGAAAAAGACAGATGTTTTAATACCACTTTTTTTTCCTGTGGAAAAAGTAAAGCAAATGAACCTGGCATGTACAGGATTAAACCTAATTTTCCCCAAACATTTCACATGCGGTTCTCTTCTTTAAGTCTCCTGTGTAAAAATAAAAAATAGACTTCCCCTTTCAAGTTTTTGCTTTCTCATTGACTTCTTTGATACAGCCAAATGTTTCTCATTTTGAATCCTATTGAATGAAGGAAATGCAATATATTTCAATTACTGTTGGGCTAATCTCTCTGCCAAATTTACTGGTCTGTGTAAAACTATGATGAGAGCACTGGATGAAATTGATAAAATTAGACATCTCTGGCTGAGTTACTCACATCAGAATTATAAGTTTAGATGACAAAACTAATTTAAAGAATGGACCTTGCCGATTCCTACTTTATAGCAATATAAATGCCACCAAGAGTCAGTCCTGATGGATGGCAGCATTATGAAAATACAGCAAATGGGAGACCAACAGGGTCCATTTCTAAATTAGATTTATAAATTCAACCATATGAGAACAAGCTATGTAGCTGGCGCCACATCAGGAAATGGTCCACATTAGAGAGGAAAAAAAAAAAGTGATCATGACATTTCTCCCCTGTATTAAATTATCACATGCATTTCACTCCCCATCTTTCACCTTTGTTTCCATGWCCAAAGCTTATTGGCTGAGGTATTGTAAAAGTAACTGCTTCTCCAGAAAGGACTAGTGTTCAGACTTGCTATATGAAACAGGCTTGACTTGATAAAAGCATTAAAACTTGAGCAAAAATAGCAATGCTTTCTTGTTCAAACCCAGTGACAGAGCATATTTTATTAGCATGGTATTAAATAGTGAAACAGTATGAACAGGTGGAAATGCAGGCTGACTGAACTAGTGCAAATGAAACCATGATAATTCCATTCTTCCTTACCAGGTGAATATGTTATTACAGCAGGATGGTGTAGCACTTACCATATCCATTAACTGAGAGGCACATTCACAGGTCTCATCAATGTAAATACCTCTGTGATTCCTTACCTTGTGTTTAAACAAGTATGAAGCACTTACAGTAGCCCAGAAGTCTATGTCAAACTTGCTATTAATTTAAGGCCCAATGAAAACTCTATTAACATTCACTAGATTCACTTAGTTTTGAAAATTAATTTAAAAGCCTATTAAAATTAATTGCCACTCACTTCGTATGTGGAAAGCAGTACAACCATGTTAGTTCAGTGCTTCATCCAGGATAAAGAACCCTACTGAGATGCAGATTGTGGCCTGAACTGAGCATATTACAGCTATGGATATCCTGCTCCCACTTACTGATATGTCTAAATGAAGAGTTAGTTCACATTTCTGTACAGGGGCACTGCATTGCGTCATGCAGATGTATCCTAAGTGCTTCTGTTAACTAAGCAGCCCTCTYTCTCATGTGACAGTCCCTGAGTTATGATTTGAAATAGGATAGGGAGGTAGTGGGCTGTTCCTACATCTTTAGAAATCTGAGCAATTTGGAGTTGAATTCAAAGCCTGTTATGTCAATGGAAAGGCTGTCCCATCATATTGCCCTTTTAGGTGCGTGTCTCCTAAAATGGTGGTATCATTCTGTATGTAGGAATACGGCTTTTCTGTCCGCCTGCCAGGAAGCTGATCTCTCCAATATTTTTGCCAGCTCTATCAGTCCAGAAGTGTGAAATAGCTTTGGCAACCTTTGCTAGGACAGTGTTATGCAATGTTGCTGAAAAATAAGAAATGTAAGTGAAGAGAGAACAAATACGGAAGGGCCTGGTGGGGACAGAAAGACACAAGCCAGTACATAAAGAATTTGTCCTACTGTAGCTGAAGGAAGGTGAGGTGAGAAAAGAATTTAAGGTGGCTTGCTAGCTTCAATACAGGCATTTCCTGACTTTTGGAACTGAATTTTCCATCAGTAATGGTTGTTTTGGGATGATGTTTTCCACAAACTGGAAAAGTCAGAAATCCTAGTTTGTGGTACTTATTGATCCCATCAGAGCTCTCTATGTGGGCTAGATATTAGAGCAGAATGACAAAAACATCCTCAGTGGGTTTCAGAAACACTTGTAACAAGAAAAATGTGGGGATTTCATCATTCCTGGTTTCGTTTTATCTTCTTACATGGGCTGTTTTCTAGATCTTTCTGTCCTTGGCCTTCCAATGAATTTCTCTCTGCCCCATCTATTCATCCCCATGTCAGACCCTTGCTTTTGTCCTTTTCTTTTTTGGTGACAGAGGTGAAATTTTGGGACTCAGAATACTTAGGCTCAATTTCAGATACTGTGGAAATTTGAGCTTGGCAGAGAAAATGCAATCCTAAACTTGGCAAGCAATGAAGAAGCAAATGATTTTCAAACATTTTGTTTTAAAATGTAAATGCAGTTGCAATGTTAAAGTATTACACATATGGAATCTTAAATGGTCTTCTAACCAAAGCTTTGAATTTCACTTTAAAATTTTATGTAAAGCTTGTCAGTTCTTTGGATCTGCATTTTTCCACGCATATCTTTCACTAGCTCTGTTAAATGGAAACATGAATATTGCATCCATGCAAACTTTAGTAGAACAAAAGAGGAGAGGAAGAAAATCCTAATGGCCCCTTTTAATGCATTACTGTTACTCAGACATGAATCCAATTTTAATGTTTTTCTTTATAGTCTTTCTCAGCATGTGTACATTAGGGTAAAGTTTTTATACTGTTCATGTACTGCCTTTTTCTTTTGGGGGATAAGAGAGGGAATGGAAAGAGGAAAAAGAAAAGAAAGAAGGGAGAAAGAACAACTATCTGACAGGTATGTAAATYGATGTTTTGGCTGAGGATCTGAACCTGATTGATAACTTTTCTGAATACAAGTACAAACCCCAGGCTAATAATGCTTCAGTATTACAAAAGTGTASCAGATATACAACAACAAAACCAGGCTTTTGATATTGAAGCACTTGTCTGGTTTTGATTTGTTATTTCCACATTAGTGCAGAACATAAACTACTTCCCATTGGTACCGTTTTTACCACAAGGCATGATCTGTATAATTTGGGAGCATGAAATGTGAAACAGGCTATTTTTATAAGAGAAACAATGAGCTAAAACCATATTTAATGCAGAATAAGAGTTCCTTTTTCCTGTTTCTGCCATCATATGTCCAAAACGGATAATCTTTTTTCTTTCCATACTATAAAGCAGGCCTTATCTCCAGTATTCTAGGAAAGGTTAGACTTTAATTTGAAGGGATAAAGTTAAAATCCCACAAGAGAAGTTGTGATTTATTTGGGCATCTTAGCATCATCCTATTTTGTACTACCATACATTTGTCCTATCTCAGACCTGTAATAGCCTGCTCAAGCTTGTCCTTGAGATCCTAAATTAGAGAGAAGGAGATCATATCCTTGGGCTCATCTCCACTCTGCTTGATACTGCAGACTACAGAGGCAAAATTATGATTTTTTAATACCTTTATGTTACTCTAGTTATAGGACTGTCCAGTGTCTGTTCTAAAATTAGAACAGGGTCTGTTCTAATAACAATCAGCTGTTAATGGTCCCTAGCAACCTATAAAATCTTTTTGACCTACATAACACCTATAGATGTTGCCTCCATAGCGTGCTTTGCTCAGGCCAGTTAAAGACATTAAGCATATGCGGAGTTTAAGCTGCAAGCTGGATCTATTGGGAATTTTGCAAAAGAGAAATACAATTGTGAAAATAAGAAGGAGACCTCTGAAACAGAGTGAACCCTGTGGTTATATTTTCAGTTATCTGGATGTTAACAGAACCATTATTATCTGAAAGCCACATGTAAAGCCACAGCTTGAAAAACTAACTTCTGGAGTTCAGTGAACTCTTCTCAGAAGCTACATTTTGCCATGAGGAAGCAGAGAAAAGAGACAGGGATGCATCATCCAGCAGTGGATCTGGCAAGTGAGAGTTGTAGCCAGAGAAGGGCCTCTCCTCACTTAGGGTCTGGGGCTACTGACACTTCTGCTGGAGTCAGACACTTGATTCAAAGCCATGTAACTCAACTACCTTTGGTATATTTGCGATAGGGGGAAATGTCTCTTTCTTGGTCCTGTTGGAGTTTTTCTGGTCACACAAATAAATATTCATTAAGCTAAGGAGAAAGAGAGAAAGGGAAAATGACTGATTCCACTGTTGTTTTAGTGAGCTCGCCTGACAGATGAGAGCTGTCAGTGTATCTACTTGCACCAATAAACATTTGTACAAAAATGAAGAGCTCCAACAGGAGAAATTAAGAAAGACCCATCCTTGTCTACACCATTTTTCTGAGACATGGATTCCAGTAATACACATCGCTCATGCACTATCTTCTATACAAGCTGTATGTGATTTAGGCTTCTTGTGATCATGCTTGAATGTCTTGTTGGAGAGATGTCTAATCTTAGGCAAAAGAATGTTTAACCAATCTTAATTCCAGAAATTTTGCCTTGGCAGCTTGGTTTCCACTGGTCTGTAGATGCAAAGCAACTTATATGCTAGTATTGCCCTGTCTAACAAGTGTTCCTGGCAATTCTAAGGAAGTCAGTAACCCTTACATGGTGAACTTGAATATTAATAYATCCAATGAACTCATGATATTTATTGCTAAACTGCTCTGCTAGCTAACATAAAAAGCAGGGATGAGGAGGCGGGGAACGTTTTTTTGCTGGTTAAGATGATATTTTACTGAAAGATCAGATGGGTAACAGAGCACAGATGGCTGGACAGGAATGAAGTGGGTAGAAGTGGGAACAACACTTAACAACAACTGAGGTGACTGGCTTAGTTATACATGGTAGTACTGCATTCAAATATCCCTGTATGACAGAGTTCAGACCTTTCTTCAGGGAACTCTCTGAAGATTTCTCAGGAGCCAGAGTAAATCTGTGGAGTATCTCAAAGAGAATATGCATCTAAGCAATGCTGAGGATGCTGGCCTCAAGTGATGTGATGATGTGCATGATGTATGCCTCTCCAGTATGGAAAAACAGTTGGAGATTTCTGGTTTCTCAACAGGTGAGTGTACTCTTTTCCCTATACCATTCTGTTATCCTAGGCATTGCGTTTTATTTTGTTGTGTTAGTAATTTTATTCTTGAGTATATACATCATGTATTTTTAAAGCTATTCCTCCTTGCAGAGAAATGAATAATATTCTTCAAAGACATACCATATAATTTTGTGCTTTCTCTTTCTGCCAATTTTATTACCTCAATTAACTAATAACACTATTCCCAGAGCTGAAGATGCTAATGCTGAAAGAAGGATGTCTTGGCATGACAAGACATTATTATAGACTGAAGTTTTTATTGCTGTTAAACAAATAAAAGCAAGGATTGAAAATGAGATGATCAGTCTGTCACTCACTGAGCTCAGTAGGCATGAATATAAGTTCATTTACTGGTCCTCTGTATAGGTAGCCACCAACAAGAATTACCTCTTCCACTTAACTCCTTATTAGTACTCAAGTAGACATATCACAGTTTGAGCTGAACAGGGAATAATGTCACCTGAGTGTACCTAAACATATCTTGGTGTACAAAGACCATAAGTGATTTCATGCTGTTTTTTCCCTAAGAGTTAGAGTAACAGTCCATTAACTGGTTTTGCATGAGCTTAAGACCAGGTAAGAATGAAGGGACAAAGGTGGGGAGAGAAAGTCTAAATGGTCTGACTAGATTTAAAAATATATCAAATTCTTCTAGGCTTTCCTTTCTTTCTATAGTACTAGACTGTATGGGGGTACTTCAGTTGGTTTGGAAGAAGCACTGTTTTTTTGATGTGCCAGTTAAAAGTCACCCTCCAGCAAACTAGCTCCCTATGCTTGGATCAGGGGGTGGCATCTTACTCTCTTCCTGTATTTCCCTAGGCCTCTACCCAGAAGTCTCTGCCCTTGTCCTCGTCCTTTCCTCTTCCTACCTCCTGCTGCCCTTCCCCTCCCTTCCCTTCTCATCCCCCTTCTTCCCTTTTCTTCCCTCTCAGATTTGCCTTTGGAGGGACAATAACAGGTGGCACAGAACTGACCTTTTGGGGTTCCCTTGTTCTGCTTTCACTGCAGGAAGACCTGACCTGCAGCTGTGTGGTGTGTGATGATGAGCAAGCATTACACAAAAGTAAATTTCGCTGGTGGTAGATAACTGTAAGATAAATGTGCAAGTGACAAATAGGAGAATTAAATCTTCAAGGCTGTTAATCTAACACCTTTGTGGAAGGCAGCAATTAGGTGGTGAAATGCAGGAACAGTTGTCATGACTGTATTCACAAATTGGGAAAGTGCATGAGCCTGTCAATGCACTATACCTTCTAAAATTCATTAGCACTGGATTTTGGTTTGTAGTTACTGCTCAGGATGGACTGATGATCTTGCTGGAGGCAGAACGCCACTGTGTCTGTATAAAACACAGAGAGGAAGACAAAGAGAAGGGAGTTCCTTCCCTTCCAAATATGTTTCCATTTCAGGAGGAGGGGCCATCTGGAGAAAACAGATAAGTCTTCTGGTTCGTCTAGTCTTGTGTCTTTTCTGAGTGGTGATAAGGCATCCTGTTAGTGTCAAGTGTACTGGAAGATTTGTGAAGTAGATACATGCGTGTCCTCTGAACCAGGCAAAGATCCCCAGCCTGTTCACTTACTCACTATTAATCAGTGCTTGCTTTAGATCAGTGACCTATGTCTTTTTTTTTTTTTTTTTTTTGTAAAAATGGAACTTCCAATTATTTCTGAGACTGCAAAAAGACTTCTTTTCAAACCCTGCACACCCTCCAAACACATCCCATTAATTGTGCTTCTTTTCAAAATACAAAAGAAACCAACATTAAAGAGAAGGAAATTAATAAGTCAGTTGTTTTTTGACAGTGTTTTTTTTCTGTTTTTTACCTTGAAAATGTCCTTTTTGATACTAATAAGGTCTGGCTTCCAAAGTGACTGATAAAAAGTCAGCTAAACTTTGAACTTCAGTAGCACATTCACCAAATAATTCACATGAGGAAAAAATATATATGGTTTTAAACTCCTTCCTTCAAACTCAGAAGTGCTGACAGAGGAAAGAGAGGATAGGGAGACTGTAATGGATGCACCTATATCACGCTCCTGAATACTCAGTACAAGAGTCATCTTAGCGTGTTGCTAGTGTGGGGTGCTCGGTGACTTTCCCTACCTTGAATATGGGCTCTSTGGGCTGTGTTTGAGATAAAGCCCGGCTTTGAGACTGGTCTTGTCTCTGTTGTCTTACACTGTGGCTGCTTATATTGTGACTGTTTCTACAGTGATTGTTTGCAAGTTTGCACCTGAGTGTCTTATCCTAATGTTCATTCACACATGAAAGACTCTAGTTTGCTTACAATTTTCCTTACAAAACTTAAATTGGGTCCTCTAAATTTGTCAGATTTTCCCAATATCTGCTGATCCTCTACGGTCCTCCAACCTGTAGCTCTGCATTCAAGATTGAGAAAGTTACTTTCCTTGCTTCATCTCCACAGAGGCCCCAGGAAATCTCAGTAGCAAAAAGCTGTTTGTAGTTCTCATTATTTTGTGTAAATTCTCTTTTTCTCTCAAAAACCACAAGGTTTTTGCCTTCATAGATTTACCTTGGTACCTACTGGAAATAAAGTGGGCCCTGAAGTAGCTATACAATGTCATGCAACATACAAATATTGCATATTTAACATAATCTAATGTATGAGGCAAGGAAAGCGTAGTCAAAAAATTCTCAGATCCAACTGCTTGAGCAGTTTGGGAAACTGCCAGAATGTGCTATAGAGATTTCTGTGTCAGAGAAGTTAATGATGGTTGGTTGGGTATAATTTTATCACCGTACATGTTAACTGGGTGCAGAGATTCATCTTAGAAAATCACCTACTGCATGGACAGACTAAAAAGACATGATAAGCCCTGGTGTGTGCAAATAGTATATGTGAAAAATATGAGAGCTTGAAGGCTAAATGGCATAGCCTAGTAGTTATGGGCTTTTTTTCAAGCACAGGCCTGAACCACATTATGAGCCACAGTGTCTCTGAACTTACTTCCTATCCATGCTGCATGGATGCAACCTTATACTCCTGTGTGGTCATAAGTGAATATGGGAGGATATTAGTAAAGAAAACTCAGGGCTGCTCCTGCCTTTGGTCCTGTTGTGCGCCCACACCTTGTCTGTGCCCACCAGCATGCATTTCAGGTGTTCTCATGGCCCTGCTGTGGAGCTGACACAGTCGTCATAAGAGGATCCTAACACTGCGTGCTGCACAGAGAGCTGGAGTCTGGAGTCTGTAAGCCATCTGAGTTTGATTTCTGTGATATACAAGGCTCTAAGTGTCCTACCTGCTGGAAATACAGAGGTGTGCAACTGAATCAGTGAGCTAGACATTGCTATCTCTCCTTTTCTAGAACTTCCTCTCTTGGCTTTCTGAGGCATGTAGTCTCCTGTGTCTTATGGTTCCTGGCCAGATACAGATTTTGTGTCGCCCCTGTGCTTGGTTGTTTTTCATTTTTCCAGAATGACTTTGAATTGCTGTGTGCAGGAACATATGAAATGCGGCTGCTCCCAAATCCTCAACCATCATGTCTTTGGCAAAGCATTGGATTACTAAGTGGGTTGCCTGAATGCTAAGTGACCTCTGGCGCCATCCAAAAATTGGGGAAAATAAAGTGCAAGAACTGAAGTCAGTGATGTATTAGGTGCTGGACCAAGATCTGAGAAATAAGGACTTGCTTAGAATTTTAAAATCAATGTCTATTTGATTGGCAGCTGACTTAGCACTTTTAAATTAGTCAAATGTGTTTTTGTCTTCTACTTGGACCCATCTGAAATGTAATAGCTTCTTCTTTACGCTTTTAAAAGTGCCAGAATCAGCTTTTCACAAAAACACTTTGCATTAGGTTCAGCAAGCAGGTTGACTGAATTACTCTTTCAGGTTCTGCATCGGGGTCCAGCCAAATCCTGAAGTCTTTATTTAAACAAAATTCCCACTGATCTCATAGTTTTACTTGGGAAGAGACTCATGGATTTGGCACCAATTACGTGCTATAGAAACTAGAACTTTAAAGAGACTGTAATAAGGAAGCCCCACCTCATGAGACCGAATGTGAGACTAAGCTAAAACATCACATTAATAAACTGCTCAGCAGTCCTTCTTCTCAGCAGAGGGGAACATACTGTGAGCATGAGTGACAAGTGTTTTCATTTCACTGCATTCATACTTGCCATTATTTTTTCTGTTTGTTTTATGTGATTAAGCCCAATTACAAGGATTATTGGGTCACCTACAGTTAAACGTTGCTTCAGCTGATAGATCCTTTGAACTGTCTGCTTCACAACTGTTTCTTGTAAATTACGTGTTCCATCTCATGAGATTTTTCTCAGTAAAATGGTTTTTAATTAAACAAACTAGTAACAAAAAATACAGTGAAGCTCAATTAATCCCTGGAGTGGCACAATTGCACAGTCGCCCTGCTCACTGTCTGTATAGATGTGGCCTGCTGCAGCACAGGAACAGGTTTTCAGAAGGAGCCGTAGAAGCAGTTGAAAATTAAACCTACAGCTGATGTTATACGTGTGTGTTCCACATGTAGAAGAGTAAAAAAAACCCAACAAAAACCCCTGCATCATTAGGGGTATGTGTAATGGTGTATATTTCTTACTATGATAGTTTCCACTTGCCTGTTTTATTCTGGAGTATGATTCCATGAAATAATTATTACAATGTTGATTCTGGGTCAAAACCTCAGCTTCTGTTCTTGTTCCTCTATTCTCTATCCCACATACTAGCCAGAAAGTAGCCAGAAAGTTATCTTAAAAGGGCAACTGAGGATCCTCCTAGTCTAATTGCGTTCCCATGCTGGCATAGAGCCAGAGAAGCATGCGTGGAAAGGATCGATTAAGGATAGGTTTGAGATGTCCTACCTGATTGCTGCAGTCAGTGTAATTTAGATCAGCTATAACGGCCCGTTGCTGTCTCAGGATCAGTGAAACTGAAAAAAGTAGCTTGGAATCACTTTCCTGTCATGGTCCCCGTCTCATCTGCACTAAATATGACCTCAGCRTGATGGACACTATGCATGTGATAATCGTGCATTGTTTCAGGTTTTTTACAAAGACTCTGGATGTCTTAGAGCAATAAGCTGTTTGATACAAGAACAAACCGATGAGTTAACTGCTGGAATAATTGACTCAGTCACCAAATGTAAACTGTAACAAAAGGTTTGTCTCTCAGGAAAAAAGAAAGTCTATTCACAGATATGCCTTTTCTTGTCCAGCTTGGTTCTGCTCTGCTGAGGAAAAAAAAAAATCTGCCTGTCCTTTGGTCAGTTGTCATTTCAGAGAGATGGCAAAATCATTCAAAAGCTGATTGTTCCCCCTTAAAGAAAAGTATGGCAGTGGTACATTTGCAGAAATGTCACCATTTTGTTGTTGTTCTTTGAACAACCCTTCTGGTCATGCTTTCCTGCTTTTCCTCTATTCCGCAGAGCTTCCAAAGCAGCATTGTGCTTAAACTTTAAATGATATTTCAACTTACTGCAAAACCCCAAGGCGCTGGCGCGTTTCCAAGGCATTTAGGATTTTTTCCCCCTTTAAAAAGAGAGAGGAAAGAGAGGGAGAGAGAGGGAGGGAGAAACAACTTGTAATGAATTCCACACCTGCATAGCTGAAAGGCATTTTATGTATTGGGGTCTCTGGAGTTTTTTGGGTCTGGAGATTATAGTGTAGCAATTAAAGCAGGCATTGTAGTAGCATTCTCATTATTTTAGCAGATCTCTATCATCTGTAATTGACAGCGAATGTTTAATTTGAGACATTTAGTAAAATAATGTCTGGAACAGTTACATTAAGTAGAGGGGAAAGAAACCATGTTTGGGGTCATATTACATTTTGAAAGATGAAATAAGGAAAAGTTCTGTGGAAACTTCTATTTTCAGGGGAAAACAACAACATAGATGTGGTTCTTGCAGTGAGATTTTGAATGAATTTGTGGGGCTGACACATTAATAAAGGGATTAATTGCTGAAATCCTTGATTTTGGCTTCTAGTAAAGCATTTGTAATTTTGCTTCATCTGCTAACCACAGTCACTTTCATTTAATTTTTGAGTGAATGCTTTCTAAAAAGAAAAACAGTACTGGAAACATTGAAGGAAGGAGGTCAGGAAAAAGATTTCCTGAAGCAATGTTTAGTTAAAAAAAATGAACATTAGTCATATGCAAAGCATCATCAGACGCTATAAAGTACTCCAGCTGGGGTCACTCTTAACTGCGGTGGAATTGTTCAAGATTTTCACCCATGTAAGGAAGAATACACACTCCTTTATGTAAAACTATTCTCTTTTCCAAATAGTGGATCACAATGACAGAAAATAAAGTTCTGAGCTCCTGTGGCTACATTTATATCCCACTGTAATTCCCATTTAGCATGTATTTGCTTATGATCCACAAAGAAGCAAGATGGTCTCATTAAAAGATACTTGTTGGTGTGAACAGACCACAGAGTTGCAACTGTGCCATTAGATTTGTGATTATTGATAAGATAGACCATAGCTTTGGCTATGTTAGATTTGTTGTAGCTGATACTATTTACTTTTGGAAAGTCTTGTCCAGTGTGGCAGAAAAGCTGGGAATATCAACACAGGTACAGTTGAACACTAGGTTGCAGGAAGTGATAGAGTTAATAGATTCCAGTCACTCTTGAATGGATAAACAGGCAAAAGTAGTGGAAATTGAAATGGAGGAAAGTTGAAATTCATGCTGAAAAGCTACAGTTTACAAATCCGAGACTATTGTATTTAAAATCTTAAAGGCAAACTAATCAAGTTCTATCAAAGAAACACCCAAAACTCTGCCACCCTTCCCACTCCACAATTCTTAATTCTACTAACACTATTGTGTGAATTTTGATAAACTGCCACATTAAATGAACAAATGTTATCATCTATGTGTGTTTTCATTCCAACTGTTCTGCCAGATTATCTCACAATCCCATTTTGCCAAACTGTGTTGGGTATTAAGAGGCCTGTCGTGCATACACTCAGAAAACAAACAAAAAGCTTCTTCGCTGTTACTTAGCATCAGGTGGATGAGGATAATGTGGAATATCTAGTCTAAAATTTGAAAGTGTCTGGAATAGTTTGTTGTGCCTTCCTTTCTCAATGGGAGTGAAGTAAGTCTAATTTACAGGTCAGAAACGATATTTATGCTCCTCAGAACAGTAGATACTGCGTGTGCTCTACTGGAGAGTGAGTCATCCATTAAGACTTATTTATAGTATGCTAAGGAAAGCAGATCTGTACCCTATACACCACAGAGGCTCTGGAATGACTTTCTGCTGCTTAACTTCACAGGTCCCACCTAAAGCCTGTGACTGCAGTATCCTGAAAATATTCCCGTGTATGAAACAGCCACTGTTTTGAGGTCCTTTCATTTACTTACCTCTAATTCATGGGATGTTCAAAGTCATTGAGAAAAAACAGATACCAATTTTTTATTAACTCAGGACAAGAACTGAGCAACCAACTCATTGCTGTGGTAGTGAAAAACCCACTTTATGATCCTATCTGCCAGAAAAACATGGGAGAGAATAATAGGATACAATTTCAGGGAGGGTCTCAGTAGCAATAGCATGTAGACTAACTCATAAAACATGGCAGGGAAAAAAGAATGGCCTTTTCATGAAGAGAGGCCTTTTCATAAATGTGAAAAAGAGCTGGCCCTTAGCAGAGATATGCAATTATCGACTGAGAGGAGATTATATGAATAAATACATACATACRGAAAACCCAGGAGCAGGAGCAAAACCATTAAAGCAAATGCCAGTAATTGAAACTAAAACTAAAGTTTCACAATAGCATGCTTGTCAGGATTGCATTGAGACATTCGTGCTGAATGGGGATGTAGTGAGCTGGAGGGACGGTGGATTAGGATTCTAGGTGAGTCTTTATGGTTTTGGATTAGCCGCTCACCCAGTGTTCGGTACTGAAGCCAAATTTATTTTATGGCTAATCTGTATCTAGCCCCCAATTTTTATCTTGTACTTCAGCTGTCTCTATTTTTATTTTATCTTCATCTTCTCTTGAATGGCAAGAACCAATATACATCAAATGGGGAAAGCTTCATATTTTTTCTTTCTGCAGGTAAATTGTGGCCCCAGTAGCTTCAGAGATACACAATCAGCAGAACATGTAGGGCAGACACAGTTTCTGCTACTGCCGATACCTGAAACCCAGGGAATGCTTTTTTTAGCTTCCCAAACGCTTTGCTCTGGGTTTAGTTCTACATCTCTCCTGACTGTCGTTTATAGTAAACGTTGTCTGAAAGCCTTTGATTTATGGAACAGACCACAATTATTTTTGAAAGTCAAAGTGTTGTGTGCAGATGTCCAAATTAACTCTTCAGTGCTCAGGTAAGTTTCCCTCTTCCTTACTGATGTCTAGTAGTGGAGACCTAAGGCTATCCTGATGCCCAGTGGAAATCTCCAAGGTAAGAGGACAGGTTGGCTGGTGATAACTTCTTTTTAAAACTCTGTTTTTCCTCGGACACCGTTCCCATTATCAGCACTACTTTGCTGTATGTATAAAGAAAGTATTTGCACAGAAAGTGAACTAGTGAAATAAATGTACTTGAGACACTTTGTAAGCATGTGGAAATACAAAATTTGGTTTTCCATCAAGTACTTGTTTTCCATTTTCAGAGAACATCTTTCTGATTCCTCTGTGCTCTGGAATAATGTGGAAAGCATCACCTGGGGAGAGAGGCGAGATGGGAATTCACAGGGCAAGGGGCAGCTCACTCATGTGAGCTCCCTGCTGCCCCCGTGGAGCGACTCCAGGGCTCCTGGCTGCCGTGCCAGGCCCAGGCRGGCACCAGTTGCCAGGGTTGGTTGTCCTGGCCACAGTCGCCTCATTCACCAGCTGTCTGGGGCCAGGATGACCTCTGTGGCCGTATAAGTTTTGCCAGGATTTGCCTCATTTACTACTCAGTAATTAGTTATGATGACTTTGCCCAGTGTTTCCTGTGGAGAGGGCACGGGAATTCAGAAGAGTTGTATGAATCCTGAAACTTCSACCATGATCTGCATTTTGTTTTCTAAAGAAAAGAATCATTGTGGCCCCTACGTCTTCCTTTTGCGGCTTTTTAGTAGGTAAGCACAGTTTGTGTTTGTAAAAATCTGCAGACACAACAATCACAGTGAAAGTTTGATAACATAAAAAAATTGAACGTGCTAGCTTGGCTTTGAGAACTAAGAAAAGGATTGAATTGTGGCAGAGGCATAGTGTTAAAAACAGCTTGTGAATACTTAACAGGAGAACGTGTTTAGATTTTTTAATTAATTCCTGAGGAAAAGGAATCTAAGCCCACATCTGCTCTATCCCTTCCATGTTCTCTTTATCGTGATGAAAAGCCATGTTTGTGTTCTTCTTTGCAATGTTGCAGAGAATGGCCTGGACCCACAAAAAGCAGGGCCGGGTGGATCTAGGTGAAACCAGGCTTAAAGCGCAGATGAGTATAAATAATTTGTGTCAGCAGTATTTTCAATTACATGAATCAGATTTGGGCAGCTGGCTGCGTCTCTATAGGTAATGGCATTAAAACCCTTAGATTTCTGAACGGTTAACAACTTATTTAACAGCATTAACAGTTTGCTGCTCTGCTTTAGGCTGTTAACTTTGAAAATGACCCTTCAGGCTAGGTATGATTGATTTTGATGGTATTATTACATTAATACTGTCAATGTCACATTCTGGAAGTTACTCCAGTAATACATCTATGGACTGTCATGAATGTTTCAATGGAAGTCTAGGAAGTTACCTTCAGTAAGCTTAAGTATAAAACAGTGCAATCTTTCAGTATAGTAATAACAACCTGATTATAAAGAGACTTCATGAGTAGAAAAAAATAAGGATCTCAGTCTCTTATGTAACACTGAAACTGAGTGACTCAATATAGAAAGCGGAAGTCCTCCTTAAAAAGAAATCCAGGCATTGATATTCTTGTCTCTCTTTCAAGTATTTTCTTTAACTGAGGGGTGTCTGTGCCTGATGAGTTACCTTTTTATCTTACAACATTAAATATAATTAGTTAAGTCTTTGAAACATTTTATCTACCAAAACAATGTATCCTAGGTTAAATATACTTTCTCAGCATTGTTTTCTGGCAATTTTTCTTTTCCTGTTGCATGAGAGTTATTGCTATTTTGCCAATGAGAAACATTATATGTTGGTATTTTTCCCACCCTGATAGCTTTGAGATGTAGCAAGAGAAAGCAACCCAGGACTTACGAATCTACTACTGGTAACTCACTGAGCGTGGGAATATCAAGCCACACTTATGCCCATAGTACCAGCCTTCCGGTCTAAGTTCTTTTTCCCCCTAACTTATTTATAAATGGAAATATTTTCCCATGGTTTATGCCAAGTCATTTATAATCAGAAAATAAATGATTTCACCACCTAATAAATCCTATAATTTTTAGGCTGAGTCGCTTAATTTAATTAGGTTTTATACTAATTTCCTGTTATTTACTTGGTGAAAACTTGGCATTAGATATCTTTGGCTGAACTGCTTCTAGACACTATTGTTTGTAGGAATTGCTTTATGCAAAGAATACAAAAACAGTGTAGTATTTGAAACTTTCTCATAATATCCCCTTCTGCAAGGAAAGGGGAAAGAGTGATGACACACCTCTGCATAAACAAGCACAGTCAAGGTTGAAAGGAGAGGGCTTAGACAAAGCTTCCAATAGGTTTCATTGCAAGAGAAATTTCACACCTTCTGCTTTCTGGAAAACTGTCAGGCTTATTTTACTGCAAATCACAAACTGATGGAAATTTCATCAGGAATGCCCTGTTTCAAAACTTTTCACGCATATCTCTAAATTTACGAGGAGGAGAGAGACAGAGCGTGCCTCCTGATAAGTGTGAAATTTGGAGTGGGGGAAGAGGAGAACTGCAGGAGTGATGGTCTGCTCTGCACAGAAGTGGTTTCAGGATGAAAATGCATTAGTTTATTTTGAGCCAGGAATTTTCTCCTTGCTTGTATAGCACTAAGTAGAACAGGATCCTGATTCTGGGAATAGCCTCTAGTTTGGAAGCTAATAACAGCAGCATCAGACTAGATAATTACCTAATTTTCTTGTATCTTGCTGCATGGAGATGTGGAGGGTTAAAAGGAGCAGGCAGAGTCTAAAAGGCACTTTGATATTATGTTGAAGAGTTTAGGCACTTAAAGTGGCCTTTCTGGTACTGAATACCCTCAGTCAACTGCCACTTCACCCTGGGAGAACCTGTACTCTGCTTTCTGATTTTCAAATGTCCCAGGCATTTGTGCTTTTTCTCCGCACACAAAATTGCCTCTGGCTTGACAGTGCAGTACAGGGCAGGTTGACACCTGACAGGCCTGATTTGGATCCAGGAACTGGACGTTGCCCCCGACAAATTCTCTTAAGTAGCCTATTGGAAGCTAATGCAAATGGACAGGATAGGGCACAGCGCAAAATGCATTTGTGGCCACCCGTTTTTTGATAAGTATCCACAGAAGGAGGAAAAGTTTAGATTTTCTTTCTTTCCAGTGGTTAAAGTACTCATGAAAGAAATCAGAGACCCAGCTTCTGTTTCCTCTGTTGCCTACATGGGTTCAGCCTCTTATATTCCATAAAACTCATGTATTCCTGACTGCCTGTGTTTTGGCTGCTTTGGATAAGCCGGTAGAAAGGTGAAGGTAGAAAGAGAAATTTTCCTGCCACCTGTCTCCCCCTGCCCCTCCCCTCGTGTATCAATGCCACAAATGAAGGGGAAAAGCTCCGTAGCTTTATGATTAGTGAAAACACCTAGGAAGCTACTTGTTAAGTGGGCTAACTTTGGATACCAGCTATAGAACAAAATCCTGGGTGTTCTTCTCTAGAAACAGGTATACAGCAGCTAGGCACTGAGGTTTCTGTAACTTAGAACTAAAAGGTCTAGGTCCTCAAATGTACTTAGATTCCCAACTCTCAGTAAAATCAATAGCACTTCATACTTTTGCGTTTTGCCCCAGCCTCTCCTCCTTTTTTTCTGTTCATCTAGCCCAAAGTGCTTAAGATACTGACAGAAGATCTGATTTATTCATTGTCTAGTAACTACACTTGCTAAATATAGTAACATATCATAGCTCCTGAGAAGATGCCTTTTGTTTGCATGATAAGCTCAGTGTTTGTAGAGTACAGTCTAGTACTGCAGCACCAGTTATCCTGATGGACGCATTCAGAAATCGAAATGATCATGCAAAATAGATCTGAAGTTAACAAGTTGAAATTTAGCATAGACAAGAGCATGGATAAATCAAACAAACAAAAGAGGGAATGTCTGGGTAGGCAGCAGTTTATGAACAAAGGTTGTGTGGTTCACAAACCAAATACAAATCACAACAGGACAATTTTGTGAAAAGTCACCCCTTCCTGTAGTTCACCCTAGCAGGAGTATACTTTGTAGAATATTCAGTAAAATGACTTGGTTTCAATCCAGTTCTGGTTACAACAGTCAAATCAGTAGCATCAGTTGCAAAAATTAATTAGAAGGAGAATATCAGTGTATATTAAAATTGCAGTAGACACAACACCATTTTTTTCTGCTATAAACTTATACCTTCCCCATCTGAAAATCAAAACAAAGTCATTATAGAAATTATGACTGATTACTGAATAAATTATGCAGCTCTGTCATAGACAGGACTTGAAGACCTCTTGAGGTCTTCAAACCATACATTTCAGTAATGCCAGAGTATCTTACCAGCCCCAAATGTTAGGGAGAGGAAAATGTAAGCAGAAGTTAAATTTGGGGATTTCAACACAATCTTCTAGTTTTTGTTCCACATGAGACCCACTACCACAACAGGCCTATCTTCTAGATCTCAGAAAGGAAATTACTAGGTCATTGAGATATTAGCCAGATATATAATAAGAAAACCAGACGTTAGCTAGGTTAAATATTTCTGAAAAAGTAATTGCAGGAGAGATGAAGGCAGCATTAGATGTTTGGCAAGGAAGCAATATGTTCCAGTTATCTCAGCAAGTCAATCACGCTTCATACATCAGAAGGTAAAAGTCCCTTAACAGGTCCTGCCAATCTGAGAGAGTGGAAAATTCCCTCCACAAGCAAGGGAGAGAGGTACGGCTGACACGAACCTCGAGTTGGTAGATTCTATCTCCCATCTCAGAGCACAGATGTGGCCAAGGCTGATATGTATCTCAGAGGAAACTGGGGAAAAAAATCCAATACCAGAGATCAAACTATCCAGCAGAGGGAAATCCTTTCTGACCTCTATAGATTATTAAATAAAACTCAGAAGTATGAAATATGATTAGATTCATTACCATAATGTAGAACTACAACTATTAAAGTGATATTACCCTCTTTTTTAATTACAAAAAGAACTATATCTGTATGGTTAGCGCTATTTAATATAAATGTGCTTCCCGGCATTAATTCAGATATAAACACTAGTTGCAAAGTTAGTCCAATGATAATCTGGATCTGAACATAGCTTCCAACAGTCCATTTTTAACAAAAGTAGCTTTTTTTTTCCTCCGGATGAAAAAGGGAGAAAAGAAATCAGATTGCTGTAAATTTGGTCCTCTCACCTAACAAACATTCTAAGCAGTGAGAGTAAAAATTTCAGGATTTATATTCTGCACATTGCATCACCCACAGTTTATCTGAGCACCATGGAGTATGTTTAGCTAAAACAAATACTTGCATAGATGAGTCTGGTCCTAAGTCAACACGATTTTCTGAGTTCCTTTGCAAAGCTGATTGCTCCTGCAAAGTATTAGAAAATGCTCCTTCTGGGGACACTCAGAGTGGCAGCAGGGAAGGTGCAGTATGTTATGTGGAACTAAAACACCCATTGTTGACTCACAACCAAATTTCACGAATTTTATGAAGTCCTTCAAGGATAAGGCAAAGTCTTTTGAAAGATGAAGTATCTATCATGCATGGCTCTTAAACAGAGGGATGTTATTCAAATACATTTGGATGTAAGCTAGCAATAAGACAAGTTCTCTTTGCAGGTATCTTGTGACAAACCCATTAAATTCCCTTTGTAACTTGGTCTGAGGTCTCTGGAGTCACTCAGGAGATAAGCTGCTAGAAGAAAATGGGTAGCACTGTTACTGACAGTGTAAGTGCTTAGTTCCAGATCCTCAAGGGTTTTTATGCGTCCAACTGTATGTAGGTAATGTAGGTAATTAATTTGCATAATTTCTAACTCCATCCAGCCTTCTGGAAATATCTGCTCACTGCACTTGGCAAAGGGTTAACTCCATCATTAGTCCAGCCGCATCCTCACTTACTGTTGCCTCTGCCTATAAGCACAGATATTCCTATATATGCCTTTTATTCTTACATTGCCCTCCTCAGATAAATGCCAGCACTTTGGTAATGCTGGAGACATGGTTTGATGCTAAATGTAAAATGACAATAATGATAATATATATAATATTAATAAGTGAAAACTTCCTGTTAATTTCACAGTGTAGGTATATAATATATGCCACACAAGGTAACCATATAATTGATTTTACAGTGTAACCATACAGTTGATTTTACATGGTATTTCAATTTTTTGTGCTTTAAGCTGATCTCCAGAGAAATAAAGGAAGTTTTCTCCTCTGCTATAATTATTACATTCCTAAAATGCTTAGGTACATTGTGGAAGTTTTTACCCTTCCTCTGAGCATCGGGCATCAGTCATTGCCAAAGGTAGCAGACCCAATGGGCTAAGAATCAGATCTGTTATATTTTTCACAGTTCCTGGAGAAGTATCTTGCATTTGTTGGAAAAGGGAAGGTTAATTTAACCAAATCCAGCCTGAGTTATACCTTGTAATTTCAGTGTTGTCATCCTGTTCTTATTAAGGTCTACATGGAAATTCACAGTATTTCTTTTAAATGTTAATGTAAATTTCCTGATTAAATGTTAATGTTAATTAAATGTTCATTCTTGTTAAATTTTAATTGTCGTTAAGTCCAGAATATTTTAACACTTTAGCATGATCTTAAAAAAGTTTTCAAAATAGTTCCGTGGTGGTGACCGAGGTCTCCCTCTGCTGAACGGTCCTGCATGCCCATTATGCACACAGAAACTTGACAGAATCGCTCCGTACCTCTTGGATCACTTCCCAGAGTAGTAGATGGCACATTTCCAAAGCAAGTCTGTTGGAGCCCATCTTTGCAAAATCTGGAGATTTTACTCTGGTCAGGATCATTTACCTGTATGATGTGAGGCAGGATGGTTTAAACAACAGATTTAATTCAGATAATTTTCAAAATATTGTGACTTGATTCTGCTCCATGGAATCAACCTTTTCAGTTCCCTTTTTCTTCTTTCAGCACAGAAAATCACCTATGGCAGCAAACACTGTTATAATTAATACATTTTGC
This sequence comes from Apteryx rowi, assembly GCF_003343035.1. Lineage (NCBI taxonomy): Eukaryota > Metazoa > Chordata > Aves > Apterygiformes > Apterygidae > Apteryx > Apteryx rowi. Next base: position 260,793 of record NW_020451069.1, on the reverse strand, counting down.
ATTAGGCTACTGAAAGAAAAAGGAGTGACAGAATAGCTATGAGGAAGAAAATCGTAGCAACAAACCAGAAAGAATTATTTGGCCTTGGAAATATCTATGTCAGTGAGATACTATCATTTGAATAAGAACTGCTTCAGTGGTCCATGTAAGAATCAGAGCTTGGTGGCTAATGGCCTGGCGGTCTCAGTGTGTGGTCACAAGTGGGTGATTTTCCCATATCAGGATCAGAGCTGGGTTACAGCTGACTGGTTCGTCCCTAGCAAAAACAGGTCATGTCTTATTTCACTGGTGCTAACAAGCTTTGAGATGCATTTCCTAAGATGAACATACCATTTTTTTCCATAATTATATTCTGGATTCTGGAACCACTTAGTTCAGGTAGCTACAATGCTCATGAGGAAAAACAAAGCAAAACAAAAAACCCACCTTTGTTAGTAAGTTGTGCCTTTATCTGACACAAATGATGCAAACTGATGTCTTGATCCAGGTGAGCACTTGTGTACCTCAGAGATTACTCGGATATATCCATGGTATTTTTTTAGATGTAAACATAATTCAACATGCTTGTGTCTTTATYTTGACTAATGTATTTTCGGGAGAATAAGGTAAAAGCAGCTTTTCACGAGATGTGCACCATATGATAATATGTATTACATATAGCTTTCAAAAAACATTTATTGTAATGTTTTGAAGCATTGTTTCTGTTTGCTGTGTGGGCAGATCCTATGGCTATCAGCTGGCTCCAGCAAAAGATACGTTCAGGGAGACGGTAAACCATTTGAACTGGTAGATAATAGTGCCCTTTATGAAATGCGCTGTCRGTAATAATTACCATTGTTCTTCAGCATGTAACTACTTAAACATTTAGTTAAAGAAAACTGGTTAGATTATCAAGCATAGTCTTATTTAATGATTCCCAGTCTAGCCTGAAAATCTCTTAGAGTGGATCTTCAGGTGATGTAAATTGTGTAGTCAATTGATTTCAAGCTGAGAAATTCCTTCTGATCAAATTTACTAATAGCAAAGGTTGTAATAAAATGTTTCAGAACATTGCTATTTAAATTCAGAATGCATTACTGAAGCTGAACTGCATAAATATACCTACTGTTACTACACAGCCAACATGAGAATAACTACAAGTGACCTTTAGTTTCACCAYGGGTTCTAGAAACAATATTTTTGATACAGTCAAGATAGTGGTAAAGTCCTTCTGGTGACTTGAAAGGATTTTGCATTCTGAAAACAGTTTAAAAAAAACCAAAATCAAACTGGTAAGATTTAAAATGATCTTCCTAACATTTGTGTTTGTTTTGCTTTTCATTTGGGATCCAGATTGTGTGTTGTCCTCTCCTTCTAAAGTAAGTATAACACTTTCATATTTGTGGTATAAATTAGAACAGGGTAACTTCTTTAAATGTAGACTTTTCCTAAGATTTCATAGTGAACTAATGGCTTCATTTACAGGGTTGATTAATTTGTTGGAGGCAGATATGTAATGCAAATCACAAGCCTATAGGGCAGATTGTCTGATTGATGCATTCAATCAATATATTTCTTTATTCTAATAATTCTAGGAAAATTTAAAGGCTTATTCACAAAATATTTCACAATTTCTATTGTTTTTATTTTGTTTTGTTTTTAATGCACTTGCTATTATGTGATTGCAGGGGCTAAATGTTGTAAAACTTAAAAATCATAGTTTCTTGACAATGCCTGAAATTTTTTACATAAAAAAAGGAAATATGGTGCTACTACACCCACAGTAATTCTGTGTCAGACAATGATGCATGTATACTTATTACCAGTGAGTATTCAGTTTCCCAGTAACTCCAGGCAAAAGTATCAGAACCTCTGGGTTTATAATAATATGTTACAAACCTAATGTTCATTATTCCCTGTGGAAATATCTGGCATCACTGTTGTGTAGAGTGCCCTGGCCATTCCTGCGGGTTTCTGGATTGAGGCCATTGCCCTTGTGGATTGGCATTCAGTGATGTTGGCCAGCTGGATATTTTTGCATGTTTTTTCAAAGTATTGCATTTACACCTGCCCTGCTCTCTACTTTCCTCTGTCCCAAATAAATGAAGTGTCATTTCTGAACTCAGTTACCGCAGCACTGCAATTCATTCACCTTTAAGGATCAGATCATCCATAATGGTTAGTTCTTCCTGGAATGACTAGATCTGTCACTTCTGGCAGACACAGTGATTTTTCTTTTGGCCAACCGGCAGTGATGGTTTTCAGCACAAGTAGTTCGATGGAGGAACTGATAAGTACTGAAGTATAGATGATTCAGTAGGTGTCACTCTTTCCTTTGCGTCACAGCTCAGCACACTACAGAACTTATTTTTCTGAAGCCATCTTCGCTGGAGAAATAAAATAGACTCATCTTTACCAGTATAAGAGGAAATGGCATATTTTGTAAAGCACATGACCGTATTAGTCCTCCCACCTTGACCACAATTCATTTTTGGCAATGCATTTGGCCAATATATCTTTTTGTCACAACATACTCTTGACAACTTATCATCTGTTAATTTGCAGTAAGGCTGTTTAACATATAAAATTATATCACACACTAGAGTATGAAATAATGATTTTAAATTCCTGACACTGTGCAATTGTGCACTCTGTGAAAATTAAACAGCCAACTGTTGTCAAACATCTTGAGCTCTTCAAATGAAAGTAGTTGCATGGAAACACGAAGTAGCTTAGTTTTTAATCACTCATTTTTAAGCCAAAATTTTCATTCATCTCTATCAGTATCACTAGGGATCTATTTCTATTTCTAATGAAAATCTTTTGACCCTGTTAATCTCTTGTACCTTGTTGTTATGCAGTCTTTTCAAGTTTATTCTCCTATTCCTGATGCAGAAGTGATTAGTGTAAGTGCTCATTAGATTTAAGTACTCTGTAAGATAAATAACGTAAACATTAATCAAAATTTACTCATGTATATCACATGTATATGTAAATGAAAGCAATTTAGATATTCCAGATACTCTGTTAAGCTTTTAAACACGGGAAAGCAAAATCCATCATATCAAACTTAAACTATTTTTAATATGACTGGGACAGGTTCCAGTCTGATCAGCCAAATCCTTTGGATTTTGTTTGTAGGTAGTAATCAAAGTGGAAATGGCTTGTTTCTGGTTTTGATATAAATTAAGCCTAATTCTTTCTGTGTTATAAAGCTTTTGGTATCTTCAGATGCATGCCTAAACCTTATTTTCTCTTTCACATGAATCTTGCCTGGTAACCAAAACTAAACATCAAGGTATCAAACACTGCTTCCTCGGACTGTGTCTAAGGTTGCTAAAGATTCTTTTCTAAACAGTTATCTGCTTTTGTAATGTTTCAAATAAAAGTGTCTTCCTGGTTGTTTAATTCTGAAAGTGGTTAGCATACCATTTTCTAATCATGTCACTATATATGATTTTCAATTTTGAGGAATTCTGAATGAATTTTATCTACGTGAATAAAATGTATTGTGGAGCTAATAAAAAAGATCAAGCCTTTGAAACCCTTGTGCTCCATGAGCACTAGTGATATCTTGCTAGTTATGCTGTAGACCATGTTCCCTTCCTCATGCTCCTGCATTATGAACTGAGGGTGAGAGTTTATTATATCAGGGAACAATGTGCCAATCCATGGACCTTAGCTGATGGACACTATGGAAAAGAGTTATGCCAATGATATGTTTGTATCAGATTTACTTGTACTTTTGGGTAACTCTTTGCTATCCTACTAACTTCAATGAATTTTACGACTTAAATGCCAGGTAAATTTGTCCTCATAGGTTGAAAGTCTACAGACATTCAGAGAAATAGGTTGATGACAACACCAAGAAAATGGGATGGAAAAGAAGGTATTGTCCCTACAGAATAATGATGCACATTTCAGAACTCTAAAGAGAATAAAAAAAATCTCTTGCATTGTTTTTCTTGGTACACTAATCCCAAAATGAAAGAGCTTTTTTTCCCTCCATCAGATGCAATTCAAGAAACTGGAGAGCTGAATGGGACTATTTGCTTTCTTTGGGGGAGGAATCCCAGACTCTGAAAACACACCTTTTCTTATTTCTTCTGCCATTAGGTTCTCCTGCTCTCTGGCAGTTCTTCCCCTCCTAAACCAGCATCAGCTCCTTTTCACATTAATATCATTCAGAACCAGAAAACAAGGAGCAGCTTGAGGGTGATATTAACTTATCCAACTGATTCTTTTTTCCCTCCTCTATTCAATACCTCAGACACGTGCCAATTTTATTTTAAAGCAYATATGTGACAGGGGAAAAAGAACTAAGTGAAGGTTTGACATGAAGAATGTCAAAAGAAACAGGACACTGAATAGTCTGACATCCTCCCAACACTTACTCTGTGGTCATTTTCCGCTTTCACATTTGTTGTAGCACATTTGAAATGCAGACTTCTAGCCATCATTTTTCACTGCTTACATATGTTAAACATTCTTACTGAGGGCACTTTATTCTTCACTTTGTTCTCCTAAGCTATCATTATTCTTTTGGTGTTTAAGTATGCACTTCTTTGTCCTCAGCTGTTCAAATTCCTTTCAAGTTGGCAGTCATCCTTCTAGGGATAATAGTAAAATGATATAGTGTACAGTAGTAGCACACAGTCCTTCAGAAGGTCCTTGAACAGCGCAAATTAGAGATGCTTTATATATTTATTTTTAAAAATGTTCAATTTGCTATGCAGTTATGATCCCACTGAAACATTATCCTTTATTTCTCAACAAGCTGACCTGGCACTCTGTATCCCATACAGTGGCTAGGGTATTTTATGCCTCCCCCTCCATGTTGTCAACCTGTGCTAATTGAAATGTTTATAAAATCCTGATACTGAAATATTACAGCTTAACAGTTCAATAGTTCTTTAATGAGCCCACTGTTTTATTAATAAAATGATTTATAGAAATATTTAATCTCACTGATTTACCATTAGCATTAAYGAGTCTAGTTATTAAGCACTTTATTTCAGAATGCCACAAAAATACAGACCCTGTAAAACATGCAATATTTTGTACTAAGTTATTTTATAGTTAGAGGGAATCAATGATGTTGAAATCTCACTGTTTTTCCTCAGTGAAGCAGAGTTATTCATTAGCATAGAACTAGATGACTCTCTTATAATTTCCCTGTTGTTATTATCAGATTTTATTCAAATAATTTAGCACAGAACCAATCACAAAAATAATCCCAAAGACTCATATTAGAGGTGCATACCCTGTGGTTATAAATAAAGGTATTTCTGCGTTGCCCTTGACTATTAAGCAAGGACTGCTTGACTGTCAACTCTGTTAGTAAGAATCTGATTCTTTATTACTCTCATTCTAGCTTTTTAAATGAAAGTTTTCTAACACCTTGAAGCTATTAAAACATATCTTAAAAATAATAGAAATCACTCCATTTCATATGTACCTTCACACTGTTGTACGAACGAAGCGCTGTTAGTTAGGCAGCTTTCACCCAGCCTCATGTGTTAGGAAGCTCGTAAAATGGTCGCTGTACCTTGGGAGTAACTTTCTGCCATGGTGAGTTCAATGAAGAAGCTGGGAAAGCCACTTTCAGAGTCCTGAAAGGTGCCACAGGCAAGCTGTTTCCCTCATTAACCCCTGCCAGCTTCAGCCTCAGACAGACATGTAGGAAAGTTAAAAGAGGGAAAATTTATTTTATTAGTTCCATTAGTGCATTGGACCTGGTTGTTATATTCTTCTGTGGTTTATAATCAGGAGGAATAGAGGCTGTTGGATTTTTAATCAAAGGGCTGGGACTGTTTCTTTCATACCTGGTCTCTGCCACTTCAAACTGCATTTGTGCATATTTATCTATGTTTTCCTTAAGTTGGAAAATTTGTTTCCTGGAAACTGGTGGTGTAATCAAAGACAATCAGTTTTTAGTGAAAATGGTTATTTCCAGTTTTTCAATTTAAACAAATTAATAAAATGAAGTCTTTTCATAATAACACTAGCTTCTCTGGAAATTTAATATCCTGTGTATTTGCTGGAAGTTTAACTAAGGCCTCCCTGCAGGTCCCTTAACACTAGACCTTCTGGGAGATGTCATAGACCAATTTGAAGGTGGCATATCTTATTGAYGTCGTGTATTACCAGAATATTCAGTGGTTTTCTAGGTGACCTGTGAGGTCTTAGGTGCATCCTGCAGAGTTTTAATTAGCCCAGTATTTGCCTGTTTTAAGATACTCCCTTCTCCTGTATGGTGTTGTTACAGCTGTAGTTAGCAGAAGGTCTTCCTTCAGAAGGACATACATGCTGGGCCTTCAGTACCCTACAGAAGGGCTTCCTTATGTAGAGGATCATATATGCATCTATATAAAAATCAGTGATTTGGTATGGTAGATTAGAGCACCATTTTAATAGAAGAAAAGGACTTGCAGAAGGGTCTTCTGTTACTGGAGCAGCTTTTCTCTGATTAGGCAGATGCGCAGACATGCTCATTTCACAAGCATATAAGCTACATTGGCTGGTGCTAATAGAAGGAGATAGTGAGGGGTACAAAAGCTTCCTTTTCTACAAGGTAAATATGCACCTGATTTGAACTGAATCTTCATGTACAAAATTTCCTTTTTACATTGATCTGAAGCAAATCCAGCCAGTCAGGCTATATTCTGTATTTATTCTGTATTGCTGCATTCTGAATTGCTGCATCTATTTTTCCTGTACTTCAAGGCATTTGTGGCTGATCTGAGTATGACAGGATGCTGCCTGAGCTTCAGTTATTATTATCATTATTTGTATTATGATTACTTTTCTACTGCTAGAATATTGTACTTTCAAAGTGAAATAGAACTGCTCAGTCTGTACTCGTTTACATGATTGTATTTAAATATAAAATAAGAAAAAAGATATGTTGAAGTTTAGATAAATGCTCATACAAAATGAACAAAACCCCTAGAAATAAATGTTTTCCAGCCAGTATTAGTCTATTAAATCAGGCTGTAGTTGTTTTTCYCCTAGCTGCTTCCTTGATGTTGTCTGTGAGGAGAAGCAGCCATTATCCATTCCAATAAAAGAGAGCACTGAAGGGAAAGCCGGTAAGTTTAACTCATTTTGATACACTCTGTTTGTATGGGTGTATGTGTGTATGAGTGTGGATGTTGATGATGAGGCGCTTTCATTTTTAAGAGTATGCTCTGTACCATTCATCTGTGGATTTAAACAAAGTTGTTGGGAATATATRATACTTCAGCCTTAAGCTGTCAAAAATGAGATTCCAAAGTATTCAGCAGCACAAAATAGCATAAAAAGAGCTTTGCCACTATATATCTCTGCTTGCCAGCTTGTAATGTTGATGTATGATATGTCATAATAAAGCACTGAAATGAATACAGCTACATAAAAAAGTGAAGCTACGTGGCCACAGATGCTGAAATATTTCTGATTCCTCCCTTTCTCCCTCTTTCATCCACACACACTCGTGATCAAAGACACACACACACACACACACACACACACACACACACGCTCTCACAGTGATCCTGTTATAATTCAGCTGTTTGACAGCGTACAGATATGATGTACACTGGAGCCTTCAAAATAATTGCACAAAAATGGTGAAAGCTGTTCTATGTAAATCTCAAATCCATAGTTTCCATTGACCTTAGTGACAGTGAGAAGACTCAACACCTTCTAAAATCCAGGTCTACATTTGATTGTCCCCTTCCTAACACATTTGTGACATTTTAACTTTCTTTTAAATTCTTCATTTATATTTGTTTTTAAAACTTACACAAAAATTAAGACTATTGCTTTTTCCCATACTTGTTCTTGTGAAACTTTTGCAGAATACATAAATAAATATAAGAAAGCAAGCCAGAGACTCTGTCTGGTACATGGAATGCTTTTTTTTCTTTTAATCAAGTTTAATTTTTATTTAGGGAAATCCATTCACACTAAATCACAAGTTTTCACAGCATTTGTGGGAAAATATAATGTGCCTGACTTTTTCATACTTGTTAAAAGATATTGCTTAGCAAGAGGTGAAATTAAGTAAAAAAAGAAAAATATTCCCAACAACAGACTTGTTAACAGGAATATCAATAAACAAAATCCCTGTGTTAAATAACATTTTCCCCTTTAGCCATTGACCTGGCAGCTGATCTCCATCACGATCCCCATGTGTAAACAACAACAAAGTATGTGATTATTAACCTAAATAAAATATATGACACTTTATAAGTTAATGAAATAGAACACTTAAATCTATTTCTTTTAACATTAAGGCTGGTTTCTGACCAATCCTCAATATTCCGTTCTTTCTGGTAGGTCAGATATTCTATTGACTTTGGTGGAGCAATGCCAGTATGAATATCTGTCCTATGATCTCTACTTTGTCCAAGCATCCAATCTTAACAGTTCTCAGAACAAAATTTGCTTCCAGAATCAATTTAGTTGCATGGGTGGAACAGGAATCAGAGTTTAATGTACTTCTTTAGTTATTTATTCTTTCATGGAGAGAGACTATTTCCACCACATGAGTGCATTTTCCCTCCTTTCCACTTCTGCTTTTCATTTTTGTTCTTTATTCTTTGTCTGCTCCATGCTTTGAATATGCCATTCCATGTCGAGTCCAGCTTTGTTCACAAAGCTGGTGTTCTATTGCAACCACTCATTCACACTGAAATTAGCAATTCTACTTCTGTATGTCTAATAATTAAAAAAGGAACAAAAAGAATATTCACAGTTGCCTATATCTCTCCTTAATATATTATGCAAAGAGCAATTGATTATTACAACTTTATGCAAATATTATGCTGAACAAATTACACACACATGCGTACACACACACAGAAAGGTGATATGCAATTAGTAATTGATTATAAGCACAGAAAAGGGTAAAATACTGCCAGAGGAAAAAATTGTTTCTGAATGTGTAGTGCATTGTTTGAAGTGGAAAGGGAAGCAACATATCCAAGTGAGTGRCCTGTCTCTACTGGAGAGCATTAGAATAAGAAAATCCCTGAAGGTAGTTGCTACTTGTTTCATTAGCCTGTGGATTTTTTAAAGCTTAGTGAAGTCTTTAGAAGTTCAGTGAAGAAACACTTCTCTGCTAAGATGTTTTTGCCCTGTTGTCTTTGTGAGGATATGAACGGACTTCAGCACATTTCAAGATAGTGCTACATGTTGAAATCTGTATTTCTCTTCCCCCTACCCCAAAATGTTATCACAAGAAAGCAGCCCCCAGTGATCTTAGACATCAGTTACGGCCTGCCGTTGTACGCTATTGCTACAGCCACAGCTACAATGCTGCAGAACCGCAGATTTTGCTTTTCCCAACATTTTCTACAGATTTTATGCTTTAATTTTAACAGCAAGACAGATCCCCCACATCACCTGGTCTTTGGAATTTTGAAAAAATATAAGGGATAACTACAGATAAAAAGTGGGTTTTTCTTATCACCTTCTAACTTATGTATGAACAGAGCTGTCATATGTTAAGATTACAATAATCTTTTCCATATTAGGACTTTAACATGGGTTAACAAATGTGCTTAAAATGATGATCATGCAAGATCGTATTTTACCAAAATGAGGGAAAGAAATGTCATGAGAAGATGAGACCTGAAGGTTCAGTATGTCCTTTTTCTTGCCAGAAAGCAAGGAAATGGAAGTGCTTTTTACGATGTTTCTCAAGCTCCACCTTAAAATCAGTTACATTTCTCTTAGATGCTGGCTAGGTTATGTATGTAGGAAAGCTGCTTTAGAATTTTGGTCCTCTGATAACAAAATGTTTTTTTTTTAATGTTCATCCCATATGTCCATTCTTATACCAGTGTGGTCCTCTAGTTTAAATAGCTCTTCCTTTTTCCTCTGGTATCTCACAGATTCATCTATGTAGAAGATTTTTTATATTTGTAGAGGCGTATTTATAGCAGAACTCAGATCTTCCTTCAGCCTTTGTGTTGCTAGACTGCAAAAGTCAAACTCTTCTTGTTTCTTATAGAAAGGATTCTTCTCTCCCTAGAACATCCCAGTAGCCCTTCTCTGCATCTGCTCTAAAACAAATTAATTCTTCTTCACTGTGGGTGAGCAGAAGTATGCTTACTATATCATACAAAGCCTCAAAATTCCTTGTGTGAGAAAGCAAACACTCCCCTAACTCTCCTCGGAATAGCTGACCCACTATCCTGTGGTAAAATGGTACAGCTTTTTCTTCTTTTCATCCATCTCTGGATGAATGGACCTAGTTGTTTACTCATTCAACTCATTTAACAGAACTACTCATTCACAAAACTGAAACCTATGCTGAAACCTGAAAACTGGCCTTACAAGAGTCTGTCAGTGCTATTTTATAGAATTCATACCGTAAGATGCAAAATTCTTTCTAAGACAATAGAATTTGAGACTGAAGGGGTCATTGTGTGTCCAATATGTCATGGATTTCCCAGGTAACCTCACCAGACTAAACAGACTAGCCAAGGGGTCTACATGACAGAATTTGGTCTTGTGGTAATTTAAGTAGAGAGATAGGAAAAAGAAAAAAACACTTTAAGATTTCTGACATAAAAATTGTATCAGATATGCTGGCAACAATTGTTTGCAGACAAAAAAGTTGCTTTTAGTCCCTTTTTTCTTTTTAAAATATTAATTCCATTATTTATTTCTTTGTAGAAAAAATGGCAGTTGCCATTTTCCCTGAAAAATCAACTTCTGCAGTTGTAAAGTCCTTTTCACCTCTTTTAAAGAGTCTATAACATCACTGCAGAGTGGGGCAAAAGTGGGATCTCTAATTTATAGTCATTAGTGGAAATTTTGAATCTCGTCTATTGCAAATGTGTTTATTTGAATAGTTTGGACGTGCCCTTACATATAGTGTGATAAATTTTAATGCTTTTGATTTTTGAACCCTTGTGTTAAAATGGTCACAGGACGAAATTTAGATTAGGCTTGAGAAAGCACTACAATAAGAGGGCTAATGGAATTTTGCAGGAATTTTTTTTAGAAATTCCATGGCTAAATTTGCTGACATAGCCACAGTTAGAAAATACAAGGCACTATATGTCTTTAAATGAGCCAATTACTCATTTCTTTTGGTTTCATAAAAACATATCCCAGTTCTGGTAATGTTAAAATCAATAGATGCACTGACCCTAACTGCTGCATGATAGAAACAAGTATTACTTATGAACTCCAGGCACTCACATATGGTATTAGTAAATGCACAGGCCTGTATTTGACCTTCAGTAATCAGTGAATGAAAGCACATCGTAAAGTTGTTCATGATAGAGATTGCAGAGTGACTGATTAAGTGATTACTTTAATTTTCCTGAGAGAAAAAATATGCTGACCTGGAGCTTAATGCATATCTTTGAGGAAATCTGTTGGGTCATTCTCCTCCTGTGTACTTTTCACTAGCAAAAATGGAACAGTTACATGTATAATCATTATTTTTTCTTTATTTTCCTAAATTTTCCTAAATCAAATGACCTGTATCATTTGTCATGAGGAAAATGAGGTAGTAAAAATAAAATTATTAATAAAAAGGTAAGTGCTTATGTAGAGATTTTTGTAAATGTAGCAATGTAGGGTTTTGTCTTATGCTTCTGAACATACTGAAACAAACAAAATAACCAGTTATGACTGTTTTTTAAAAAGAGAAAGCTACTCACAAGATGGCCTTTATGGTAAATTGTGGCTTTACCTCAAGCTCTGAATCCTGTGCTGTCCAAGCATTCGGCTTCTGGTCCCATCGGTTTTACTCCCTTGCCTACAGCTGTACGTCTCTTCCAGTGCCTTGGAGCGGCAGTGCTCGCTGGCGGGTCCACAGGACTGAGAGGGGCTTCCAGCTCCAAGCATGCTCCCACCCACATGCAAGGTGAGAGAAAACACCAAGCACCAAGAAGGGAAATACTTTTGTGATGTTAGCCATGGACAGTAGGTATACAGAGAAGGAAAATAAAAAGATTGGCGTATTGAATTAAAGAAGGGACCACAGCTAGGTTAGTATAATGTCTAGTATGACAAGCTGAAAATCTCTGCATTTAATTTAAATTTAATGTAATTAATATTTTATAGCCAATGAACTTGAACATACTAAGTTTTGTATTTATGAAATTCCACCAAGCTAGGCACATGTACTTTTCTCAATAAACAACATATATGGCCCATAAGAAGCTAACTAACTTATAAGAAAGATCTTCTGAAAACAGCTGCTGTAATAGTCATTAAGTCTTTGAAGCAGTAGCTATTTAAAGTTGTTAAATACTTAACTGGACGTCTCTTAGGCCTTGGCTAGACTCAGTTTCCAAGAATGCAGAAATATCAGATTCATCCTATGGGTGTTGGTATCTGGAAAAAGTGGTTTGGAAAATGGAGGTATCTAAATAAAATGTTGGAAATCAAAATACTTGGCAGGAGAAATTTGTCAGAGCTGAGAACAGAGGAGGGATCTCTAATACCACTGAATTAAACTTTCTACCATGGGATGATGTGATGAGTTCCTATGGGGAGGTTGGTCATGTGTTTTTGTGGAATATATACATGTGTTTTGTTCCTTCCCTGTGATTTAATCTGAGAATGCTCAGCCTAATTCTATTTAGGCAAAGTGTTATCTAAGGATGTAAACAAATATTTTGCACTTTTTCCCCCCCCTCTAAAGTACTGATATTCTTTTTGGAAATACACTGTTGCATGTGGGAAAAATTTCAGCCAGTCTTTTCCTTGAGAGGAGGAGGTTCCCCACAATCAGGCTGAGGAAGAGATCAGGAGCGTAGGAATCTAACTTGAAATAATTGCTTGGCAATCCAAAGCTTCTTCTAATAAACAGTGGTACTGTTTTGCACAGCAGCCCAGCTCTTGACAAAATCTCCCCAAAAGTACCAACGAAAAGATGAGAACTAGAGTTTGGGATCAGAAGAAAACTAATTAATGTTATTTCTACTGATTTTTTTTCACTTGTGCTGTACACAGTATGTTAGCTTTCAGAAAACACTGCAAAAATGCAACCCCAGTGTTCTAGAAGTGAGATGCTCTGGGAGAGGTCCGCTTTCACTTCATTACATTTTTTAAAAGATCTGCTGGGAGAAAGGGCTGCAGATTTCAGGCATAAAGCTGCTTTCAAAGGACCTAATCTAAAGCTCTTCTGTGTTATGTTTCCTACTGTAAGGCTATAATCTTAGACAGGTAGGTCAAAGAGTAGTCTAAAGTATATAAAAAGTTCTGTTAAAGATGCCTCAAGGTAGTTTAAAGTCTGTGGGTTGCGAGCGCTGCACTTYGGCCATTCACAGTAGGCCAGCATTAGCTCTGTTTGAGCATATTAGGTAGGTTCTTGAATTCTTACTTGCTCACATGAATAGTCATTTTGACCTCAGTGAGTTTATTAGTATAAGAGCTCATATTTTGAATTACATAACAGGCATGAATACTTTCCTTTCTCCTGGTTCCAGAATTCTGTGATTTAGGTTCTTCTTAGATCCAGAAGTTTGTCTGGATCTATGTACTTTGTGTTTTTGAAAACCTCAATGGGGTCATAACAAAGTTTGGTGCTCCACAGTGAGAATAAGATCATGATTTCATCTCTGCATAATGTATGTCTTCGCTGCTTGGTTTTGTTTGCTCTGTAATGTTTCCTTTTGAGAGTATGGCTAGGAATATTGCATAAGGTAACATGGACGCAGTCTGCACAGGACTTAATACATAGACAGTCCTGCTCTTTCTGATTTATACCATAGTCTCTTTCMTGTATATCCTATCATCTTATTTTCTCCTTTTCTGCAACTTTAGTAGGCGGGACACTATGTTTTTTCTCTACAGTGAAATCAGTTTCTTCTTCTTCTTCTTCTCATTGCCAGACATTGATATAAAGCACTTTATTTTTTATTTTTTATTTCTTGATTAATAACTTCATATCTCTACACTTATTCTCCCAGTAAAACCCTAAAAGGGTCCAGACTCAGGTTAATAAGTTCAGGCTCCTGTAACTTGTCAAGCTACTTCCTTATTTGTAAAGAAAATTCCATCCTTAACTACGGATGTAGTTTTATTTCTATTATTTTGTACTTATTTTTAGGTTATAAAGGATACTGATTTCGTTGGCTGTCTTGTTTCTTTTTCTTTTTTGAAGTGTGTGGAAAAACAGTTTGGGATGATGTAAAGACTACCCATTAATGAATGAATGGAAGTGGAGTGCAAATAGACTTGTAAGCAAAAACTTAAATACTGTTATTATTATGAAGTCCTGTCTGCAAAAAAAAAATATGACATATAAAAATGAAGTGCTATGCATTATAAAATAGAACCATGAAACACTCTACTTCTGGCCTGTCCTTTCTGATATGAAGAGAACAAGAGTGAATGCAGAATTCAAGGTGACAACATAATAGTTTATCCAATAGCAGTAAAATGTCTCATATCTTCTTGCCATTTCTTAATAAGGCTGATGGGCCTTAATTCCATCTACTGTATGTTGCAATATGAAGAGTTTAGAAACTCTTCTGTGAGTATGCAAAATATACTCCATTTTCTTGTTGCTTGTCACCTCTTAACCATCATAGAAGAAAGTCTGAGATTCACTTTGCAGAGCCCATAGAGCTGTGAATCAGTTCTGATYACCAGAACCTTATTACACATGTTCAGTCAGAAAATTGCAGCCTTTATTTTTAAATCCAGATTTTCCAATATGATCCATCTCAATCACGTTTTACAGCAGCGGTCTATTTTCTTCCCTTAGACTCTCATCAATGTGGAACTCCCACAGTAAACAACAGTATTTGCGTCACTGGAGGATTTATTTCAAAATCTAGTTGTGAAACTGTTTTTCTCTTCCTTAGAGAAATGTTCGTAAAGAAATGTTTCTGTAAACGACCAGGCTGTTCCTCAGAGTTTATTATTATTATTCCCATTTCAATGGTATGTGCAAATTCTGTAATCTTGATTTTGATACTGTCATCTAGGGTACTTCACCGAGTAATTTACAGACAATGAAAGAAAGCAGACCAAACATTTATCTTTGTTTTTCCTTCCATTTCCAATTAACTAAGCTAAATTTTTCTCCAAACAGCATTATGTCTTTTTGTCCCAGAACCCCTGAGTTGCGAAAAGGAGCTGACTATTCCCATTCCTTTCATTAAAGAAGCCAGGCTAGTGTTTGGAGATATAGGAAACTTTGTTGCGATTCCTTGTATCCTGCTTTCAAAATCTTTGGGAACAGGTGTGTGAGAAAGAGAAGGTCCTGGTCTGTGTACAATTCCACCAGCAACCTCAAATAGCCTTTAGATGCCCTACTAGATGCTTCTGTGCAAATACTAGTCTCATGCATGCAAATGAGGTATTCTCATTCATCACTAGGCCTTTAGAGGCCTTATTAATATAAATAAAGGATATAATATACGCCATATAATAATATACGCTATCTCTACCCCTTGACTAGCAGCAATAAGGGCTGGATTTAATTTCTGGGTATCATTATTAAATACTGCTGGAGCGCTCACCTAGAAAGTGGAGAAATTACATTAAACTGACTGAGTGCTCCACAAGCTATTCTTCTCCACTCACATGAAACTCCATGAATCAAATGGCTTAGCAAAACTGTGTTAGGGGAGAGAAGGATGAAAAAGAGAACAAGAAAATAAACAGCATAACATGAGACAAGCAGCTACTGTTTTCCTAAAGAAAAACAATGACAGTTTCAGGCCCTCCATTCTCATATCATGGGGAGACAACTAATAGTTCTGCTGGTTGCTTTCTACCGCACGTAGTTTTACCCTGTTCATGGTAAGGTCCTGTGACTGTATCTACCTGGCAAGGCCTCACACACCAGCCATTCCATATATCAGCTCTTCTTTTCCATTAGCTTTTCTGCTTCTTCAAGGGCTTGTGCTCTTCAGAAGGAATAACACAACTCAGTCAGCTCTTCTTGACAGAAAGCACCGTCTTCATCTCCTCTTATCTAGACACTTTCACATGCTAAAGCTGCAAATTATTACATTGGAAATGTACTCATCCCAGCCACATTTTTAGCACCATTAACTTGCCCAGACTTGCACATAGTGCAAACATGCCCGTAAAATATGACAAAACATAAATATGATGAAAACATAAAATGCAATTTGAACAAGTTTCAGTGACTGCTTTCACTCAGTTCCCCTTCTCTACACTAGACACCAACAGAGCTTTCTTCCAGTGTGACTTTCAATCCCTGCTGGGCTCTCTGGGGATCAATATGGTTTGCCTTAGACCTCATCCACTAGGCTTACATTTTGATATTTTTTATCACCATTTTACAGTTATGGAAYTGAGGCACTGCAAAATAATACATTCACTCAAAGTCACTCAGAATCTCTGGCAGAGTGAAACAGTGAATCATGGTTTCTGAGTCCAGTGTCTTAGCCAGAAGCTCATTGGCTATTTGACCATTTAATATGAGCTATATTTCCTATCAGGAAACCAAATTGCGGCAGTAATGTTCCAAACTTAAGCTAGCAAGACTTAACCAAATGAGGCGCCTTAACTGAAAATTGGCATTTCTCCATTTTGGGTTTTCAAATCTTTCTGAGATTGAGGACACAATTTTAAAATAAATACAGTGCCTGATAATACTTTTATCAGAAGCAGAAAATTTGCCAAAGTGAARAGCAGTTTAGATAAACTAAATGAATGCAGATGAACAAATTAATTTGTCTTTTTAATGTAAGACAGCTACTAAAATTGTTAAAATGACTGTATTATACAACCTAACTCTCAATAAATCGTCTTCTAAAAGGGATTGCTCAACGTAGGACTAAGTCCTGCCCCTTGGCACTCACATATGACATTCATTCATCTCACTGTTTGAAAAGCATTTTGCACCAGACTTTTGAAAGAAATAGAATATTTGAAGTCAGACATTGTTTATGCCCCACTTGTACTGATTTTACTTTTCAGAAAATATCAAAACTAAAAAAAATGTGTTTAATTCATACTTTGCTGTTCATCTTTCATGTGTCCTCCACATGAATGGAGGCTTCGTAATTTCAAAACTTAATTCTGGGGCCAGTAAGTCAAAGAAATCCAGAAGTCTTCAGGGAAAAAGACTCTTAGTTTCAACTACAATGTGAAAATCACATTTATTAAAATAAAAATGATTGGATTTTTTTTTTTCAAAGAAAGGGACTAATGTTTGGGTTAAGCCTCCTGTGGGAAGACCTAACTTCCACACTTACTATTTATGGGGATTTTCAAGCTCGATTTACTTACCTATTCAATACGGGAAAGTAATTGTTATCCCATTCCTTTCATTATGTGATGCAAATGCTATCTCTGCAGTACAGAAATGCTTCTTCAAATTAGATGTCAGAATATAGGGTTTATTCCAATAGTTTAAACATGCATTTAAGGGACCATTAATCTATTTTCAATGAACAAACATTTTTCTGAGTTTGTTTTCTCGTTCAGTTTTAAAACAAATAATTATAAGGAAGATAGAAATAYGAGAGGAAGAAAATGAATACAGGGTGTAGCTGGATTATCTGTGATCACCCAGTTATTTCAAGCTTTCCTCCCATGTATTGATCTTTTGCTGAGGGGCAAATCCAATTCTTTATATTACAACTAAGTGTAGGTATGTGGAGTAGAGGGCCTCCGTGTCAGTTGTGGTGCAAGATAAAAGATTCTCACCACTGATTTGCAAGAGGTGCTTTGCAGATGCTGGCCTATAGAGAGTAGGAGTATGCCTTCCTAAGGGGTGGAATAAGCTCTTCTGATTAGGACATGCTATAAATTCCAGTCAGCTGAAAATCAGATTTCTCTGGTAATTCCCAGAAAAAACATGATGCAGGACAAGGAGAAAAAATCCAGGGAATTCAAAGCCAAAATGACTTTTTAGGGCAGTTGGATATCACTAAAAGCAGCCCTGAGGCCAGCTCCAAGGTGGAAGAAATGCAAATGTGTTTTGGAGCTTCTACTGTTTCCTCTGACTCCCTGTGGTCTACAAGAGAGGATATCACTGCATCGCTCTCAGTGCTTCATTTGTGAATGGCTCCTGCCAGAACCTGCCATTTGATAGGTGCAAATACAATATATCAGAAAATATTGCACATGAGAGCTAGAAGACAGGGAATGTGAGTAAGCTTAATTCACTGAGGTCCTGACGTGGGAACAAGGGGCAAATTCACAGCAGCTCCTATGCACTTACTCCTCTGGGCTTAAGGGATGAGATGAGACTAATGTGCTCTGCTTTTGTGAGCTGGTGATTTTCCAGATGTGTGTAATTCACCTTTCTTTACCATTTATATTGGGATGACATTTCCTTATTTATTCTTTCCCCTTTTGACAGCCTCGTGATAGTCACAAATCACAGGCTTATGCTGTAGCTTACTGTTTGCACTGCTTGAATGTCTTTATCTTCAATAGGGGCTGCAATTACTTTTATGAATAAGCAAAGATACAGAGAACAAGAGCAGAGAGACTTTATTTCAACACCACTACTGTGTCTGCTAACCTTTTGAACTCCCAAACTTCCTTTGAATCTTAATGGAGTAGTACACAACATCTTTGCTACAAAGCAATTTCAGCTGTGGCTGACAGAAAAACCCTCATATGATGCGGATCCAGGCACTGCAGGAAAATGAAGATGTAGAAGGAACTCTCATTATTTATCCCCTATATATTCTTGCATTAGAGACGTTAATACAGACTGGAAAGACATAACCACTGAGCCCACAAACTGAGACAGGTGACCTGTAATAAATACCTATGCTTCTTTGGAGGTACTGAAGGATCTCTGCCAGATGAGTTCTGAGACCTAAAGGGTTTTTTGTAAATGACTCTGCTCAGTGTGATTGTCATATCCAGGACCTTCCGTGATTAAGAAAATGTTAAGGAATGTTCCAGTTTCTGTCTTTGTCAAGTGGTGAGTAAATAATGGCTCAGACTTTTCTTGCTTGCCATCTACACTCCCCCCCGCATATTTATCTCTACCTTTGGTTGAAGGAGAAAGACACAGTATCTGATCTGCCCCTAAGAAAGTCAATTGACAGGGAATTTTTATGGTACACATGCGAAAAAATACCATCGATATATTAGGAGGGTAAAAATTCCTGAGCTGCAATAAAATTAAATGGAGTCTGTATCACCTCCTGCCCTGTCTTACTATTGACAAATAGGTTGGATCAGCTTAAATGGCCACTGGTGTCATCTCTATCTGCTTACTGTTCTTCAAGAAAAATGTCTTGCTGAGATAAATGATTGCTATCTCCTTCAGAAAGGCAGAGAAGAGAAAAAAAAGAAAAAAAAAACACGTTAAATCTTTTAAACTGCTGTAGGCAGTAGAATATCATATGGAATTTTCTTAACCGCCTTTGAAAGTAGTGAAAATGCACGGATTTGAATGCTTATTCTGTAAGCAAGATAATTGACTATTTAGATTGAAGAACCTATTCCGAGAAATCTGTAGCTGCGAGAATGCTGATTCTGAAACAAAGAAGGTGTAAAGCAAAACTGCTCAGCATTGTCAAAACAGCCCTCTGTGTACTAATGACAAGGTCTGCTGGGGAAGTGTAGAATTATTTTTTTGCAATTGTCTGTGGGGGATGCAGCTAAAGTGTGATATTTTTCCTCATTATCACTTCCAACCTCCTCTGCCCCCCCCATACAGTTTTTGAATGTTATATAGTACACAGCAAATGAGGTGAAAAAAAAAATCCAACATGCCTCTAGGCTCTCCTATATTAAAGGTGGTCTTAGGAGCTCTGCTTTGTAGAGGATGCACAGTAGTTTCTCTGTCTTTCACTGGACCACCAATGTCACATTTTATAAAAGACAAGATGGGTTGGTGGATCTAGTGCTTGTTTTTTTCATCTCCGTTAAACTGTTTTCACAATTGAGTTTTGTAGTTTCAGTTCATTCCCTCCTGAAGGATGATAGTCTTCATCTTTAAAACTGCTATAGATTAATGCTCTCAGCTGTTTTCTTTTTTACTGAAGGGAAAGTTGGCATAGAACTTTTTTAAAGGTTGTGATTGCTAAATTCCAAATAAGTCCATGCATTTTTTCTTTTTATCGTTTAAAAATAACCTCTCCCATTACCTAGGTAAACCTACAGACCATTTTTAGAAAACCTGCACTAACTCCCTTTAAATTGCTGTAACACCTTGAATAAAGGGATCACCAAATAGTGCAGGAAGTATATATGGGGATTTATAAAACTGCTTCCCCCTTAACACAAATAAGGTAATACTTGTGTGAAACACACTTCAGAGTGCATCATGCATTATAAATCTGGAGCGGAAAATTTGTCACACTAATAAGAAAACTGAAGATGTAGTTTGAAAGAGTGATGAAACCTGAGCAAGCAGTGGTTGTTTTGCTTTTTTTTTTTTCCTCTTTACTACAACATAAAATATGGGATTTTTTTGAGATGAAGAAAAGTAAAAGAAGTGTTTGGAGGTTTTGGAACATAGCGGAAAATCTGAGAGTCATACTATAAACTCCATTTTGTATTGTAACTTCCATCATGAATTAGAAATTCTGTTTTTTGCTATGTGCTCTAGGTCTTATATCAAACCTTGCTCAAGTTAAATTTATTAGGAAGTCTGTGTCAGAAGTTCAGTCCAGTGTTGTAGAACCCCACTATTAAATCACAGTTCATTCTTGTGCTGTCTGTTAAAACAAGTTCAATTCATTACTGCCAGCCCATCTCCTGGCAGGGTACTATGTGTGCTCAGCTTGCCAGTCAGCTCTTTCTTCTTCTCCTCCTCAGCTTTGGACTGGGAAGTCTTGCTTTCTCATGTTTCTTCATCTCCAGAACTGTTTGTTATCAATGTGGCAGCATACACCCGATCATTAAAAATTCTTCCAGCCAGTTGTCCTTGATCAGAAGAGAGATTTGATTTCTCTCTGAAGAATAATCTTGGAGAAGCCACCAAGGCAGCAGTGGGCTCAACAGCTAGCCTGTTCTAATGGAACAATAGTTTCTCCAAAAAGAGATGCCTGGTCCTCAGGTATACCAAGAGGGACATGGCAAAAGTAATTAATACACACTTTATTTAAAATGTCCCGTCCCCCCCCCGAAGGAATCTAGCAGTCTTACATGCAAGAAGACTGGAACAGAGAAAGAGGAAGTAGAAGCTCTAATATTCTCACATGMTTATTAATGAAAAGTCTTTTAGGAGGAACTTATAACTAAGATGGACATTTAATATAACAACAGAAAAACAAACATTAAAGGAATAATAGCTAAATAGGGAAAGAAACACATGCATGCATCCTCTTTTAGACTGATAGCCATATATCTGACCTACTAGTTTAACTGGATCAATGAGAATACTCTGTGATGCCACACTGAATCCAAGCCTTAAACAGAAAGATATYTTCATGGAAGGAAATCTGTCTAGCTGATAATGCCAACATGATTTTAGACCACTTAAAGAGAGATTACAGGTAGGTAGCAAGAAGCCAAGGTTCAGTAGAAGTCTGCAAAAATATCTCTAAGCAGTTAAGGGGTGGGGAAGCATTTAAGGAAGTTGATATACAGTTTTCTAAAGCCCAGGACAGCTGAAGAACAAAGATTTCTATGTGCAAAGAAAGGTCGCAGACAAGGGGGCTCCACAGAGCACCAGGAACAGTGACTAGACTCAACTGAGGCGCAGTAGACCTAGAAGCAGATGACTGTACAACTTACCATTACCCATCCAAACAATGAACAGCATCAGGTTGTAACTTTGGCTATTATCAAATAATCAACACTTGTCAGAATAGTATCTAACTGATAAAAATATCCTTGGGGAGCTGGGCCTATGGTGAAAGATTGTAGTCCAATCATCTACAAGGCAGCGCTTTTGAAAAGCCTGGAGTATGAATACAAAACAGAACTGAAATGTCAAGTTTTGACGCCTAAATTAAGCAGATAGAGTTGTATTTGGATTAATAAATAAGACACAGTCCATTTTCACACCTGCTAACCAAGGAATGCTGGGAATATTCTATACCTAAGAAAAGCAGGTCACTTTTAGCTATACTTCTCTGCAGAGTCTGGGTACTCAAATTGACTTACACATTTAAAACTCTGCTGAGCTAGAGGTATGGTCACAATGCCATGTTACTGGTTTTGTGTGAAGGGTCTGCCTTGCTCGGGGCTTGTGCTGCAGGTGTGCCAGGTTCTTCCACCCACACTTACAGATCCTGTTCTTTTAGGCTGGAGTGCCAAAGGCAAATGTATRTCAATATGGGTCATGCTGCTGCCTGTGGACACCAGCAGTTGGTATTACTCTTAGCACCCTCTTTAGGGGAACAGTATTACCTTAATGCTTCCATCATATGCAAAACAATTTAAATGGTTCTATAACCTCTTACAGGATTGTTTGTTTTATTTCATGTCCTCCTGCTTTGCATTCATCAGGCTAGGAAGAAAAGGAAATAGATTGAAAACTACTGACATTATTTGTTGAAAGTATAAGAAAGAAAGCCTTCCTTCAAAGATAAACCAAAAAAATACAGACTGAGGAAAGTGACTAAATGTTCAGAGCAGATTTTATATGAGGCTTAGAATTAGATGTGTTTTAGAGATAATGCTATCCTTCTTGTACAGTCATTGAGAAAACAGATTTATTAGTTCTGAGGTGTGAATCAAAGTTAAATATAAATATTTAAGACTTTTAACTATTTTATTTTGAGCTTGTTAGTCAAGAAAGAACTCTAAACATGATAAAAAAGAGAGAAGGCTATAAAATGTGGAAGTGTTAAAGTTGGATTCCATGAGCAGTAGGAAACAGGTGGAGGTGTAGAGTCTGGAATGGACAAAAAAGGCAGAACGTTTTAACTCTAACATATATTTCACACAAGCTGAAGCGATTTCAGCATAATGCAGCAATGCTGTTATGAAACAGGAACAATTGTTTTCTTATTCCTTGGATGGCTGAGTTGAAATTCAGAAGGTCTACCCTTTGCCTGTGCATTTCATTTCGAAAGTGCCACARTTCTATGAAAAGGAAATTTCAACTTTCCGCCAGTGTGTGCTTGAAGAAGGTATTTTAAGAATAAAGACGAAGCAATTGTATGAATAGTTAGAGAGACTCCTCTCAAACATGACATATATAATTGGAGAAACCAGAAACTGTGTGTCTGCAGGGAAATTTTCCAAATGACAGTTTGGCCTCTTAGTGCTGGGATTGACCTTTTGATAGTGATGGAAGGATGATAGTTAGACTGTGGATAAACAAATTAAGCCAAAACTTTAAAACTTTGACAAATGTCTAGATGTAAATGAAGTTCATTTCTGGTGGAGTTTCAATTCAGTTCTTATTTCAAATGATCTCTTTTGCCCATTCACATAGAAAATAAAAAATATACAAGAATGTAGCGGTTGAATTAAGCTTTTGCCTCCTATATGGACTGTGTTTCTAGCAACCTGAAAAAAATCCAATATAAAGATGGTTCAATATGTGTTCCTCGGTTCATACTACAATCACCAAGCATAAAAATGCCATTTCAATTGGATTTATTAATAACATTTTGCTGTAGTAAAATGGCATATGAAAAAATAGAAAGAGTAATATATTTATAATATTTTTGCATTGTGTTAATGTATTTAGAGATTAATTCAGGAAGGCTCTTATGTAAGTGTCTGAATTCAGTGGGATGTAAGCACTTTTCAAAAGCATTGCTGAAGCATTGATTTGTGCAAAAGAATGTTTGATGGTGTGAAAAGGAGCCCCACATTTCTCACTGATTTTTGCATGCTATAGCTACTGACCTTTTCTGAATATAGCATAGACACATTTATGACTTGTAAGATTTAAACATCCAAATTCCCATTATTTGCAAAAATGTGTGCATGGCTACATATCTTGTGAAACTAGCTCCTGCCTTTGTGTACTCTACAGGGAGAGGAGAAGATTAAAAGCAGAAATATTTATTTAATACTTTATTTAAAATAGTGAGTCTACTCATGTCAGATTATCTAACAAGATCTAAAAAGCGTGCTGAAATGGTACAATCAGTCATTCTGTCATACTACAAGAAATGCTGTGACTGTCCTTTCTTCACAGTGGGAGGCTCCACAGTTTGTCACACGTATGCGTTACAGCAGAGCTAATACTCCTCAGGTTTGCAGCGGCATGCATAATCTTGTTAAGAAATGTGCCACTAGCCAGCCGACCAGGGAGAAAACCTCTCAAACAGGGTTAAAGGAACTGATTTTGTAGGAACTAAAGTCAATAATTTGAAAGATAAATGGGGACTGGTATCATTAACTCTGAAATGGCAGGAATGAGTTGGGACTGGCTGTGATACTGCGCAAAGTTTGCACAATGCCGATCAGCTGGGACTCAGACACCGAACCCTCTTTTCTGCTTTGAGGAGCTTCTGAACAGCGTAGTCTGGGAGCAACATTCAGAAATGTCTTTAGATGAAAGAAAGAGCAATTAAAGTCCTGTCAAAGCTGAATAGCTTTGAAGACATGGTAGATAACTAAAAAAAAAAGGTAAAAATGGTGAAAAGCAGTGGGCATGAACCAAAATGTCAAATCATAGACTTACTTTTTAATATGACTAGTTGTGAAGCCACAGATGTTTTTAATAATTTAAAGTAAATTTGAGCAGAAGAAGATAACTGTGAATCCATATTACATTTCTGTGAGAAGTACTGTCTTACATTTAAGAATGAATTACATGAGAAATAAGTTTTATACAAAGCAGAGGGGAAAATGTAGAAGAGTATTTAATTATCTGAGCCCCAAAAGACAATTTTACAGTTTTTAAATCCTTGATAAGAAGTCTGGTCACAGTTAGTCTAGAGCAAAAGTGAGTGAAGATACAGAAGAAAACTCCTTACCATTATAGTGGAATCTTGCCAAGCAAAGGAAGCCTCTTACTCTGCATGGAAGCTTATTGGATCTGGACAAGCCTCTGAATGTTGGAGAGAATCAAAAAAACTGGAGATGAGATGTGAGAAAGAAAAGTTTGATAATTAAAACTGGAGTTGATGAAAAAGGGAAACATTGAACTGGAAGTGCTCATGGAAGCAACCTGATATTCTTTGAGGGGGGGAACAGTGGATGGCATCACTTTGCATGAGCTTGCAAGTGACTTTAGTCTGACTTTGCGCAGAGATCAGGAGGGTTCTTCGTATGATAAAAGTGTAGCAAAGTGTGGATCCAGCTCAGAAGTCCCAAAGAAGATGAAGCATTTATTTGGATTAAAATTAATATATATTCATGAACAGATGTGATATTGGAGTGAAAAGATGATGCAACTGAAAAAACTCCTCCCTGCTCCAAAAATGTAGAAGAAAATTAAGTAAAATTCCAGCTGATAGTGTTGATCTCATAACTTGTAAAGAGCTTGGCTTGTAAATTAAATATCTGGGAAAATTAGAAGCTAGAGTTACATAGTTATCATGGGGAGAAAAGTACCAAATATTGAGTTAAATATATAACACATCTTTGGTCTGCTRCATTCTCTGAAAGGAAAGGGGACTAAAGTAATTGAGGAAAAGTTCGAGAGAGTTAGAGAAGCTTCCAATTGAATAGAAGTATAGTTAAATGAGCCCGTATATTGTATGACCACGGCCCTTAGGAGAATTCCAATGCCTTAAAGCAGATAGGTGCTGTAGTGAGAACACCTGTGGAAGATCTGGCGAGGACTCAGTGCCTGGCAGAGTACATGGTAGCAGCCCCAGCATGTGAAACTAGACACTGACCAAATTCCCGTCAGGGCCACGCAGGCATATTCCATTTCATCAGCAACGTCTAGCTGCTTCCCGGGCAGTAGCTGCTCAAGGTTAGAACAGCTGAGATAAGGAAACAGTTCTAGTAGATTTAAGGGGCCCTTACGAACAACGGGGGAAGTCCTGTCTGTGCATCCTGCCTGTGCATCTGACCCATGCCTCCAGCAGCCTCCCATCGGTGACCCCTCCTCGCAGTTCCCAGGGCTTCCCGTGCAGTCTGTAGTGTAAAAGTCCTTTATTAAATCTATCCTGTTTAACCCCTTGTGAACCTTGAGTGTCTCTCTCTCCGCTGGTATCCAACCTTCAATTGCCCACCTTGCGGTCACAGGTGCTAAAAGAAAATAGAGGTTTTTTTCCTTCGAAAGTCATTAGGTGAGTAGAAGAGTTGGATACAAATACACTTGTTCATTGTTGTTGAAGAGAATGGATGGAAAACTTTATTCATCTATAAACATCAAATAACTACGTAAATATATAAAACTGAAACATTTACCACTATCTATAATGGGGAAATTGTTGGTGAGATGGCAGCTGCGAGCCATTTCTCCACGGTCTGTAGTTTATCAGCAGGGTTCTGAATAGTGCCATTAGAAAACATTGTATACATTCCATATCTCCTTGAGAGACTTCATTTTGCTATATTGCTGTTTGTGTTGTTTGGGGCTCTTGAGTTGTTTCACAGGAAAAAAAGAAAAGAACAACGTATTTTTGATTGTGTAGAGAATTAAGGTTTTCGTATGTGATACTTCGAATTAAGGTAAAAGAGCAGAAGACTCAGAGGAGCTTCAAGCTACCACTCCTCTGTCAAAGCTAAGCAAGTGAAATATATATCGCATGTAATAAAGAGAACATATCTAGAAGTGATAGCAATGCAATAAGGTATGCCTAGAGATTATATAGGACTGAGGTCATCAATTTTGCCTCAAGGAGTAAACAAAGACATGAAGATTACTTGACAAGGTAAAAGTTAAGAAAAATTTGTGCTAATCAACCATAAAATGCTACTGTAAAGTGCACATTAAATATTAGTGATTAGGAGTTAGTGACCCTAAATACTGAGGTAATAGATTTCTTTTAAAACTTTTTTGGAAAGGAAAAACTCATTTAGTGTGTAGGCAAGGCTCTCATTTTGCTGAGATAGACTCGCTGAAAATACTACAGCCCACAGCAAGCATTTGCAGCAAAGCCCTTTTAACTGACATGGAAATTATTGACAATTAGGATCAACAGTGTAGTAATTTCTAACAGTGACTTTGTGTTTAAACTGTTTCCACTGCAAAACTGCAGAAGTTATTTTATAATAATAATTATAATAATATATAATTATAATTATTATAATAACTACTGTTATTTTGTTCAAAAGAAAATGAAAACCAAGAAGGCTTAGACTGTGGCAGCCCACCATCGAAGGCACCGAGAACATGCAGACATACACAAGGACTGGTAAGGCAAAACAAAATGTTTGTTCTGAAAATAATGTGGTACATATCTGGGCTGAAAACTGTGATTGCAACAGTAGTGCTGCACAAGAAATAATCCTCTTGTCATATGAAGTTGTATGCATGCAATGAGGAAATAAAGGACCTTTTTGCACCAGAAGTAGAGGAACAAAGGATACTGCATTATTTCTCTGAAAATATCTCACAAAGACAACAGAGTGGAACCCATCTCACAGCAGTGGTGATGATATGCTGTGAGAGACTGCAAGGCTTAGAGACTAATTGAATAAATTTTTTAAAGACTCTGTATTGCGTTAAATGTTAATTATAGGTTATTATTATCTTTGGGGCAGGAAACTTCAAGAGTTTCTTGTAAGCACATCTGCAAGTGGTGCAAAGACTCTGTTTTGTAACGCTGGAGGATTAGAACTCAGACTTTAAATGAGGCAGATCTGAGAGCACTGAAGAACAGACGTCTGGTCATCTAATTCCCACTGAAATCACTGAGAGTTAGATATCTAAATATGTTTGGGGGTCTGAGCCTAAATTTTTACATTAATGCAAACAGCTGAAAAAGCATTTGATTTGGATATTACATAGAGCAGCATGCAACAGAAAATTGATTTCCTTTCCCTAGAGCAACATAATCAAAGTAAACATCTCCAGTTAAAGCGCTTTCAGAATAAAAAATATTGACCTCTGTCATGGACTCATTCTGTGGCCTTATTGATTAAAAAGGTCCTAGAAAACTTTCCAGTAATTCATGAAGCAAGATAAATAGTAATTAAAAGTATTCTTCTCCACRCTAATTTTTGTATCTACTTACTAAGTCTGATGCATGTGTAGTGCACTGTCATTGTCATAATTTAGGTAGAGGGTAGTCCCATACATTTTCTTATGAATCCAGTATGATGAAGAATGTGAACAGGTCTCAGTTATTGTGTAAACACGAATTAATTCAAGCTTTGACAAGCAGTGCAGCAAGCACATGAACCTTCATTGCTCTTCAGTTGAGGATTTGGTGTTTTTCTCTGCACAGTTTTGCACTGCTATTGAGTATTTGTCTTTAAATAAAAGATTTCTTCTTCCTTACATGATTTCTTCCACCATTTCCACTGATTTTTGCTGCTCTTCTCAGTGTTACCATAGTACCTCTTGGTTTGCTCACAACTGGTTGTACGGTAAGCAAAAACTTCTTATTCCTGTTGCTGTTGTTTTTATTTGGAACTGCCATTGATTACCATTTKAGCAAAATACAGCCTTGAAATTTTTAAGGTTGTTAGACAACGTGAGACAACRGTCAAGTGTGTCAGTGTTAAAACTTAAACGGCCTGGCCAACTTCCCTTCCAGAAAGTTTTCTGTTGCAGAAGGTGGCTAATCTATAACAGTAGGTGGTGGGCAGTGGGGAGCAGGAATGAAATTTCCCCAGAACACACCAGTACAGAAGCTGTGATTAGATCTGAGACATAGGTATCCATGTTGAATTTGAGGTAACATCATCAATCATTCTTACTCATTTGAGTTGAAATCCCAGCTGACAACAGTGCCACTATTGGCATGATATTTAAGTTGTAGTATGAAGTTTTCTTTTGCGGCCATATCTCTATTTGGATACAGCACCAAAGTTTTTAGCTGAACATGGAGTAACGTTTCTTTCTTTTCCTTGTTTTTTATTGCTCTTTCTCTTCCATCTGGCTTCAAAACTCTCTGCCTGTTCTACATTTGACATCAGACACCTTAAGAAGCTTTTAGCTGCTTTTAGAAGACTGCCAAATTTCATATCCGTTACGTGCTTTCTGTTTGGTACAAACTATTGAGACAGTCATTACAATAAAATTCATATTYAATTTGTATATCTCTAGTGATTTCAAAAGACTTCATTTGATTTATGGAGCTCATCTCTTTCAGTTCTGCTGGTACACCTGGTCCAAAATCTTGAAGGCATTGGTAGTAGTATGTATTTTAAATTATTGGAAAAGAAACTTTACCTAAAATTCTACTATTCTTCTCTCTGGAACAGTTGTCACACTGATGGAAATGGGTACTAAACAGGGCTGGTTTTGTCTCTTTGAAATATAGTAACATTTTAGTCTTTTTTTAAGTCTGAATTTTTCTTACGTCTATTTTAATACTGACAATCCTGAGGGAGTAATGCTGCAGTCCTCATTCAGGAAAGACACTCATTTTCTGAATGAATAGGAAAAGCAGGATTTGAGGTAAATTCCTGGCTGTACTGAAGTCTACGGGAGGATTTCCATTGACCTGGAAAAGCTCTCTGTGGATCCTGTTTTCCATTAATGGCATCTGGATGGTATACTGTGCAATTATCTTTTCATGACTCAGAGTACATTGACTATGTCCCCCCAGATCTTGAAAGCAGTATGTTCTTGTATAGGGCTGTTCAGATAGTCCTACTGTGTCTCTATCCATTAAATACTGTACTTTCAAAAATATACCGTTAGGTTAGATACAATGTCCAGATTGTCACAAAAATTGATTAATTTTGTCCCAGTTCTCATTTTCTCAACAATCTTTGTCTTATGAATGGATGAATATAATTTTACCCTGGGTTCTCTTTGCAATCTTAAGATTGTCACAAGAATGGATTGGGTGTCGTTTTCTCTTCTTGTTACAGTCTTTGTCATGAGTTCTCACAGACCTTTAATGCTTGATATGTTCTCATTCTCATTACATATTCTCATTCCCATAACAAAGATTATAATGAGAGAAGAAAATGTCATAAAATTAATCCATTCTCATAACAGACTGTAATGAGGACAGAAAATGGAACAAAATTAATCCATTCTCATAACAATGTGAAGATTGTAATGAGAACAGAAAATGGCAGGAAATTTATCCTTCTTGTGACAATCTTAAAATTGTACCAGGGCAGGAAAAGATACAAAATTAACTGGCCCCCAAGACAAAGGCTGGAGCTAGAATTGAATATCTTACCAAAGTAATCCATTCTTGTGACAATACCTAAAGGTGTAATTCTGTGGTTGTGTGGAGATGCCATATGTAAATCCCTAACTACTTTAAAGTCCCATTAAATAGGTTGAGACTTATACCTTTATTGCCACAGGGGACTAAGAAAATATACAGCTTATAACACTCAGACCTTATGGTCAAAATTCTGGTTCATGACTGGAAACAAGTCATGTAAGTAACATCATTAGAATTTGAAGTACTTAAGTATGATGTGCCAAACTTTGAAAACTCATTGTTTTGTTTTGAAAAAGTGGGTCAAATACTTCAGGAGGAATTTTTGAACTTGGGGCTTTTTGTCTTTATTGCATAAAAGCTTTAACACATCTCATTCCTCATGTATGTAGGGCTTCATTCACAAAAGGATTCAGGCATTTAATGCCCACTTTAAGCACCTCAGTCAAAAGTTCTGACCCACAAACCTCTCCTCATCCCCCCTGGCCCCGACACCTGGGGGTACCGGAAGGTTTTAGACAGTCTCAGTTTTCTATGTCTGAGTAGTTTAGGGTATGCTTGTGGATGTGGTTGGGTCTTACCTTGGCAGTCCCCAGGAGATTTGAGGATTGAATGGTACCTCTTCCCTCCTGTCTCGTTGACTATCTTCTGATGCAGCGCTCTGTTTTGCAGTGGATCCCCTTCGAAGGTGTCCGACTCTCTCTCCCTCTGTGTGAAGAGACTAGACAGCTAATTCAGGTTGGTAGATGCTGCTCTGGCAGAACAAAGTGAAGAGTTAGGTAAGGCAACATTCAGTATGGCAGAGCACACATCCCATGGGAGAACTTAGCTAATGCTCTGGTCATGAAATGGTAAACACTAAGAAATGAGCATTTGCCAAACATTGCCTCTTAGGGGCATAAGCATGCTTCAAAAACATGAAGGAAATAATTTTTAATCGTAATTTATACCACATTAAAATTAAAATACTCTCCATGTCTTATAAGAATTTAGTAAACTATACTGATTTTTTGTCTTAAAAACACTCAATGCTCTTTTTTAAAGTCTGACTCTTTTTTCTCTGCTTTATGAATATTCTGGACAAAATACTCAACCCATTATAATCCTCTATGATTTTCTTGAAAGTAATTGTCTTTGTGTGGCCTCATGCATGAAAATGAAGCCATTGTCTTTGACTCCTATCTATTCCATTTGATAGGGTACAGTCTCTTAGGTGAGCTATTAATATACCTTCTATTGTTCCCCCGAGTATTGATCTATCCAAGACAGAGCTGTGGTGTTGAACTCCCAGTAGCTTTTATTTTTACCATGACAAACATGCACCATTACAGCTGGGAATTTTTGTTCAGTTCAGTTCTTACACTGTTTTCTGAAAAATGTGACCACAGATGCTTTCCCATCATTTAACTTCCAAGCATTTTCACCCTGTGCAGTACTGGGTATTTAACTGTGTAGCATAAGTGAAGGCTAACTACTCTTATTCAAACTTACATGCCTCATAATATAACCAGTACTTTCTTCATTAACCTATATAAATTAGAGTAGTAATAAGCAAAGAGAGTTACAGAAATTGTAGTGAGTCATTTCTTCTTTGTGTCATCCTTTTATTCATTCAGGCTTGCATTTTCTTTTGGATTGGCTTAAATTTGGGAAGTCTGATAATGAACATTCAGAGTAACCGCTGAATTTTGAAAAATAATCCTGCATGCTTCCCAATATTTTTCACTGCAGGAACAGTTCCTTGTTCACACTGTTAGCCTTTCGCACTCCTTGTCCACTCAGGTCAAAACCTGTTGTTCAATAAAGCCAGTGAGAATTCCTTCCCTATGCCCTATCTTTCCTTACCGAAATGTGCTCACTGAGGTGGAGACCACTTGCTTTATCTGTTTCTAAAGTACCATGTACCTGTGCAAAGGCATGGGCTTATTTTTCAGAAGCTCTCACTTTTTAGCAGGTTTCAAGCAGTAATATTCACTAGCTGTTCCTTCACCTCTGAGGTCTAAAAACCGTAAGTCCTTCAAAACTTCCATTTGCTACTGAACTATACATTTCCAGTAAACTGAAAACCTAGTGCTTGGTTGAGAAAGGGAATGAGAATAAAATGGCTGAAGCTTAGTCCAGAAATATATTGTTGTAACGATTTTAAAGGGTACGTAATCTAGAAGTGACCGAGGCGTGTAACAGTTCCATCTGTTTTTAGTTAGTTTCCACCACTGGCATGTTAAATTTCAGCTGTGGGGTGCTTTCCAACTGGAGAATTCCTATAAGCCACCTGACAATAAATTCTATGTATTTTATACACAGTTTACTAAGAAATTGTAATGGCTTCTTTGTGATATGGATCTTAAAGATTCCTTTGGTGTTTTATAGATGTATTGCTAAAATGGATAATGTACATAGAATTAGATACTTCATCTAATTCAGAATTCAGTGGACCTATGGCTAAGCAAAGTGAGTTCTAATGAATGTGTTATATGTAAATACATATGTTTCATAAATGATATGGGTATAATTTGGGATGTAGTTTACAATTTCACTTTATACAACCTTACAAAATGTACTGTAGGAACTGATAACCCACAAGAACATTACTGTTTTTCTTCTTATGTTTTATCATTATTTCTTCTCAAACTGTTGGCCTGCATATACTCTTACAAGTGAGAAAAGGACCATTTTTGAGTTCTGAAGCTATTTGGCTGTAGAACTTTCCCCTCTGCCAGCCAACCTGCACTGACTCAGTGTGAGTCACATCTTACCAGTAAAATATTCATTTGACTGTAGACAGTTCATGACTTATTTATGAATAGGTATGTTTTTATGGGGTGAAGAACTAACTCTACTCTCTGTACCAGACAGATGCTAAAAAGGAAAGGTAAGCAGTGACTGCAGTTGTCCATGCAACTGTCAGTCAGTGCATATAAATACCTTACTTTTTTACTTCTCACAGTAACAGAGTACTTGACATTTGGTTGCACTTTATTCTATAACCATAAAGGTATGGGAGTGGCTGGAAAGACAATGAAATTAAATATTCTGTATAATGGTGTGTATATGTGGGTTTTCATTATATATTTAAAGTAACTGTATTGGCATCTTTCCCCAGCAAAATGTTTTTTTTTCCCCTTAATCAGCCTCCCTAGTTTAAAAACTGCAACACAGTGAGAAGCCTAAGGCTGTTTTACACAGCCAAAGCTTGTACATTTTGGGCAGCTGAATCATGATTAACAATGTAAGTGCACAAAATAATTAAATTACATTTTTAGAATGTTTTATGCTAAAGTGATCTTCCTTGGCCAGGTCACTTGCTGGCCAGCTAAGTGAGAATTTATTTTCAAGTTTTAGCAAAATGTGGAAGGTTTCACATTTTCTAAAGAAGAACATGAACTCAATATGTTTTTGACATCAGTCACAGTTACGAAAAGAAAAGGAAGTCCTGGGAGCCCAATCAAACCTTAATGTCCTAGATTTATATTGCAGGTTTGTATTATCCCAGAATTCATGCAGTTAATATAGCTCGTTCAGAATGCATGTTGACCTGTGGATATGGAATAAATCTGAGATAGGCAAAAGTTACGCACTCAAATCACTCACGCAGAACAAGCCCAGTACTTCTGATGTATTTGGGATGCACTGGCCTCACCCCCTTGAAAGTAGTATGTGACCCTGGAGTGGCTATTTCTCTGGGAATCTGGGACAGTGAGCACCAAACTGTTCAACTATGTTGCCTGAAAATGGCTTCAGCTCCAAAATAAATGATTACAGTTGGCAAAGTCTAACAAAAGTGATGGTTTACTGTCAAAACCCTATCTGTGTTACTGTAGTAGGTAGGAGCTAGAACAAGTGGATTATGAAAAGTTTCAGAGGCTAGCTCAGTATTGATGCTTTCATGTGTTGTGTTCACTTTTGACCTGGAAATAAGGCTGAAAGCCTTTTTCAGGGGTTCAAAAATTCTTGTCCAGTTTGTTCTATACATTTATGCCCAGGGCCGGATTATACCCTTAGTTCTTTGTCCAGTTTTGTGACAGTGCAAGGCCACGCTAGGCTTAAGAGAAAGGAGATGAATTCTTCCTTGGAAGACATAGCATAAGCTGTAGTGCTAGGAAGCACAGGCTTCCTGAAAGGTCCCTTGGGATACAGTAATGCCCTGCCCTGGCCACAGCTGTTCTGTCAGGGGGAGGGAAAACAAGAGTAAGGCTCCCAAACCTATTCTTCCTCCTTTTTTTTATTAGCGATGTCATACAGTATTTAACTGTCAAGTGCAGGCTTGCTCTGTCCATGTCCCAGGTGACCAAAAACCATGAAAAAACACTTAGGAGTACTGCACCTACAGCTACTGGGCGACGATACCTCCAGTGAGTCAGCACAGGGAAGAGGAAGCAGAAGGGTCCTTCCCTGCCTCCATCCCTCACAGCTTCACAGGGATGCAAGCTGGGTTTTATTCCGGTTTTCAGGCAGATATCTGATTCACCATTTCTTTTTTTCATATCAGAATGAAATCAAGACTTTCTAATTGCTTAAAAAGGAGATAATGAGTTCTACAAAAATTATTTTTATATTGTATGAATTCCTATTTACCTGTTATAAGTAGCAGACTGTTATTACATAGGAACAATAGTTGCTCACTCGGTAGTTATTGATCTTTTTTTTTTTGATGAGAGGTCTGCGCTAAGCTGTGAGAGGAAGTGGAAGGTCTGATCTCAGCGTGATGTGCCTCTGCCTGAGCCAAAGTTGTGAGTCTGGCTGAACCCCCTGTTCAAGAGGTAGTGGTGAAATTTCAGCCTCAGTGTGAACTTTCCCAAAGCCTGGTGATATTCATATCTAGGACTGTGGTTTGCATTCAACTATAATCCTATTGTTTGCTTCAGCCATTCAAAGATCATCTTATCCATCAAATAGCTATTTAAAATGTGTTTTTATGAAGAAATCAGTTTCCTACAGAGATGCAGGGTTTGGATTGAATTTTGTATCGTTCTGTTTATATCTCTATAGGTATTAGTATTAAATTGAAAATTACAGTTTGGCCAACTGATTCTGTCTGCTGCCTGCTTGTTTGCTACTTTAAATATATCCATTGTTGTTCTTAATTCATTTCAGAAGATGCAGAGTACATAACCTGCAAAGGATCACATATCTTTTAACCCTGACACTAGAAAAGGAACTAATGCCTGAGGAGGGAGAGTATGGGAGAGGACCACTACACAACCTTATGCCCTGACAGGTCTTCCATAATTTACTATACACGTATATTTACTATTTACTTTGTTCTCAGTTTTAGGGTCTGACTGGACAAAGTAGTGCTGTCTTTTCAAGTTATTTATTTAGTGTGCTTTAGTACTGTCATGCTGATAGCTAGATATCTGGGACCTATGAGTGCACTTTGAAAACCAGATCCTCAGCTGTCTTTAAATCTCCCAATTTCCAGTGATTCAAAGAGGATTAAGACTTACTTCACACAGAAAGGAAAAAAGGTAGTCTGTCTTTCTCATTAATTTCTCCCAGCTACAAGGGGCACACCAGTCATGAAAAAGCATGCCATGAATCCTGTGCTGGAAGTCACTGGGAGAGAAAACCGGACAGCTTCAGGCAGGCTTTTCTTTTCAGCTAGTGATTTCTAGAGGTTTCATGACTGGGAAACCAAAGAGATTTTATAGGGTTACTCATTTCTTCTGGAAATAAGGACCTAGGGCCACCTTTCAGAAGATGGTGACAGATGTGCAAAATGACTGACACAATTCAGGTTTCTAACTGATTGATTAAAATGAGAGGAGGGCACATTCTTGCACACATTTGAAAATCCGTTAGGTGCCTGTCTGCATATTTAGGCACCAAAATGCCTTCAGTTAGTTGCTTCTTCTCTGCAGAATGCCACAGGACTGTTCTTTTCTTGTTTTCAAAGGAGTTTAAATGTAGTATTTAATATTCGTGTAGACATAGTTCTTACCATTTCCTGAAGTATTTAGAAAGCTGCTGAATCATTTGCAAAGGAAGTTTGGCTCTCTTACTAAAGACATTGCTTTAGACAACATTTATGCCTTTTTTTCTCTTCCTTTTGATTTGAAGAAGGTAACTGGGCTATAGTTCAGGTGTGTCTGAGTGTCTGTCCCTCTGTTCACCTTATTTGAGATGCAAATTGGACGCTTAGAAATGTTGCTCCTTTGGTTCAGTTTATGTGAGGGCAAACTAAAAAGGAATGAGATCCTCAGATCTTTGCAAATTTATTTGTTGACCATAACAATGTTTAATTAAATATTTTTATGCAATATCTTTACCCAGATCTAAAGATTTCAATTTTTTTTTCAGATGGGTTTCTGATTTTACCTCAGTATTACAGCTGCACAGACAGGAACAAAGATGCCAGTAAGTTGAAATATCAGTAAATTGTTAAGAACCTCCTGGGTTCTCAGTTTCCGTCTAACTATAAATGACACAATCTTAATTTTTGTAAAATGAAATAAAACTTTCTATGGTTATATTCTGCCAATCAGTTATAATATTGGCACCAGGATTAGTGGTAGGAATCAACCTTTAACACCAGCTCTTAACACAATGCTATCTGAAATATCCACCCCACACACAAATCATATAGTTCCTACAGCTAACCTACCATTACGATTCCAGCATTTCATGTGACAGTCTGAGGTAACTGTTGGTAAAGATTCGATTTTTAATGGTGATGCTTTTAACTCTGCTCTCTGCAGAACCCTTGCAAGTTAAGTTAAAAATAGCACTGCCATATGGATTGTTAACCTGAAGGTCATAATAACGCTCACATTCTGGATAGCAAGACACAAGATTTTTTTCCTTTTGTAACAGTAACTAAAAGTGTTGAAAAGGCTTAGAATCACTGCAGTGAGATGCATACAAACCTGCTTCAAGCCATATTATTGTCTGTTCTAAGAGAGGAGAGAACTTTAAAATCTGGCTCATATCCTCAGCTGTGCTGACAGGCAGCAAATTTGTGTATAATCCAGCTTTGCACTTCCCTTGTACATCAGATTTCAGGACACAGTTTCCCAGTCCGAGAGGCTCACTGTTGGGCACGTAACTTTTGGGACTGCTGAAACCCACCTTGTCCTGGAGGTACTTCTTCCTAACAGTACTGCGATTACCAGACACCCTTTGTTACCCAATTAGATATGTTTAAGATTGCCTGTGGCTGCTGATATTCACAGACCTGCTGTATTATTTTCCTTTATTTTGTCCTTAGAATAATGAAATATTAAAGGAAAAGAGGAATCCTTTATATTATATGGCTGTCACAGAAAAGTCAGCCTGGCTATGAAGTAAAAGAGCAAACCGATAAGGAACAGCTAAATAAAGACTAATATTTAATTCAGACGTAAAAATCAAGGAGCATTTGTCAGCATTTACATGAAAGAATGCTATAAACTTGAAGGCTGACAACTAACAGAATTTATATATTCTCAAGTACATGGTAGACTGAAAGCTTTAATCTATTTCAGTTAGTAGAAGCTGGTGAGGAAGGAATATTTTCCTGTCTTTACCTATATACACAGAAACATTTCCTTCAAAATGTTTACAGCTAGAAAAGAAACACCCTGTTCATCACAAAGCACTGTATGCAAGTAGGATGGAGCTTTCTGGGTTAACTGACTCAGCATCAGTATTAGGAGATAAATAATAAAAAAGAACTATAGTGTTGTGAATGTAAAATGGGAATTTGCATTTATCTCAAATCAGCTTTGAATTAATTGTTCCAAAATTTCAATTGATTAATTAGTGAATCCCATTAAGAGAGGCATATAAATTGAAAGTGAAATTTGAAAGTTTATTCAAAGTGAGGTAAGTCTGCTGGAAAATAAAGTGAAGAAATGTACAAAATGTAGAACCTTATAAAAAATTTCAGCCTTAGCCAGATGTTGAAAACCAAGTCTGAATTTGTCCCACCTTAAATTTGATCTATTTTACCATTAAGCAGTAGGCTGCTCATACTTGCTATGGAATTGCATATTTTATTGTATTTAAACATACCATTATTCTAATTCATGGTGCTGTTTCAAAAACATACGTATTCTTCTAGTTTTGGTCCAAACAAGAATGCTCTGCCAGTGTCAGAACTGTTTATTCAGCTGCTCTTTAACTTCCCAGCCAGGCTGACTTTTCTGTAGTGCGATGGACGGGGGGATAAACATGTCTGTGTGATGTGGCATCCTGCTCCATTCCAGCACACGGTGAGAGATGGAGCTGAGACACCAACACGACGTGCAAGGCTCAGGACAACAGCCATGTGGCACTGTCGTCAGAAGCCTGTAACTCGGTTATAAGGGCGCTGCCCTCAGATGTTGGCAAGGTGCCTACCCACCGCCTGTGTCCCACGCAGAGCTTTGCTCTGGCCGAAGCAGATTCACGATGATTAATGCAATGAGAAGAATCACTCTCATCCATTCGGCCTGTTCTCTCAGCCCCTCCTGATCTACAACTCACCTCCCCAGAAGAAGAAAACCTTTATTTTCCTGCTCCTGCAAAGTGGATGCCTCAGACCATATTTATTTGCAGGTGTATGCAGGTGATTCCTTATTTGTTCTCAGATCTCCTATGCTGAGAAAAACACTAATAATGAGAAGTTTCAACAAATCAGACGACCTGCGTTTGCTGAAATGTGGAAGTTGCAGTCGCCTGCGTGCCAAGCGCAGGCTACCTCAAGCAGCAGTCACAAAACTGACACGCACAAAATCAGTGAATACAGTTTTTCAAAGTTCCTTGAGAAGAAAAGCAAAGATCATAAACTGAGAAGCAGGTTTTTATTATTTCAGATGCCTGTATCTAGCGTAACTATCAGGGTGGGTATCATTTGGCCAGACGAGCTGCATGGTGAGAAACGAATCTTACTTCATTTGATCCGAACTGTGGAATGTAATATTGTGAAGTTCTGAAATAATTGTGGATATTGGAAATGGCAACAATAAGTTAGTTTTCAAATTATGGCCATCAAGGAAACTTAGGTGATGTGGAATGAAGGAAATACTGTGTAAAGCAAATTATTAAGCTTTAGAACCCTTATATATTAAAGTCTCTCTGCTGTGCCATGAAAGACCTGGTATTAGGTAAGCCCCATATAGTGTGATTGAATGTGTTCAAAGAAGAGCTGAAAATGATGATAAAAAGGCTGAACTGGGAATAAAGACTGAATGTGAAAACTTTCTGTAAAAATTGAATTGTGCCAAAGTACTGTAACTTAAAGGTGAAAAAGAGAAAAAATAAGGATAAAATAGAAATATATACATAAATCAAACTAAAACACTCCTGATAGAGAACAGTGCACAGCAATCGATAAAAATTACACTTTGTATTCACTCAAGGATGGGAGAGATCCAGTTAATGTTTAGCCTCATAAAAAAGGTTTAAAATCAAGATTTCATTCTCTCTAAATGAAAGAGTTTTCATATAATTCTACCAGAGAGGGTTTAATAAATACCCTCTGCATGGATATTAGTGGAATATACTGGTTGCTAAGCTACTGCAAAACATCTTTTTTTTTTAATTTTCCTGTTGTTAAGTGTTTGCTGAACTATGGTGCACTGGTAGATTGGTTATGGGTGCAGACGCAGAGAGTATTTATGAAGTCTATTCAAGACTCTTTGTCCATGTGTGCAGGCATAAGCACTGTAACTCTTTCAGGCTGCACATGGGAGAAGGGTCTCGTCTTTCTCCAGCAATTCATAATTCAGAAGATTGAAGCAGATTCTGGCCTTTGACAAATTAACATAATACTTGAAACATTCAGAATTGATTTGCATCTAATAAGTATGTTCTCAACAGTCTTTTTTCAATCTTTGTGGCAAACAGAGAGGGGAAATGGCCTTGTGGATTTGGGTGCAAATAATAATGAAAGTAAGTTATAGTCCTTTAACCACCTCTCATTACATGTGACTACACTCATATCCACACCTCTTGCAGTTAAATCATGAGGAGTATCAAGTGCTGTAGTAAGATAAAATACAAAAAAACGCAGTTACCGTTTCTGTTATCTATTAGGTATAATAAATAAACAAAAGCAGAACTATTCCTTATGTGTCTTTCTTATAATTTCGTTGTACACTAGGAGGTCATTTTCAGTAAGTCTGTTTTCACTGCCAGGCTGAATTTTATCTATTTCCTTTTGATTCCCCATTATTGAAGTATCTGAGCACTTCACAAAATCTATACAGCCTCAGAACATCCTTATGAGGTAGGAAACTGTTATCATCACCCTTGTTAAGGGAAAAGAGCACTTATCAAGTTAATTGGGAGTAGGCTCGAATGCTTGGTATCGATTCATCTTTTTGGTAGGAATAGAAACTAGACATGTGGGAAAATGTCTCAAATTTTTAAGTATGACTTATTTTGTCTTGTTTGTTTTCTTTCTTCCCAGTTATCCGTAGATGATTTTAAAAATAGGTGCACACCTAGATGTAGATAGACCTATATCAGGGAACTGCTTAGCTCTTGGTACTTAGCAGCTGCTGCTGCTGGACTGTGGCAGCCTCTGTRTATGTGAGATTTGATTTTTGCTGCAGTGCGTGACCTGGTGGTGTCAGGATGTAGCTCCGGCATGTGGACCACTACTGGAAGCAGGTCTAATGAGAGGCCGCCAACTTGGCTTCTCCATCAGCCCTGGGCAGTGCTGCTGCAAGGAGGAGGGTGATGTCCTCACACCGAGCCCCTGCCCCACATCCTTCTCCTCACCTTCCTGCTTCATTTCCATAAATCTCTGCCTGGGCAGGCAGCTAGCTCCTCTCAGCGAGGAACTAGTCTTTACACTATGTCCCCTAGATCAGGAGGACATAAAGAAATGCTTCTAAGCCTGGCTAGACCTCAGGATTTGCTTCAAATTATTCTATGATTGCATGAAAGAGAAATAAGATACAATATTTTCTTAATATGAAATAAAAGAGGTTTTTTTGTGCTGAATGCATATGACCTGATTTGCCATCCCTTGTGTTGCAGCACAACTTCTGAAAACATATTTTTCTTATGAAGCATGTATTTTATTGTTCTTGTGAGTTCATAGCTCCTAAGGGCAACATTTTACAAGAACTGAAAATATCCGAGGCCAAGGAAAACAAGAATGGAATTTCTGGAAGAAAAAAAATTACATCCATGACTTTCTCAAACTTTGGGACTCGGGTATCTGTGACTTTTTAAAGGATCATTTGGTTCAGTTATACATAGTTTACTTGCTGTGTTCGCTGTGTCACTGTTGCTCTCCAATCTTATTTTCTCTCTGCCCAGGACAAGCTGAAGCATCCATTTTGTGTGTTCAGTGAGCAATACCTTCTGCAGCATTAGTATGTCAAAGTTTCTGATTCCTTCAGAACAAAGTTGCCTAAATGTTTCGCTTCCCAGTGTCTTAATACACGATAAAACTTTCCAGATCAGACCATGAATAAGTAGAAATTCTTACAGTTGTTCTTGCCCCAAACCTGTTCGCTATTGATCACATACGGCTGGCGTAGGCAACTGTGTGTGAGCGGCCTAATCTCTGGCAAATTTACACACAACAAGAGCCTCTCCTGTCATACAAGGTACAGAGAGATACATTAAAACTAACAAAGCAGAAAGGGGCCTGAAATTGAAGCAGTTTTTAAAATGACAGTTTAATGAAAGCAGTGTGAAAATACTATCAGTCTGATGGAAAACATCTGTCCTCAGCTATTCTTGAGTGATGGAAGGTTGTGAGGCACTCGAAGAATTTTTTACCAGTCTGTGGTTATATCAACAGTAGGTCAGGCGTGACCTGTCTCCTTTAATACCCCAGCCGTGACACTGCGGAGCAGACAACCTTGCAGATGGTCTGTGGCTGCTGGCTCGGCCCTTTCGTGCTGAGGGAACCCTTCAGAGGTGGTGTGTCCTCCTCCTGGATTGGTAATTAAGTCGCAGCATGCATTGTTAATTTAAATAAAAACCCGGGAGTGTAAAATAACTGTCTTGAAATATGACCTATTGCGGTAATGTTGTGCAGGAGATAGGAGAATAAGAGCCTTAATAAATGTCATTACATAAATCTAGTCCATTACCTATCCTTGTTTCTGAATCCATAAATACGAACTACAAACTGTGATGAAAGTGATTTGTCATTTTATCCGTACAGATTTCCTCAGTTTGCTGATGTTTGTTTAATGGCTTCAGGCAGCATTTCTTATCGATCACTTCCCTTTTCTGTCTAGTATTTTACACGCCACGTTCCCTTCTCAGAGCAATATTACATATCCAAACTGTCCTGATCGTAACCCACAAACAACCTTGATTGACAGCAGCAGCAAGTTACTCACTACTTTATATTCCCTTTTTACACTGTGGTATCAATAGTGTCTTACTGCCAACCTGTACATAAAATCATTTGCAATTCTAGCAGAGCTGTTCATGCTGCTGTGGTCAAGGGTATGCCATTACTTCAAATTTAAAATCCTCTGATATAACTCAACAGTGCAAATTTGCTTCAGGCGGATGGCACAGAGGTTCTCAGATTCCATTTTTTCTCCAGAATATGAAACTAATTGGTCATTTTTTTGTGTTCCAAAAGGGAAGAAAAAAAATGAAGGAAGAAGTTTGAAACAATTTAAAAGTGACTGAAATAAGTACTGTTAGAAAATTCATCCATACAGGTGATTAGGCTCTGATTTTTCAAAGAAACACTGGAGAGAGGGTACTAATCAAATAAGAATACACACTGGCGTTTCCCCTCACTTTTCCGGATGAATGCTGGAATCTAAATTTTTATGAGGTAATGTCAGTAGGGTTATACCATACCCTACTTTATACATTTTTACATACTCTTCCCTGAACTGGCTTCAGCGGGATTGGTGGTAATCAGAGCTGGGTTCCTGCGAAGAGCTGGCGTCTAAATCTCAGCCCTGTTTCCAGGAYGTTGCTGGCAAGCTGCTTTCTCTGTTTCTGTTTTCATGTTTCTAGCCCTATACCGAGTGTATATCATTGAGGAGTGCCAGAAAGGCTACAGCAACTTTTTTCCTTTCTGCATTAAATGACGCAGGGGTTTTATGTCTGTGTCTGTGGTTGCCCACCCTTGTTTCACTGTGAAGCACTGCGGCTGAGCAGGCATTTACAGCTGGAGGAAGGCTTCTGTTCAAAGAAAGACTTTTATCTCCCCACTTCCTAACAAAAGCTCTTTTTCAGCTGAAACTTATTTTTGTTTATGCATGCTCTAGCACAGGAAGAAGTCTGATGTACCTTAGGAGCTGGGAGAGTCTCATGCTAATAAGAGAGTCTTTTTGAACTGTGGTAGCAGCTACAGGTTACCCACTAAAACTCCATTGTATTAGACTTTCACAGACAAAGACAAAAAACAATCAATCATCTGTGCCCCAGGGAGACATGAAATATGAAGTTAGGAAAAAGTATAAGGCAATATAGGTAGCATAATTTGAGAAAAAAAATGCTTTATATTTATCCTTTTTATAAACAAATTGTAATATTCTTGTCATATCTTAAACCAAGTTTATCTCCTGACTTCTAGGCTTATGTTCAAATATACCTAGGGTTTTTTATAGGCCTGGTTTAAAAAATACATTTCTATATAAATTTGAATACTCCTGTAAACTCTCAGCAGGAGGTCTAATCCTCAGTGTCTAGGTGTGTTATAGGATCAGGTGGTCACTTCCGTTAACTAATGAGTTGTGGTTCAAAGAAGCTATATGCTCCTTTTATGAATATGGTGTAATTTTCAGATTCCTCCAGCCAAATGGAAATTTGTGAGCTCCACTGAGAGTGTTTCTGAAGCCTTAAAGTGTTGCCAGCTCAGCACTTCAGTTTCAACTCCTGGTGAATGTATAAATGTTTACAACTGAGATGTGAATACAAGCTCCAGCATTTAAAATATAGTTTGAGATTCTAGGGTCACTGAAATCAGTGATCAAGCTAACTCTAGAGCAGCAGTATTTCATGTAGGAAGCTTAACAGGATTTTAC
This sequence comes from Apteryx rowi, assembly GCF_003343035.1. NCBI lineage: Eukaryota > Metazoa > Chordata > Aves > Apterygiformes > Apterygidae > Apteryx > Apteryx rowi. Next base: position 216,812 of record NW_020451069.1, on the reverse strand, counting down.
TACTTGCTTAATATAGCATAATGAACAAAAAAGTTTTAGAGAGTCTAAGGAAGATAGGTCACAGTTTCAGGTCAGATGCCGAAGATCAGTCCATGTGCCAGTGAAGTTAATATTACTGATACTAGTGGGGCAAAAGTTTTACCGCATTCAAGTGGAGCCTCGGTGAAGGCAGAAAAATTAAAACAAAGCAGAACAATTCCCCAAGCAATTGTTATATATAAAGCATAACCAGGAAACTAATCTGTGGGACAAACCTCTAGCAAAAATCATTATCATAACAAAGGGTGAATACAGGTGCAGACAACTGAAAATATTTCTCCAAGTGTAGATATGGAGAAACAGAGAAAAGTACACAGGCAAATATTTAGGTGCATACACACACATATGAAACATGAAAATATAGTAAATTCCATAATGAACAGTCTTTGAAAGGATAGAATTATTGAGCTATATGTAGAACAAAGTTTCTCTTTTGCATTAATAGTAATCTATATCCACAATGGAAAAAAAAAGCATATTTGATTTGAAGGCAATCAAATTAATTTCAGCCTCAGCATAAAGATATAAGGATACATAACTGCATTTATTTCTTCTAAAACCTTGTTTTAGGAGATGCCACTGGGATTCACCCACCAAAGGTTGAAGATTGAAAATAGCTTCTGGATGCATGTCTCCCAGTATATACTCTGCCTGCCTGTTTGGGGATGGCGTGGTTCTGATTAAAGGTTATATTTGGTGTAAAAGCTTTGTTCAGAAATCTCCATTTTTAAATACGTGCAGTTTGGGGCAACTGTGCTGTATATTTGAAGAAAGTGGTTCAGCATGTAGCATGTCAGAGGGCTGCTGCACTCTGAACACTATCTACTCATTGCTGGGCGCTCCAGCTGAATAAAACAAGCCTGCTGTACCTTGCAGGTCTAGGGTGACTCCTAGATCAGTCAATGATCTAATGCATAAATAGAAGGATCAGCATGGATCTTTCATTAAGAAGCTGTCTGAGATGCTAGCTGCTGCCCTATCTACCTGGCAATGTGCTGACAGCTAGACCGATTGCCTAGGAACAGGAGGAAAAAACTGGCTTAGGCAAAGTCCCTGAGCTGCAAGCAGACATCAGAATTTAAAGTTCCTAAAATATAGCAACAAAGTTGGTAAGCAAAGTTCTTGGTCTATAAATAGGAAAGCTGAGTAACTAGAAATAGGTGACTGCCTTTTAAATCATTACTGAACCAGATCCCATAGCAGTTCAGCAAATTCCCACACAAAGTGTCTAATCCATGCAAAGAAAATTAAGAATACAAAGGGCAAATAAAGGAAAATGATTCATATTTAATTTGGTCAGAAAGAAGGCCAAAAACTCTCCTTGATAGAGAACTTGAAGAAAAGCCTGACCCCTGCAGAGTGTAAGAAAAAGCAAACTTGGCCATCATTTCAAGTGCTGGAGGCACTTTTCTGAAGGCTGCATAAAATAATTTTGCAAACCACTGGGTATAAAGATGTGCCATACTTAATCTAACCCTTTGGTTGTTTCAAGTTTTCTAGCCTCCAGGCAAAGGCAAATCTATCTGTAACAACTTATGCAGGGTGAAGCTAAGATCATACATAAGAGAGAGTGGCTTACACAAGGGAATGGCTTATTTGCCATCATTACAGTGATATTTCCTGCCTATTTAAGCCTATGGTGTCTAGCTAGAACAGGGAACGGACAGAGCGATAGACTTCTCGCTGAATTGTATGTACAGTCACTCTGCCTTAATTTTCTTAAGCACACTAAGCAGCCCTTAAGCAGTGTTTGGCTTCTAGGCATCTCTTCGTAGGCTGACCTCTTTACATTTAAATAAGTTAGTTTGCTTAAAAGTAAGCTGCTCCTTCTGTCCAAAGTTCAGCTAGTTCCTGCACCTGATGGCAAATGTCACAACGAATTCCAGTAAATACACACCAGACCTGGGCAGGAATTCTACTCAGATGCCAACATCACCTTAGAGCAGAAATGTGTGAAAACTGACAAACATATTTTTGACTGAACCTTAGCAAATTTGTTTTCCACTCTTTAAAAAACTGACCTCAAAAATTAGTACTTATCTGTTAAGGAGATAAGATTGGTGCAGTTGGGAAAAGTGGGGAAGAAGAGGAATAGGGTATAATCTACAATTCCCTGATTTGCAGGTGTGCTCTAATTTATGACTGTTGCCTTTAACCCCTATAACTTTTTTGGTAGCTGGAGTTTCTGGTGTGCCCAGTTAAACAGTGATTGGAAGGAATAACACAGAATCTGTGAGAGAAAGGATGGCTTTCTTGAAAAACAAGTGCCTTTAACAAATTCGATACTGTATTTTCAGGAGATACAATCTCCTCCTCTTTAAAAGCTATTAAAATGTTATCAGGAAATCAGCCCTTTGATGAAGAGCATCTGGCTCAAACTGAACTGAGATACAGCTGAGGCACTTACATCTGAAAATGGATATTTTCTTTAAAGCACTCACAAACACTTTGCCTCTGAAAGAGTACAGTCCCTTTTCACCAAAATTTGAGAAACTTTGGATCCTAGTGAAGTCACAGCAGAAATTTGAATGTCTAGGTAGTAATAATTTCTACAAATGCCTTCTTTCTGTTATTTCTCAGTGAGAAAGAGCATTTTCTCTTTCTGCTGTTAAGCAGCTGTTTGCATGTCTACGTCCCTGTCAGAGATGACTAAAGCTTGTGTTAGTTTTGAACAGAAACTATCTAGCTGTGTGGTGGCCTGGAGACAAGGGGCTTTGCTCCAGCAACACCATAACTGTTGCCTGAATTGACTGTTGTAGAGCTCAGTGAGCCATACGCGTAAAAGGTGAAATATTGTATTTGACTGAAGGTTTGGCAAGACCAAATGCTTCGGAAGGGAGGGCACCTTCTCCCATCCTACTCCACCGACCTGCGGTTTGTAAGAGGTAGGAACACTGCTGAAATTAGGTAAGATCTGATTCTGCTTCTATTACAATAACAGGGAAGATCTGGCTGAGTTTAATGGAAGTAGAATCATGTCTGTAATAAAGATAGGAGAAATGGAAACTGATATCTTAGGACAATTAAACCTTTTACTAGCTGGTGTGGAATTATTTCTGTTGGTTAAAGCATGGGTAGTTACACTGCTCAAAAATATATAGGCTTAGAAATCTAAGGTTTTGCAGAAGGAATCTGGGTGTGTGAAAGAACATGCTTGTAGATTTTGGTGTCTTTATTTAAGTTTGGCTATAGGAATTCTGTAATCTTAATGACCACATCGTATCAACGTGAGGTATTAAATCAAAAGTCTCTTCCCGTCTGCACTTGTAATGATTTGCCCCGAGGGTCTTATGTTATGTGTGGTAATTGCATACCATCTTTTTGCAGTGGAAACAATGTGTTTGGGAATGAATACTTGAGATCACCAGAATGTTTACTGAGAGAACAGAGGTAATTGTAGAATCAATATCTCCTTTAAACCTAAAGGTTGTGCTGGTTAATATTTTATAAGGAGAAATAGTTATACTGCATGAGAAACCTGATGAGAAGCACATACCTCTTGTAAATTTTATGAAACAACCAAAACCCCTTGTATTGTCTGAAAATACTGGGAAGAACTTAGAACAGTTTTGAGCATGTGAACTTGGAGTATAATATTTGCAGCTGAAAAAAAGGGAATAAGAGCATTTTCAAGCTGTGGCAGGATCACAGAAATAGGATTGAAATTTCAAGTTAATATTTAAAATTACATGTTAGTACAGAAGATTCCTGGTYGGTATGAAACCTGTTTACACTAGAGTAATAACTTTTCTTCAGTRCAAGTACCGTGCATAGGGACTGAAGGGAATTGACTTTTGCGTAATAGATCTTAAAGCCCGATAACCTAATGTATGGTATTACAGCATTTCAGGTTTTCTGACATAGCTGTGGAAATACCAGATCTTTCAGAAACACCCTTAAGTATCTGTGGGGTTCTTTTAAGTAAGAAAAGTCATAATCCTGTGCTAGGGGAGTATCTTCTGGATTTCTGAAATTAAGCAACACTGATATTGTAAGCATTTTTTTTTCATTTATACTTTAATGTCAGAGCCTCTGCTGATATGAAGGAACATCAGTCTATTCAAACGAATACAACCATAATTCTCCACCCCAGCACTCCCCGAGCAGGCAGTACTATTTGAATAGCTGTGAAATGCCTTTATTATCTTCCTTCAAACCCTTCCTCAGAACCCTGTTTTGGAGCAGTGTCTACAAAGACTTGCCATGGTTAAGCAGCTTGCGTACGCTCTCTGCTGCCTATCGCGCTGATCAGTTCTGGCTTATTGTTTCCCTGAATTCCTCTGTATGTCTGTATTCACCATTTGCTTCTTCCCTCATACTTGGACTGTGAGCTCTTTCAAGCAGGGAATATGTTCAGACTGTTTAGTTCTTTTGTTCTCTATTTCTGCTCTGTGTTTGTATGGGAAATACTTGCCTTTTGATAATCCTCTCTAGGATAATCCTGTCTAGGTGCAGTGACAGTACAATTACTGCTTCTAATGCTTTTGCTATTAGTACTGTTTTTACCAGGTGAGGCTCTGATCTTCTGTTTGCATAAACATAGCTTTATCACTTTTCCCTGGAACTCTCTCTCCCTAAAAATATATCATCTTTCAGGAATACAACTTTTAATACTTGGCATCCCACACTATCCCTCCCTGTTCAGCAAAATTCAAAACCAAAGTTACTCCCTTTATGAATTCATTTTGTCACAACTGGGTAGGCTTTGTGTGTAAATCAACGCTTCAATGCTTCAATTTTCCCTCTCAGTTTTAGGTCTGATGGGAAACAACTGTCTTACAACTCAAACCTTTCTCCCTTTTTAAAATTAATTTAGTACTAATCAATTTAATGTGACTGTTCAGGAAAATAAGGACAGGCTGGCCTCAGTCGAGTTAAAATTACTGGCTCTGAGCTAGGTGTTTTGCTGCCACAGAATGACAATGGCCTCATAAAGCTGGTTACAGACTAGATTACATTAACTGCATATTCTTTGTTTCTGGTCTTTTCTCCCTTCTTTTCTTCACAACACGTATCTTTGAGTCATAAAACTCAGGATATGCTCAGAAGTCTCTGATCAGGCAATACAAAATGTAAGACCAGTCTTCCTGTGGTTTTCCAGATCAGACATTGTCTTTCTACTATGCCATGAAACTTAAGCTACAGTACTTGAGCATCCCATAGAAACCCTATTTTGGCTTTTCTCCAGATGAGAGAAAACAGCTGGCTGGAGGACTGAGAAAAATATTCCAGGTAAAATAAACTCAGGATTTAAATACTTGTATGTACAATGGGAGAATTAAATCCTTACTGAAAAATTTAGGAAAAACTTCATATTCAGTTCCCATTCTGTTTCCTGTACTTCATTTTTATGGCTCTCTTGAAATGATGGAACTCCAAAATTGGCTTCTGCAGTAACTTTCTATGCTATAAAATATACTCTTGTGTCAGTAGTGGTAGTGACTTCAGAATGCTTTTGCGCTCTCTAGAAAGTACGCAAATGGAGGTGCACGTCCGCACCAGCAGGTTTTGTTAATCATAATCCAGGCACAGATTCTGGTAACAGATACCTGATCAGCTTTAACTAGATTGCTCTCAGGGAGCAGGCAGCCTGTCTTTCATTAGAGGAAACCCTCCAGTTTTCATAATATCATTAAAAATGAGGCAATTTTTTTGTTTTTTGATTTTTGCCATTGAAAAGATTATCAATTTCAACAAAAATGAAAAAAAAACCCACAWAGATATTTAAGATACAACAAAAACTGTTTCAAAAATGAGTCCCCTTATTTAACAACTTCAGTGAGCTTTCATTAATTTAATAATTTGTATGTCCTACTCGTTAAATGTAACAGAGTAACTGCCTGTTTCCACTTTGTTTTATGTCTTTTCTCATTGTCATAATGGATACCATTAAATATCCAATCCTATTTAAGCTAATTTGCATCAGGCTTGATGTGATTTGGACCCTTTAAGGATTATGGATATATTTTGTTTCTAATTAGTTTCTGACAATCAAAATGTGCAAAAAAAGGATTGCTATTACTGTACCAGTATATTTAGTTGCTTTCATTCCAACATGCTTTTCTATCTTAAGGGGAGGAAGGGAAGCAGCTAAGCACTTTATCAAATAAGTTAAAACCTTCTCCATACTTGCATTTTCTAAGCAAAAGTTATCAAGAAAAACAGAAAACTATCCACTCTGGTCAGTCTTTTAAGTCYTCTATTGTGCTGCGCCTCCCATCTCTCTTGATTTTTTTCCAGTGCAATCATTGAGCTAGCAGAAGAGGTCCTCTGGGAAGTGAAAACATCCTTTTAAAATGTTTGTTTGCTGTTCTTTTTATTTTTTTATTTTTATCTTTTTGCTTTACCAAATGCTTCCCCTATAATTGTCACTCTGGACTATTAGTGAGCTCTGAAATCAGCTTTGTACAAAATAATGCTGTCAGTTATGCAGAACAACACTCACTGGGATCCCTCCAACCTAAGGAAGAACAGAACCATCCCTAAATGACAAAATGAGTGATTTCTCCTTAGAGAAGGAGTCCATGTTCATCCTCCTTGGAAATAATTTCAGATCACGCTTTCCTGTGGGTGAGAGATATGAAAATAGTTCCATTTCTACATGTCATGTCATTATACTAATGTGTACTGCACTGACTCAGCCCTATTGCATTTAACAGAGTGAGACCCTTTGAGGAGTTATTTCTATTAATAACAAGCTTTACAAGATTCAGATAAAATGAGTGATTAAAATGTCTCCAGGAAGACCATAATTTTCTAGAACATTCTTATAGAGCAGAGGATGACAGAATTCTTTTTCCCCTCCTGTGTGTGAAGCAACTTGGATACCTTGAGGTATACTTAAACTTTAAAACCTGATATTATGGAAGGTATTCTAATTCTCTAAAATGAATCAGCTCCCGCAGACACCCTTCTTCAAAATGCTAACAACCCTGGCCAAGGACTAAGTTGTTCTAATCAGGTAATTGTTAAAGTCGTGTCTTAGCTGTTTTCTTTAAATCGGTTTCATTACTCAGATCTATGATCTATGAAGTCTGTACCAGCTAGTAAAGTACAATTCATCTTAAATTAAAATGATCCTTTTTTTTGACAAGACAATACAATGTTCTTTGTCATGCAATGAATTATATGGGTATACTTGTCAGTATAAATTTTCTGGTAACAGTAATAAAGTATTCTATCATTCATTTTATTGCAGGAGAAAATCATCTTTTCTTATTCGTACTGAYGTAGTATTTCCATTACTCCTTAAGAAAGACTTGGCAATACTTCAAACTGAGTGTTATTAGAAAACATTCTATTACTGCTCAGTAAATATATTACTTTCTTTTCCATTATACTTACCACTCTCCAAAGAAGGCTTTGCTTTGACTACACTGATCGACTCTGGCGTGGGAGCAGCCTGCTTTCAGAATTTGTCCATCCACAAAAGTAAGTGGCTTTCCACAGAAGTGCCTCTCACATGCCCAATGACATTGTAGTGACATGGGTCACAATGTTTCCCTTGCCATCCAGTCTTAGCACTTCCAAACATGGTCAACATAGCCAAGACATATAAATATATTTCTATCAAGTGGGTATTAGTCAACTTGCTGTAATTGTCAACCCCCCTAATTTTAATTTATATAAATGCGTATGGCATGCACTCTCACAATGGTTTTCTCTTAGTCGTGCTTAGAGAAGAATCCCTCCAGAGTATGTATTCAGTGTTCAATTTTCAAAGGTTTTGAGTATAGTTAGCAGCATATTTAATATTCTGAATGGGGGATATTGTGTGCTGTTCGCCCATGCCCATTCAAGCCTCAGCTATGCCCTCCAAATGCAGCTCTGCACTGTCAGCACTGTGTTCTGAGCTGAACTGCATCTACAAATCTCCTTCAAGTAACAAAGACAAACATTTGAGTCTTTGCTGAAAACATAGTATGCAAAATCCATGCTATAATTAACACTTCAGAGGTAACATGCATAACCCACAAATTTAGTATTGCTGTTTTAAGCATGTATTTGGCTAGTTGTAACTTATGAACTTGATTTTACTTTGCAGTTGATCTGGAAATATGCAGAATAATATTTTAGTTTGGTAGGTCCAAGTTTTCGCTTTATTCTATTTTATGTTTCTTGAATGGATGACAAAGTAGTGCTGAAGGCTCAGAAAAAGGAAAGCAATGTGCAGAAAAGAAAATTAACTCTACTGTAAAATTCCATGTGTAATCACAGTCTCCTTCCTGTCCAGTGAGGTGTTTTGTGCTGTGTTGATTGACATATTATTTTCATACCTTTCTCTGCATTGTATCTTTCTTCCTGGAAAATGGCTGGGATGTAGAACAGAAATCAGTGAATTTTCATTTCTTGGCCTGTTTCCCCTGCAAGCCACAATGTAAAATGGATAAAACAAACAATATTAAGCTGACTGGGATTTCTTTTTATAAGAAGCCATGAAATTGCCCAAGGGGGCAAGACTCAGTACCTCAGGGCAGTGGTGGGTCCAAGGGAACACATTCAAGTGTTAGAGAACCATCTAAGTTAAATGTCAGAGACCCAACATGAGATTTCAGTGGCAGATCTCCGCCCATGTTGAGCTTGCCGTTTATTCACCCTTTTGTATTGCCCTGAGTCCCAAGTACGGCAAGGTTATACCCCAGCACCTGGCAGGGAACGATGCAGCAAAGCAGCATGGCTAAAGGGCTCACACATTTCTTTTGGGCACCTTTAACACACAGTCTATGCACACCCTTTCAAACAGGGGATTTCATCTGCTTGAGCATAAACTTGAGCTTTGACTCCTGTGCCTTTTTTCTAACTTTCTTGCTTCTGCTGTGCAGTTGCAGAGTTACAGAGCAAATAAGGAAGAAGCCCAGCCTCACACCGAAAGCACCTGTGATGCTAAAGAGGTCCAGCGCTCCAGCGAGGTGAGTGAGGGGAGACAACTTCCAGCCATCACTATTTTCTCCTCTTCTTCTTCTTCCCTGTCACAGACCTTATCATTAACATTTCTCAGTAGGTGTCCTGTTCCTAGATCTTAATGCATGCCTTCCAAATTAGTATTTCTTAACTACAATGTGCTTCAAAGCTTTGCCATTTCTTCAGGCTTTCCTTTGTATATTGATTCTGCCTCCAGGACCACAATTCACTCCAGATGTACCACCCTTAGAATAATTTGTTCCCTAGACAATGATAATAAACAAGGCATTGAGATCAATATCAATTAGCATCCATTCAGAAATGAATAACAAATCAACAAGCCTTATAGTGTAAACAGAGTGGAGAATCCATCTAGGACTTCAAAGAGTAGAAAAGTTAGGGGAAAAAAGGAATGCTAATTGATTCATTTTTTTCTCCTTCCTCCACCTCTCTCGTTATTGCCTTTTTTTAATGTGTGACCAACACTTGTGTCCCAGTTTTGTTGCTTCATTTTGTATCCAGAAATTCCCAAAGAGGACTGCAAGAAGGACAGCTGCTCAGACAACAGGAATCCAGTCCTGTAATATCGCTATTAGTATAGCACTTCTCATAGAGTTGTAGCTTTTGTAGCTTTTTTAGATTACATATTTTTCAGGGTATGATAGGATTTGTGTCTTCTCTGTTCACAAAATGCTAGGAATTTGAGTCTGCTTCCATATTAGGAAAATATCTAGCCTATCTGGAACTCATTAAATAATAAAAATAATCACAAGAATGGTGCTTCGTTAGTATGCTTTTGCTGGATCACACCACACCCCCTTCAACRAACTAGTTCAGTATAAGGAAAAATTTCAGTTGTAAATACATGTATGAGGAAGGCAGGTAACAGTTTATCTCCATATAGTTCAGCAGAAAATATCTGCCTGAAGAGCAAAAAAACCTCACTAAGATCTAATTAATACTGCAGTCAAAACAGAAGATATCTCTCTGTTTCCTATGAAGGTAAAGATTCAAAGTGGTAGTGTTATTTGGGAACACCAGCCTGATTTCACAAACCTTAAGTGCACTTCCTTATGGAATGTATTAATTGTCAGAGACAAGGGGCAACGTTTTCAGGATGTGAAGCACTAGGTATTCTTACAGCGTTGCAGCAGAAAATTAATGCCATCAAGAACTCACACTGATATAATCACATAAAACTTGCTACTTCAAGTACTGTGAAAATTACCTGTATGGCTTATGATTAAGTTTAAAAGAGAAGATGATTCTTAGGCTTGTGGGTTAAAATTTGGAGACCTTATGAATACAGGATTCAGGAAGGTGCTAAAAAATAAAGTCACATTTCTCTGTGGTAATATTATTGAAATTTGTTTTTCAAAGAAAGAGTTATCTTGCATGTTTCTTAGTTAGGGAATAAAATGGATTAGAACAAATGGATGGAAGAATGAGAGACAAACAAATAAAAGACTGCATGATTCAGATAAGAAACTCATGAAATAATAAAATAATATAATTAAATATCTGAATAAATCTAAAAACAAGAAAGAGTAGATTAAAATTCTTTCAAATTTAGCTGTGTCAACATTTACAAAAGACAAAACAGACAAAAATGAATGCCATTCAAACAAGCAGTAACAACATGGAACAAATAAACATTCATATCAAAGAGATCATCTGAAAATATGGTCTTGCAACAGGTCTTTGATTTTCTCCTTATTTCAAATTAATTTAAATTTTAACAAAGCTTCATTCAGTATTTGTTAGTAATAAAAGCAAAAATTGTAATAAAAGCATAAACGCCCTAATGGCAATAGTCTTTCTTAGTTTCATATAATTTAATAAGCAACAGAAAAACATATTAAAATGCATATGGAATTACCTTTGGAATGAATGTGCAGTACAAAATAAAAGTAGTTTGATCAAAATTCATTAGAAGAACTTGTCCTCTATGCATAAGTACAGTAGAAGTACTGTTTTACTCCAGATTTCTTGTATTACGTTCTTTCTAATCCATTTGAGTTTTCACTTCTGGCAAAAATGGTCCAAATGTTGATTGCTTACTTATCAGTGACTCTGGTTAAGATACTCTGATTGATAATGTTAAAGATAAAATGATAAAAATCAGTTAATATTCCTGTCTAAACTGAAAACAAGTCAGAAATCATTTACTGTTTTCTGAATGGATTCATGCTTTGTTTCATACTTTCAAATAAGCATAATCCAGAATGCTGTCTACATGCATTGAATACAGTTAAGGAGACGAAACCCGAGGGAGTGCCCCCGGGTTGGTCTACACCTGCATCTATTCTCAAATAGTTCAGAAGGGCTTCATGAAGCTACACCGTTCATTTGCAGATCACAGGAGAATGTCCCTGTCCTAGCCTCAGGACTGAAAATTACAAGGTTGAATTAAAGATGATAATTCTTAAAAAACTTATAAAACTTGGTGTCCTGTAGTATGTCTTTTAAAGTTGGAAACTTCTCTTTCAAAAATGGAAGTGAAGATTCTCACATACACCCAATGTCTAGGTTAGACTGAGTAGCAGCTGAGACAGTTTTGAGATTAGGAAAATAGTTAAAAAAAATCTGGGGCATTTTTAAGCCTGTGTATGAGTTTTTTTCTGTGTCTTTTATAAGGCTTAGCAGACTATACAGTTGGACAGCAGGAACAATGCCCAAAGGATACCTCTCCAAACCCTCTTCCATCTTTAGATTACTCAAGAGAGTGTGCTCAAAAGAGGTCTCTAGATGTCTCTACTGCCAAATAAAACAGGGCTGGGAATTGTTCTGGCTAATTGCCACAACCTGACTGTACCCATGATACTTAGTAATTGGCTCTGGGTCTCTTGGGCCTCATGTAATGGTCCTAAGGTAGGGTTACTATTTTTGTATGTGTGTATATTGTATATATTTTTTAATCCTGAATACCTGAAATAATGTGAGTGTGGAGGTGGTAGCATCTCACTGTCATTTCTGGGGTTCAGGAGAGTGACAGGGACATGGTTAATGATAGTCCTTTTTATTGTATTATGGCCCACCAGGGTGATCATTTTGTCTGATGTGTTCCCTGCCTGGGGATGTTGCATTACTATGCGTATGAGGGTCTTTGCAAGTGCAACAAGGTAGTATTAAAGGACTATGGAGAGCTGAAGGAGCCTAATGTGGTGCAGTTTTGTCCACACTGCCTGTTGTGAGGATCTCTTGTACATTTGTTCCCTAAACTGTATTTCACAGAATTACAAAATAGTTGAGGCTGGCAGGGACCTCTGGAGATCATATAGTCCAACCCTCCTGCTCAAGCAGGGTCACATAGAGCAGTTACCCAGGACCATGTCCAGGCAAGTTCTGAGTATCTCCAAGGATGGAAACTCCACAGCCTCTCTGGGCAATGTKTGTCAGTGTTTGACCACCCTAACAGTGAAAGAGTTTTTTCCTCCTGTTTAAATGAAATTTTCTGCTTGTCAGTTTGTGCCCATTGCCTCTYGTCCTGTCACTGGGTACTACTGAGAAGAGTCTGGCTCCATCTTCTGTACTTCCCCATCAGATATTTATACACATTGATAAGTTCCCCCTGAGCCTTCTCTTCTCCAGGCTGAACAGCCCCAACTCTCTCTCAGCCTTTCCTCATATGAGAAGAATCCAGTCCCTTAAACACCTTCGTGGCCCTTTGCTGGACTAGCTCCAGTAAGCCCATGACTCTCTGATACTGGGGAGTCCAGAACTGGACCCAGCACTCCAGGTGTGTCTCACCAGGGCTGAGTAGAGGGGAATGATCATCTCCCTCGACCTGCTCACACATTCCAAGGTGCTGCTGGCTGCCTTTGCCCCAAGGGCACGTTGCTGGGTCATTTTCCACTTGTTGCCCATCAGGACCACCCAGGTCCTTCTCTGCAGAGGTGTTCTGCAGTAGGTTGGCCCCCAGCCTGTACTGGTGCATGGGGTTGTTCACCCCAGAAACAGGACTTGGCCTTTCCGTTTGTTGAACTTCATGAGGTTCCTGTCAGCCCAYTTCTCCAGCTTGTTGAGGTCCCTCTGAATGGCAGCACAACCATCTGGTCTATCAAACACTCCTCCCAACTTTTTATCATTTGTATTTAGGCACTGTGTCCCAAAATGCTAGCTGCCGTGAACCAAAACCATGCCAGGGAATGGGCTAACAACGAAGTGATATGCATGATCAGATGTTTAGTGCTTGAATTTGCTCTCCAGCCCTCCCTGTCTCAAATAGCCATATAGGTGTCACCTACAGCATGTGTRCAATATGAATTTCTTACAGCTGAGGTGCATATTCCTTAAGCATAAATGCTTTTCTTTTATTAGTCAAGAGAACACTGAGGGGTTTCTTTTCTTTTCTTTTTTCCCCTTCAAACTTGCTTTTCTATTGTTGCCACTAACACACTGCATTATGGTTTAACCTATGTATGACAGCCTCCATCTTGGCTGACACCAGAAATTCCACATTAAAACCAGTGATGTTGGTACAGCCAACTGAGAAGTAGCACTAATTTGTAGTGCAGCAAACAAGGGAACATGTTACAAGTGCTTATAAATGCAAACATGATAATGAAAGATGATCAGAAGCAAATGCAAAATCAACTTAGAGATAATGGTGACGGCATTATGAGAATGACTCACTTTAAGCTTATGAGTTTAAGTAACTGATGTATACATTTGCTTATTTGACATACAGATAAATGGTTTCTAAATTAATAGGATACTTTTATGTCAAATTATCTAAATTGTGCCTAGAGTTATTTGCATCAGCAAAAGCGATATCCTATTACGGTCAGACTAAAACACACTCTACATATTTAATATCAAAAGCAATATCTAGCACTGCAATATTTTGGCTTGATAAAGGTCTGTGATACAYACAAAGCTTCAAGGAGCTGGCAAAATTTGATTTCCTCTGACTACTGAGTAGTTGTATACTTCTCTGGGTTGCTTTGCATAATGAAGATGAGGATAAAATTAAAAAAATTACAAAATGAAGTAGTCAAAGAGAGGCCATAGTTTGGCTGAAATTAAAATAGACCAGAAGCATTCAGAGAAGACAGGAAATGTGACTCTGTACCTTCTGATGGTTTAAATGCATCAAGTGGTATGGCTCCACTTGTGTGAGTTCAAAAGCCTGGAAGACACTGATTTATTTCTCCCTGTTAAGAAAYAGTCACAGCATACAGTCTGGCTGATTTTCCATTGTTCAGATAAATAGGAAAAAATATCTAATATGACAGGTTAAGGGAAGAAGGAAGATTATACTGAAGTGCAAGAAGCACTGGGGAGCACATGTAAAATGACTAGCCCAAGCCTTTGAAGCAAATGATATGAAACAATCTGCAAAGGAGAGTGCCACTCTCTTGTGGCACTAGGCCTGATTCTGATGCATAAAACTTGTATCAGTTTTACGATACAGTTGCTTGATTAAATTCAATTTGTTTACAATAAAGGGTGCAAGATCAGAATCAGGATCTAGTAATAAATGCTTATAATAAAACATTGATCCTCCACTGTCTTATATTTAGCCCAGACACTGATCTCCATCTGTGCCATGGAACAGCCCCAGCCTGATGTGTCAGAGGCAGCTATTTGTGTCACACAGTTGTGGAAATCTTATTCATATTCTGAACAAGATGTCAACTCAGTAAAGCACTTGCTTTTGTGTTTAATATTAAACCAGTGGTTTTAAGCACTCATGTACTTAAAATTTTGAAGAACCAATGTGTCATAATAAAACCTGTGCTTTAGTTAAAGAATGTTTAAATCCAAAGATACTTGTAATAGTTGAAAGGCTGAAATTTCACCAGCAGAACACGACATGGACCCGAACAATATTTTAGAACATTTAAGTAGCAGAATGCGAGAGGTTTGTGTAGTATCAAAAAGAAGCTTCATAGGAGAGATTTTGGCATAAATTAGTACTGGAAACACAAGGGAAACTACACGAGGTGTTACATTAAAAAGTGCTTTAGATAGAGCTGTCAACCACACGGCTGTAGAATATCAAGGAAAGCATTGAAAATGTGCCCAGTTCAAAAGGTAAGCTCAAAGGCAGTTGCATTTTTCACTGTGATAAATATACCCTCTCAGAATGTAGAGGGTTTTATAAATATGCAGAATGGTACAAAAATTAGCTCAGGCGCATTAACTGGACATGCAGAAAGAAAAATAACGTCAGAAATAAATGAACGCTAGCTATGAAAGGGAGATGGAAAGCATGACRAGAAAAGCAAAATAAAGAATATTTGAAATAGTCTCCAAAACGTTTTTTTTTTTTTTTTTTGAGGAGATGAGTACATGCTCCCTGACAAAAGCAATATATAGCACACTGCATTGTTTTGCTTGACTTGAAGTGCTGTACTGTGGAAAGGACTGCTCTTTACTTAGGAAAATGCAGCAACCATTATGAGCACTGCTTAGTGAGCAGCACTCAGCAGCCTCTGCCTCTGACCTGGTGTTCTTCGCTTGCATTCAGGCCAAAGTTGGAGCTGAAAAAATATTTCACAACAGACCGTGTATCCGTTATTTTCTCCTTCTCTCCAGTTTTGATTTGTTCACAGCCATATTGTAGAATTCTGGAAATTGTCATTCAAAATTTTGTGCAACAGTTTCTCAAATACTCACTTGTGATCCTTCACAGATTTGTGTGAGCATTTACCATTTGTAGCATCATTGTATGTTGCACGTGTTACTGGTTTGGGGGTTCATAAGGGTTGATTTATGTGCTGTGATTTTGCTCCAACAAAAAAATTTGACAAACCCGACTTTAAGTACATGGAGAATTCCACATTGGCCACCGTGTTTACATTCAGAATTCTGATCGTATCTAACAAAGATACTGAAAATTAAGAAAATTAGTATTAAATGAATAAATAAAAATCCTCGTTGTCTTCAATAGACGAGCAGGGTGTATGGGATTGTATTTGCTCTTTAATTAACTGCTTTAAATAATCATAGTGATATTGCTGTTTCAGTGATGGTCTAAAGATTATTGTGCAAAGGTAGTAGGGAGACTATATATCCTTTATTAAACAACTACAATATTTGGAGAAACACAAATAAACTTTCCGATGACTTTGATGCCCTTTTCAGGCCATCGTTTTAGATACTCTTCCAGAAAACATTGGTGCTGTTTCCTTTGTGAAAATTGATAGTGGCAGTTCTTTTGAATCTGAACAATTATTCACAGCGATATTTTTCTTTCATTTGTTCACCTCTAATAAACACACAGTAGACTCCAGCTACTTTCATTTTTTGAACAATGAAGTGGGAAAAGTTTAGTCAGACCTTTTTCTACTTTTTAATTCTGAAGAAAGACTTGTCAGAAGTCTGTGCATGTCTCCCACAAAGTAGGAGAAGGAACTAAAATATTTCACTAATTTTAACATGATGCTGGAGTATAATCAGCAACAAAACTGTTTCTCCCATGCAGCCTGAATTTTCAGTGTGCCTGCCATGCCATCCCCAACACAAGTAAATAGGTGTAATTGCCTGTGCTGCTCCTCCTTTTGCAGACTCTCTTTCCGTGCATCGGTTGGGGTTGTACCCCCTTCTGCCCTTGTTTGCGTTATGCGACCATATGATCTCCCGTTCGCTGTTTCTGCCTAGAAATTTGTCGTTAGTACCTGAATGCTTCCCTGTGCAGGGGTAGCTTGTCTGCCATGGAGCGAGACCTGTGTGCACAGTTCAGGGGGACACAAAAAGGACAGCAGGGAGCAGCAGCCCAGGGCTGGCAATTTCTTTGAACTTAGTCTTGCTGCCAGGACTCATGAGCACGGGAGGTTAGCACCACGCTACCCCGCAAAGGGTAGTGGTTTTTTTAATTGTCTGTGAGCTTTCTGTGAGCACTCATTTTGTTCCGTAATTTAGAAGCCACCAGAAACCATTGAAAGCAGCAGGTCTTACAGTTTTTATATATTCAGTAATTACAGTTATTTGGACCCCACTGTGCCTCTGTGGTCTTGCCATATTAAGTTTGTTGGATAGGCAGCAAGAAGATAAAACCTCAGCCTTTTATTCTTAGTGAGTTAACTTTCTCCTTTCCCTGCTGTGTCTGGCCAAACTTGATTCAAAGAGGTAGGGGTGAACAGCCAAGTGAAAATGGAGAACAWCAGTCTAGGTCAAAATATTACCCTATGCAATTCAGTTTCAAAGGACATCTATAAGCAGCCATTAAAATTCTAATATCTGAGTCTTAGACAAAATTTAAAGAGAGGCACAAATGACCAAACATTAATCAGGTCTCTTGACAAAGGTTAAAGGAATGGAAAGTGATAATAACTCATCCTTGTTAGAGATTTCAGATAATCATCTCATGACCYACCTAGGTTGCCAAGCTGTATGTCATCCTAAAGTGCATGGGTAGGGACTAAACCTTTTTTCCCCCTGCTAATAGCTTTTCTTCAAAGTTTTGGTAGTGTTAACTGTATCCTTATTTTCACAGTTTGAGCTTTGTTATCTTAAAGCTTCCAACATGAATTGACAAAAAAAAAAAAAAAGTTCCTATATTCTCTCAGGTCCTTAAATTAACCCTTTTTTTTTTCCATTGGTCTTGTAATAGACTCCATTAAATCCTAGATTTATTGTTGCACCAGCTTACACTAGGCAAGCCCCTTGTTATGATCTCTCTGTAACAGCTCATTGAGAAGGACCTTTGAGAAAATGTAGACAAACTACAGCATACATACAATTATTTATGTTTACTTGTCTTAAGGGGGCAGCAGCAGCATGCTGTGCGCCTCAGGAGCTACATTTATCTGCTCTGTCTGTGGACAAGATTAACTGCAACTCTCTATTTGATAGTGGAGCTTAATGGGGTCTCGGTGATGTTTTTCGTATCAGGTCTTTAGGAAAACAAAGTCCAGTGTTTCAGCCTGATAGTGTTCATTTTTTGACATTTGTTAGAGACATATACAATTTAATATCATGTTGAAGTACTTGGTATGTGTCACTGTAGTTTAGCTGATCAGGTATAAGGCTGTCGCTGAGAGCTGCAGCCATGTATGCATGTTTTCACAAGCATAACTCATCTAGAATTGCTTTCTGTAGTCATTACTAAGGCCTAGGGGACATAATATGGAAATAATAGAATGCAAATTTACTCCAGCACCACTCTTTAAAAAGCCACAAGGTTTCTGTACTTTGACRTATTGAATTCTAAATGACTTACATACAACCTAGTTGATCTAATGTGTTCTGCACCACTCTCATGTTCTGGCTGAGTGTAATACTTAGTGGCTATTCACTTGACTTTCTGAAGCTGATACTGGAGCGTGTTAACAATTGTCCACCACATTTGCTTGTACATTCTTGATTTCATATCCCATGTGGTGTATCAGATATGTTTTTCCAGCCAGGTAAAAGACTATGACTCAACAGAACTCTTGAAAGATGTAATTCAGATTGAATACCTGGAATTAGTCAATGCAAGGAGAATCAGTGTTTTACCAAGGCTAACCAGTGTCTTAAGAAAGTTTTTTTTTTTCTGTAAGTAGCTTTATCTGCAAAATCTTCAGATGCATTCAAATTTATATACCTGTTACTTAGTAAATTTTTGCAAGGCTAAATCTGCATAGGAATATGTCCGGAGAAGATAATACCCAAATCAGTGTGTCTTTATATTTGATGCCAGAAAAAGCAATAGGTGATGGTATAGTCATTTTTTTGTTGTTCTGCAGAGAATGTAGCTTTGTGCATTGAATATGCATTGTATGCAAATAGTGAAACTGAAGAAAGCAACCACGTTTTTTGAACTTTACCTTCTAATCACTCAATGATAATATGAYGTAACGATCAAAGGCAGTTACGTTAGAACTGCCACTTATCTTCAGTGAAACCTGTTGAAAGAAAGGCATTTTTTTGTTGTAAAGAGACATGTACCAAATTAATGTGAACATCAGATAAATGTAACACCTTTCACTATGGCTTTCTGTGACCCAGAAGGGGGCAATTTTGCTGTCTGTAAAGTTGTTCCTTTCTTTTTTATGTATGTAATTATCATATGCAATTGCACACTGCATACTGTTGTTTTCTTCATGCACGAACGCAAACTTTATACAGTTATTATACCCTGGATAATTTTGATTTTTTTAACAATCAAACTRTAAAGCAAGGGAAAGCAAAGAGTATGTGACATAAGTACCTTGCATTTCTTTTCTTTCAAATGATACGTCCATCCTCTCTTTAGAAATGGTAGCTGTAACAGCAGGCTCAGACTTGAGCAAAACAAATGCTACCCTGCTTAACGCAAGCCCCTTGCATTAAAAACTGTGCAATGGTGCAAGATAAAAGAAAGATTTTCCCCAGAGGAGATATCTTGGACCACGCCATTCAGTGGATCTACTATATTCCCACAACTCGATAGACAGCTTTCCTTAATCCAAGAGAAGTGGTGAGAAAGTGTGCCTTCCCATGAGGCATAGAGTGCCACCTATGTGGTAAAGAGCACAGTTAACGTTCAGTGTTTGAAAGAAGTTTTCAGAGTGTTTTCATCTCCCAGAACTGAACATGAAGCTCTAGGAAAACGCAGTCAAATGAGGCTGCCAGCCCACGTATTGGCAGTAGGCACATAGCATCCATTGTTATAAGGAGCTCTGTAAGGTGAATAAAAAGTAAAATGGATACAAAAGTCTCAAAAAATGTAAAACAAGAAATCCTGTTGAAGACATTTAATCATTTTAATAGTAACAGGGGAATGTTTCAAAGCTCTTCCTCCTTATACATATATTTTTTTTTCTGTGTATTCCCTCTATATGAATACCAAGAGGTGAGAATGAATGAGGATGTATGAGGTTAGAAGAGAATCCTGCGCTGAGGGTCAGGATCACAGCGTGCCACACTTGCTGGGCTAGGGGAGGCAGTAAACGGTGGGATAAGGACAGCTCCTCTGTTTCCTTTCCATCTCTGTCTCTTTGCTCCCCTATTTTGCATGGTTCCTGACTCTACCTGTACACCTTCCACACATCCTAGTATCCTTCATCTCGTTACCTCACATAGCTGTTCCCCTTCTTGCCCTAGTACTACATCGGATGGAAAAGGGTAGAAGGTGAATGATTTTGACTGTCATTTCAGTGTTTCTATAATTCCAAGACCTCTGACTTTTTTTAAAGATTAACTTTCTTATTAGAAGTGGAGTTAGAGTTAATGCCGTTTGGGTTCCTGCCTTTGTATTTTCACATCATAAGGAATTTAGGTTCCTTTATAGTTAAATGTAATTCTGATGTACTAGGTATGCAGTGTGAACATCTGTCATGCTTCTTCCTCTTTGTGAACAATTTCATGTGAACTGCCAAATTGCTCCTTGCTTGATAATGTTCTCTACCAGGTCTGTGATGAGTCAGGTAAACTCCAGAGGCTGTTTTTGTTGAATACAGTAGTCCATGCTCACTAACAGGTGCTGCGGTCTGATTCCGTCCTCAGGACAACTGGCACCATGGGAAAGCAGCAATGCACACGTGGGTGCCAATGGGTGCTGGGCAGTCTCTGCTCGAGAAGGCCCAGCAAGGAGCAGCATGTGGGTGCTGCTGCATTTCTACTGATGGAAACCCTCCATGATGGGTCTTTTGGCTAGCAAAGAGAGTCTCAGCTAGAGGTAGGAGTTATTAAAATGTTGTTGGTGGTGCCACAGAGAGTCAAGCTTTCTTCACAGTGGTAACATACTTTTGTGAGCATGCACTTAATGCACATACAGGAATTCCTATGCACACAGACATATGTACATACACTCAGATGAACAGAACCGATGATAGAAATGTTCCACCATTAATCACAGTTTAGGAATGATTATGAGGTTATTCATATTCATTTATCAAACTAGTATATAAATGTTATGTACATTACATTAGATGTACATGTTCATGGTATACACATATGGTGTAATGGTGGTTGACAGTGTTCTTTGAATATATGCACAAACACAGCGTATGTGCATAAATACGGACATGCGCACATTACTGTTAGACCATCAGTCCTTGTTTTTGCCTATTACTCTGTTACAAATACAAGTGCTATTCACTCATGACAGAGCATCAATGCCTGTCTGTCGTTTTCATCAATGAAATCAAAGTTGATTGTATTTGTAGGGGGTATTTAAAAGAGAATACTTTATTTACACTGCATATGGATTTTATGGCAGCCTTTGCCCATTTCACATATTGATGTGATTTCGTCTGGATTTCAGAAATCCTTTGCTAAGCATGCAACCCAAACAGCACTGGGGTGATCCCACTTTGGCTAATATTTTTCATTAAGCCATCTCTACCTAGAGTTTTTTCTTTCATTGTGTGCAGGACCGTGTAATACAAAATGATTTGCTAAGCTGTCAGCCCTTCTTCTGATATTTTCTTCTTATGTTAATTGTCATATTGTTCTCTTAAAAAAAAAAGATGAAAAAGGGATTGGAAGATTTATGTATTAGCTCCCTCTGTCCTTATGCTGGGTAAGAAAAATCATGACATGATGGTCTAGCAGATGTGTATTAATATCAAACTGAGAGTAGAAGTCTATATTTTAATTACAGGTGGTGGGAGTAATGTGGGGAGAGGGGAGGCTGGGGGATTACCCAAGGCAAAAGTGTATCTGGGACACGTTACAGTGATTAAGCCTAGTTAAGAAGCAATAAGTGTGTGTATGCTGTGAGGAGGGGAAGAAGCAGGGGGAAAGATGATCTCCAGAGGTCCATACCAGCCCAAACCATTCTCTGATTCTGAGAAAAGAAGAGGAAGAACTAGTACTTGTTACTCTTACCAGCTAACATATAGATTATTAGAGTTTATGCATTTATGGTGAATACAGAAGAAATCTATTGGGATTAAATCCATGTAAATACAGAGGTTATGAACAATGCCCAGTAGAAAACTTAAGCTCTCTTTGTAGGCCTGATCCCTCAAGATGTTGAACACTTTCAGGGTAGTCTCTATGCCATTTAACTGTGTGCATTTATAACCCTACTATCCTATAATAAATTTAACCTGTGTTCACTGATATGGTGGAACCCCCCTCCCCCACCCCGATATATTAAAAAGTACTTGTTTTAGACTAGAGGTATCTGCATTTATCTTAGAAAGCATTTGTGGTATTTGGTAATAAGGTAACAAAGCTCACAATGGAAAAATCTGTTCTCCTTAAGGGCAAATATGGCAGTTTTCAGTTTGATCACCCACTGCTTCGGGTATCAACAGTGGTCAGAACATACTGCTCCAAGCACTTTCTGCCTCCCAGCTCCAATGACCTCAGCACCGTATTTAATACACGGCCAGTTGTTCTACCAGCAGTTGCAGAATGAGGAGAACAGGGTACGTGAGGGCTGGCTCCAGGCATGGGGAAGTGGGCAGCTACTGGAGGCACAAGGTTCCTGGGGATGGTGGGCGGCCTTTGTGCCTATGCCAGAGGAAACAGGGAGCAATACTTAGCGTAAAAATACTTTGTCTGAACAGCCCATCCACATCTAATACTGCTRCTGAGAAAGGAGTCCAAATGTAGTGGGGATTGAGAGGGCAGGGACGGAGGAGACGCTTACTTTAACTACTCACAGCCCTCTGAAAACCCTGTTGTTGCAAAAAATTGCGTGCTCCTGTCCCAAGTATTTTATCGTAATCCTCAGATGAAGATTCAATTGCACTGACACTGCTGAGAAGCTCCAAGACAGCTTTCAAGCTTAGAAGCCCACGTGTGAGATTTTAAACACTTCCAAGAGCAGTCCTCAGAGGTTTGCAACAGTGAGAAAAGTTTTCTTTCCAAATGCTGGTGGWTTGCATTTTACTTTTATTTTTTGTGTGGATAATATTGCTCTGCAAGCAGTTCCCTGGTCTGAAAACACGAACTGCCCCTGTGGCTCCAAATATAGTAAGTGTAACAACACCAATGCTTAGACTGCGAGAGACTAGAAAACTATTTTGAAACATTTCTAGAAACGGGACCCAGACATTTAAGACACATGTGAAATGTCAAAGTGACAGAGCAGGGCTGTGCGAGGACTACATTCCCTCAGATAAAAACCCCCTACGCACAGCCGATGGAAACAATAAAGCACATGAAATTGTCCAGGAGAGTGCCAAGACACCTGAGATCTGCACAGAGGAAGGATTCCTTAACGGTAAAATAAATACAGTTCTCTTTTACTGTAGTAGTTTTGACAGCCTATGTTATAGGCTATGTCAAAGACAATCTATGGGGGAAACTCACAACTTTGGGAAGGTCACAAAGTTAAACTGTCCACCACGCTGATTCAGCACAGTGGCATTTATCAGAGCACACAGGGCTCTCCTGCAGCAAACAAAGCCTCCTCAGGGATCAGGAGAAACCTGGCATTTTTTGTTTCCTGCAGGCTCCTGGGTTTTGATGCCAGGAAGGGCATCTGCAGTAGTTGGCTAACAATGTTGGCAAACTGTGGGAAATGCCAAGGAGAGTGATTTATTTCTTTCTATCCCATTTGTAGGAGATCTGTGCCCAAATGTTTATAGTAAAAAGATCAGGGTAATGAAATGCTTAATAATGAAGCTTTTCTAAGAGCTTGCATTAAAAAAAAGGAGGGAAAAATACAAATCCAGACTGACACATTGGAATAAAGAATGCAAAACCACAGTAAATCCTATTTTCTTACCACCAAAGATAGTATTCAAACAATTCTTTTAAAAACCCAAACAGCATGTGCTGCAGTTCAGTTTTCTTTTTCCCCCAGAAGGTAATGGCAATAATATGAGAAGTTTTCTACTTTCTTTCCTGTAATTAATTTTACTTTTACTTTAAAGTAATAGCCAATGCAATCATATAATAGAAAATGTGGTTTAATTTGGAATACTTTGACTTCCTATTTGTAAGTAGCTTTGCGTGAAAGCTCAGTTTATGAGCTATGGTTGTTTCATAATTTATCACTGTGGAAGCTTCAGCTTTACGTATTAAAAATAAATCTATGACAAAAGGTTGAAGGTAAGAGCTTTTATTAGATTAACAGCATGCAAGTAATATACACAAGCTTTCAGGATCTAATTATACTATCCCTCTTCTGATTTTCACCAGATGTTGGATTTGAGATGCTATCAGTAAAGTGAGGGGGAAATTCTGTAGACACCAGAAGGAAATTTGTAAGGCCTGAAGCTCATGTACAGAAGTTTGAAAATTGCCACACACCATGGGGCTAATACAATAGAAAATATTTTTGCAAGAGTATTTCCTGTTGTACGGATGGCAATCCCAGGGCTCTTGAGCTGTAGGTACATCATCATATCAGGACTCAGTTGTGCACCCAGATCAAGCCCATATCCCAGTGGAGTAATTCCTGTCTCCGAATTATTCTTCAAGTCCCTGTCATGCCCTCCTCTCCTTCCCCCGCAAACCCTCTGCAAACATGCACTTTCTTGCGTGAGGATGTGAATTTATCCTGTGACTCTCCACAGTGAGAAGATTTGGGGATATGTCTTGGAGGGTCACAAAGGTTGGCAGTCTCTGGTGTAGAGAGCTCCATACTGTCTCACTAATGATTTTTCATATGCTGAAAGGATACTTCTTGAAAATATGTAATTATTCTTTTGTTCAAATTTTTTTCCATGAGAGAAGAAGGGCAATGAGAAGCAAATGCAAAGCTCAAAGAACTTATTAAAAATACATTTGAATTGAACAGATACACAAGCCCACCTGTATGTTGCTTTCTGACCAGATGAAAGCAAAACTATGCCTGCTGGGAAGGAGGTGAACTTCTGTTTTCCTTCCTACTGTCTCAGAAAGTGTGAAAAGACACTATGCAACTCTGGTAGTAAATTCAAGTAGCACTAATAACAGAGAGTGTGTGCTTCAGTACACCTATGAGTTATCTTTCAATTCACAGGTGAGGACAAATCTGCTGTAATTTTGTCCCTTAAGCTCCAAAAAAGTCATCAGACAGGAACAAACCAGACACCAGAATCTGACCCATCAGGTAACTCTGTGGCTCTTTTAGAGATATGGATTTCATGAAACAATAATTCTATTTCATTCATCCCAATATTTTTCCCTACTGACAGTAATTTTGGTAATATGCTTTATAATAGGTATAATTCTAGATAAAGTTACTATTTATAATTTAAAAGGACATATTATTCAAAGTGCCATGCATGGGATAATAGAAATGGAAGGAAATTACTTATATGAGAAGCAAAAGGACTTAAATTAGGCAAACTCATGTCAGGTGTTCAAATGAAATGTGTTATAACCTAAGTGAAACATTACAATGGAAAGTGAAGTTTTGGTAAAGTTTTGTGTTTTGGAAAGTTATGTCATATGTGACAAAAAATTACAATCCTAATTACAAAATTCTTCAACACATGAGACTATATATCTATTACAAAGTAAAATGAGTATCTATCAGTTTAGGCTTACCACAGCAAGGAAAAATGCATACTTAAGTGGTTCATGATCAAAAGTATTATGTTGCTGGGGGGAGCAAGGGTGGGGAAATGAAATGTGATACCCTAAAAATAATGTCTTTCATAATGAGGCTATGGCTACCAGACACACTTCCTCAGAGAAGCATCGGATCTGTTATCCATGTGCTTCACAGGTGGTTTACACGTGCAGCAGAGTTGATGTATCTGGGATGCCATAAACTACTGTGCATATGCAGAAATAATTCTGCAGAGTCTATGTAGGTGTGTGGTACTTCCAAAAAACTTTGAACCTGTGGAGTTTATGGTGTAGATCATTTATCAAATACAGATCCAATATGTAAGTCCACCTATGCAGAGTATACCTAATAGATCCACTGCTTCCTAGACTCACTTGGCTTGTGCTCACTGCATGTGCACATATTTCCTTTGGGAAATACAAAGCAGAAGAATGCAACCCTACACAGAAACCTTATATGAGCAGTATGAGAAAGACCTTTTGTTAGCCCATCACATCGGGTGAAGTTGGCCCACTACTGTCTTTCTTTCGTTCTCTCTTTTTCTCTCTCCCACTCTCACAGTCAATAGTAAAGTAGATGTCTTGACTTCTAATGGTGAAAGTTAAAATGTCAATATTGTTAATCTCCTATTTGTATAATTGAAATAGCTTACACTTCTCTCTGCATTGTTACTGCAGCTTTGCAAAGCTTGTAAAGACATGACTGCATCAGTATGTACATGTACATGCTGTCACTGTTACAGGATGTATATTTAGCCATAGACTAACACTGTTAAGGAAAGGATAGGCATCACTTAACTAATTGACTCTGATTTAGTTTGATATTTTTGCGTGCTTAATGAACTGATTTGGAGTACATAATTCTGGCATGAAATCTGTCTTCCACAGACAATCATTCCTTTCACCTCAAGTTGCTGATCCATCCCCTGCCAAAACTGGAGGGTGTTCAATGCGTGGGGAGTTACAGGAAACACGAGAATTGCACAATTGTCTAATACTCAGGTGTGTGAGCATGGCTCTGGAGACTAGGTTTTGTCTTTGTGATATATGGCATTTCATTTAAGCTAAAACCTTTCACAGGTGGCCACAGCTTGTACATTTTTCACTTTGTGGGCTCCTCTTTTGAGCCCCAGGGCTGTGATTAGCAGATGGACTGAGCGCTTGCAGCAGCGGCAGCCAATGCCAGTAGTGCAAGGTTCTGATGGTACTATGTAATGAATATGATGTGTCCAAAGGAAAATCAAGTATCTCAGACCAATCACACGAAGTTAAGACTGTGATTTTTCATTTATTTTATTTTAGGTATAGACCCTTAATGCAGCAGGAAAAAAACTCAGGGCTACCCTTTCGGCTAGGCCCAACTGTGCTCTGAACTACTGTGCAGAGGCGCCAATATGGTCACAGATATATCTGCCCTCCCTGAAAAATGCAATACTGCATGAAAAGGAAGGCAAGTCAGTGCAGGCTCCTTTAAAGAAAGGTTTAACGAGGCAAAGCACTATGGGATACAAATATATCCCAGCTTCAGGCTTCCTAGACAGGGCAGTGTAGCAATGTCGCATTTTAGCTTGTGGGTGCTCCTGGGCTAAACAATGTAGATGTAGCCTGCATGTAAAATAGCAAGTGTGACAGTAGTGTTGTGAAGATAAATTAATTAATATTTCCTATAATTTTTGTAATTAATAATAGCTGCACTCACATAGTTTAGCAATGAATTCTATAGAAAAGCTTGTGGGAAAATCAATAATTTAATATATAACACACTGTATGCAGTAAATAAGCCCAGGGCCATATACTGAACGAAGATGATAAAACAAATCATTGCAATAGTGGTTCATTAAGTGAGCAGTGAACACTGAATGAGGCAGGAAAAAATAGTATGTAATTAGGAAATTAAAGATTGTATCGTTGTGCATTTACACAAGGGTGCTATTACTGTTTCTGCAACAACAGCCAGCTATTGTCCACCATGACCACATCTGAAAGGGTTATTTTCAGGTTGTTTGGAGGGCAAAACTGTACTCTGCAATGTGCTTGGAAAATTACTTTTCATTGAATTAAAAATAATTACAATGCAGAACAGTTGTACTTGGACTCAATTCCTCCCATGTTATTCTCATTTTGTAAGAGTGTAATCTATGGAATTCAATAGCCATTCTCCATCAGTGGAAGGGAGATATGGACAGTGAAGTCTGAGTACCAGGGATCACAGAAAACTTAGGCAACATAAAAAAGACTTTGCTTTCCATCTCTCTCTGCAGTTTTGCCCTGTAGTTGTGCCAAGCAAAACTTTGGCACCTTCAAAAATCTGATCCAGCTCCAAAAACCTCTGCACATATTTTTACTATATCTGAGCTTGATGACAGAGACTGCAACCTGCACAGCGTCTTTGGTTTCTGTCAGCTCCTCTCTGCTGACACCTGTGACAACCAGGTCGCATTCAAATTAGAGTTTCTTGCACGGCCTAAATGAACTCTAGTTAATTCCCTGAACCAAAAACTCAAGGTCTACTAATCAATTAAACCAAAGGCTAGACTGAGAAGGATAGTTCCCTCTTCACTCTCAAGAATATCCATGCCCTTAAGCGGGGCAGTAGGAAGTTTTGACCTCCATCCTCTGTCAAGATGATTATGTGAATTTTTTGTCATTTAATAAAATACTTTCTTTCTGAAAACAAGCCCATACTCTAGCTAGTGATACTTGATTGACCCATAAATCTGTTAAACTAAGTGCCAGTTGGAATTATCAGGAGGTTAATTAGAGAAATACATTAAGAGGGTTTTTTTTTTCATATTAAAACATACTTTGCTTAATGGGTTAAGTCCATTAGATTCAAGATCACTTTTTCAGTCTGCTCTGGAAATGGGTCTGAGTTTTCACACTCTGGAGGTAGCTAATTTTTTATTCAGGACTGTAAACAAGTAAATGAGGTTATAAATAATAACTTATCGCCTGACTGATCCAGATTTTCATTTGTATGGTTTGGTATAGCTGATTCCTGAACAATTTGATTTAAATGGTCACTAGTGATCAGTGCTTTCTGAGTCATGGTTTTATCTTATATGACTGATAAAGATACTGAGCCAAAGGAAAATATACATTGGACATATTTTATTGATTGGAGATTTTGTTTATATTTTGGGATAATTGCAAGCAGCACTTTGTTTGTATGAATTAGAAAACAGAATCTTGTTTCTCCCAGCCTTTCTGGTGTTGTCAACCAGTATTAATTGCTAAAAGCTAATTTTGTTCTTTCAGTTTCACAGATGCAAATCTCAGCTGAAGTCAGAGCAAAGTCTCCAAGTTTTTTCAGTGTAACTGAGAGACAATTTCTTTCAGATAAATGGCACAGATGTAAAACTGGTGGAATATTAGAGTGAGAGCATGGGTGCTCCTGTTCCTCCTGTTGCTTGTGAACATTGAAGGACCTGCAACTCTGAATCCAGAATTGTTCTGCAGTTGGTTGGACAACAAGACCATCACTTCCTGCTACCACTAATTTCTTGATTAATCAAGATCTCCTGTTGAACTCTTCTATTGTAATTACAGGGAAATTCCTATCAAAAGGATGTGCCTGAAATGGCACTTATTTGTACTTAGATTTTTTTCTCTGCTCACCAAGGCCATCAGCATTAAARAGATATAGATGACATGCTACTTTCGCTGACAAAAAGTTCAAAGTGATTTTTCTACACCTTTTTTTCAGAATAAAATGTCTCATGTTACTGCCAGCCCAAAGAGAGTTTGATTTTAAATAATGCTTTAAAGGCCTGCAAGTTGTTCTTTGCTGGACCAACATCTTTTCTGGGAGGGAAGCTGGACACCACATTTTCTCACTCCACAGTGTTTTTGCCATTTTTGCCTTTTGAGAGTTCTTAGTCCAGGTATTTTGACTGTGTGTGGAAAAGAACTTGCAAATAGTCAAATCGCTTTTATATTTGTGGAAAACATGCACAACATAAATGAATGTAAAGTGGAAGTTAAGGAGTCCCTCCCTCCTAAAACGCTGGACCTTCGGCAATGGCAAGTGTGGCAGTTTCCTACAGTATGTCCCAAACGAAGGCCATTGCAGTCAAAAGCACACAGCTCACAAGAATGGTCTGCAGGAAAGTCCTATGTCCAGATACAAATCCTGCTGTTTATTTGAGATTATTAGGACTAATTAGGTACTTACTATATTTGACTGAAGGACTGTGGGTGATTCTCACTAAAATACAGTTATACTGGTTTTAGAATTGATCTTACAAGTAGTTTGGTGCCTTCAACTCCTGAAGTCTTCTGAATGCCTTCAGTGATCTGCAGGAAGAGGATCTTGGATCAGGCTTTATGTTTCTGCTAAAGATACAGTCATTTAAACTGTTTAAAGTAATAGTGTAGGAAATTAAGTTTGCCCTAAGTCTGTTTGTATGTTATCCTTAAATAGGCTTTGTTTAGGACCCTGCTTGTTATTTAGGAAAAAAATCAGCTAAAATTTCATATAGTTATGTTTTATCTTTATACTGTGTTTTAAAACTATTCATGCCATCTGTATCTTTGGTTATTTATTGCGTGATCAGTCATGTAAATCATGTGATATTTTATCTGCTGTTTAACATAATGAGAAATCTGTATAAACAGGGAAAAGAAAATAAGGAGATTTCAGGAAGAATGAATGAGACCATTTCTGTTAATAAATGTCATATGAAACAATGTAAAACAGCTTTGAAACTTCCACTATGTGTGAACTTTCTGGGCAGCTGAAAATCACTATTATATTGTAAAATATTTGTGAAAAACTATTGAAAAGAGTTGTGGAGCTGTCACAAAAAAATTAGTGGCTTTTGTGAACAATAATGCTTGCAAATACTTATTTATGACTTTTTTCCCAACTGTGTTCAACAAATTCCTTCTGCTGATGGCCACTGGTTCTCTGGAAAGCAAAAATCGTTCATTTATAATACGAGTGAATTGTAAGAAAAATTCAAGTCCACGCTACACATGACAGCTTAATAGGCACAATGGAARTGGAGAGGCTGACATCACTTGGGAAAAAAAACCACAGTGCAAACTTTCATTTCCCTCTTTTACTTTATCCTTGTCGACAAGACTGAAACCTCGCTGCAAGCTGTCTGTAAAACCGAGCAATGCACCATGATGCCCTGCCATGCCTGGTCTGGCTGCAYCTCAGGAGCGGCGGCTGCCTTTCCCCTGCCTCCCCATACCTTCCTGCTGCCCCATGAGTAAAGACTCACCCTGCTGGGTCTCCCCCACCCAAACTGACCAAAAACCTGCTGAATTACCCTGTTCCCCAGCAGCCCTCTCCTTCTTGCCCATTGCTCTGCAGTGACTTGCAGGGCCTGAGGTGCAGCGCAGGGCTGAGGAGCGCCTGACCTGGCTGCTCCGGAAGGGTTAAAATTTCTAAGGGTCAGGGAGAAAACTTATATATACACCTCACAGCAATGCTGAGCTGTTGCATTTTAAAATTTGCTGCTCATAATTAAAACTAGCCATTATACAAAATATTTCTTGTGCTGCTTGTAAAAAAGCCATTAGCATTACTGATACAAATGATATATTTTTATTAGCACTGGTGTCCGCAGTTGCAGCAAAAGATTAATAGTTATTATATAGAATTGCATTATAGAAAAAAACAGCAGTATTTAATGTAATATCATGTTCCTGTACCAGATATCTATAAGAAAATTCTGTTTTCAAGAGTCTTGTAAAAACAGAAAGAAGAAAACACATTTCAAATCTCTCTCTACACATAGGATTTCTGAAAAAAATCAAAGAAAAAGAAGAAAAAAGCTGTTTATCAAATATTATATATATATTTATACATATGAATGAATACCTGAGTGCACATGTGTGTGTGCATGTGCAAGAATAACAAAGCCAAATGACAGGGAAATGCTAACACTGTACTGCTTAGGGCGTTTAGTCTTCATGCTAATGCTAATGCTATTCTTCGTGCTTCATCCTCAGCCTCCCAGGCCAGATTACACTTTCTATAATGTATTGTGATGTTGTTTCATGATGGAAAGTGGATACAGTGCATCGGTGCTGTCCCAACCACTTTGCATCACAGAAACTGTATTCCTATTAGGGACTTGTGTGTTACAGTGGGACAGAAAGATTTTATTTCTCATCCATATGTGTGTTCAGCAAACTCTTTCCTTTCTTCTTCCCTGTCACACACAATTTCCATGAAAGCAGAAATTTAAGAATCTTTGTGTAATTTGAAACCTTTAAGAACATCTAAGAATTAAAAAGCATCCAGTTTTCTTTTGAAAAACATTTTGAAATAGTAAAAGGAACTGGTTCAGCTGATTAGCTAAATATATTTATATATGTATGTATGTGTGTATGTGCATACACATGTACATATATGCACACACATACACATATATGCTTATAAATACATTTGCATATGCAGACCTTTATTTATCTCTATAGGTCAAGAGGGAGAAAGGAGAGTGATTTGTTGATTGTTTTTAATCCTTTGCCACCTCTGGTCACTGGTTTCAACCCTTTAGTGCCATCACACTAAAAATACTGCCGCGCAAATGGAAGGGTGTGCTGTGGAAGCCTTCCTCCTTGGCTGCACTGGTGGCAGACTGCAGTAACGGCTCACGTCGTACAGCCGTTCCTATCCTAGGGCTGTCCTTAGTAGGAGCATTTCTTCCACTGCATCATTTTTGAACGTAAATATGTTTTCACTGGAGAGCAGGCTAATCTCCAAACTCATTTCTTTTATGTATTTTACAGGTTTTAAACACCTGTTCTCAAAGACATAAAGGTCCATTTCAGCTAACCCCTATCTAAGTGTTTAGCTTTATTACTGGCTTCTCTGTGCAACCTATTAAATTTGTATTTCAGTGCCTCACAAACTTCAAAGACTGCATTCTCACAATATCTCTTTGACAAAAGTCATAACATTTTGAGGACAAATTTGAGGCATAGTTTAAGCAATTCGCTAAAAATCACGTAGGAGAAATGTGTCAAACAAAGAGGTGCTGAACCCTTTCCACCAGGTAATTATAAAGTGTCTTGATCTTTCTGCAGCCTTTCTGATGAGTCATAGGTGGCCTGGATCCAGCAATCAACAGAATTACTCAGGTGCTTAAACTTATGCACATGATTAAGTACATTGTCAGATCAAAGGCTCAATGTGCTTACCAATTTATGGACAGAATGGTAGGGAGAACAGATACAGGTCAAGGAGAAATGAAAATCTTCGTGATAAAGTATATCTTACGGTAGGTGTGATATGATAAGTGATCCTGAATCATGAAAAGTAAAAAGGAATTACAGCTAAATTCACTATGGAAGAAGACCCACTGCTTGAGATATTTTTTTGTATTGACTCCAGTGAACTTTCTGCTGCAGTCTTAGACACACATATTACTCTTACACTCTGAGGGAACAATTACATTTTATTGTGCAATTTGTATCCCTCACATAAGGGGTATAAATCTCTATCTTTTTCTCTTGGAAAGTAGAGTTAATTAAGTTTGTAGCAAAGAAAGAATTAATTTATCTTAATTGTTGCAAGCTAGTGTTAGAGCCTGTTATGACTGGCATAGCTACAAGTGGAAATCAAAATGATGCAGAAAAATGGAGCAGAGAAATAGAAGAGGCTGCATGGTACACCCCAGTGATGCTGAGCAAGCTTTAGACTGCAGGAAAGAAAGTCCTATAAAAACTGTTCCAGCTCTTCCATCTTCATTAACGTGTGGATTTTTCCTGATCTAGACATGACAAGTTATTGCCAGGACCAGAGGGATTCAAGACATAAGTTTTGTAATGCGCTTYGCTAAACTGTTTTGTTTGAAAATCAGATTAAAGTACAAAAATGAAATTCTTTTTGTTTTATCCCTGTAAAGTGCTGCTGAAACCTATTTGAATCTCATTGAACTTGACAGAAATTGAGGATCCTCGGAGGGAGCTCAGCATTATCTAGGAACAGGCTTTGGAATCTTTGTCTTGCAACAACTCTATTTTAAACATGGTAAATCTGAGAATCAAATCTTTCCACGTTTTCATATCTAAAAGCAATAAATTTTAAGAGAATATCACTGTGAATGTTCTGGTACTATAAAATTTATAGAAAAAAATACCGATCTGTTATTTTAAAGGGTAAAAACACACGTTAACTGAGTATTTTCAACTTGTTTCTTTTCCTGGTTTTCTCTCTAATATTGTGAATAAAATTAGCAAAATCTCCCTCTGTGTCAGTGTTTTTCTGTCCATGAGCTGGACATTGTTCAGCATGATGTTCTTTTGAATCAATCGTATTCCTTTTTTTCCCTCTTGGTCTAAAAGCAGACATTTCCACTTCAGGAAGGCTTGGCTTTCTCAGGAGCATTTCTCCCGTTGTGCTGTATTTGTGTGCTGGCTCTGCCCCAGGTGGACAAGGAGACGGGGGTGAGCACGAAAGCCTGAGGTTTCTTGGCCCATTTCTAAACCAGAAGAAGGAGAAGGAGCTTCTTGGTCTCCATCATCCTGACCACAGCATTGTAAGGAGAGGTGAGTTTGAAATATTACTTGATAGAAAGGCTGAGACTTAGTATGGACTAGTAGAAAATTGTGTTTTAAACTCCCTATCGCTATAATACTCTTGGGTGTGTGTCTTACACTAATACGCAGACTTCAGAGAGCACGTGACTCCTTTTCACTGTTCTCAAACAATGTAAGTGGTCGCTGTTTGGTATTGTTCTCTCTTCTTCCTCACTTCCTTTCAAAAGAAAAGATAACCCTCAGCTCTGCTCTTCTGGTTTCCCTCTCCCTGCTCTTCCTGCCTAGCGCTGTTGCTAACATTTGCGTGACCCCGTTGTCTGACATACATCAATCGCTGGCTTCTGTTGGTATGAAGAGTTGTCCGCCTGGGAAAGGAAAATGTCAGTCAGAATCTCGTTTTGCTAGGGGAAGGGTGCAAACGGGGAAGGGAAACACAGGGAAAGTGCATAAAATGGGCAGGACTAAATGGACAAGGCAAAGCGGCCTGATTGTCACCTACTTTAAACTAGAATAGCTGATATAGCCTGAGGTTGTGTAGTACAAATGCCATTCAGTGCCTTTTTTTCTCATCTGTGCAGCCTAGAATTAACAAGACAGTTTTGATGTTCTCAGTGAAATAACTTTTTTAAGTTAATTACTCTGAAGAAAAGTTAATTATACCAAGCAACTCATTCACGTACTTTCCCTTTAAAATAATGATGATAATGATAACGGGAACAATAATTAATGACAATAATGTGTCAGATTATGTATAAATGACTCTGACTCGTGAAAGCTGTAATTCAGCGGTAAGCAGAATTTGAAATAAGTAGAATTTGAAATAATTGAATCTGCTGGTACAAGGACAGCTTGGTGCTGAGCTATCCAAAACAAACATCTATAAATTCAGTAATATCTGATGATGCTGAACTGATGAATATGTGGGAGAAAGTATTATCATATGTATTTTCCAGACTAGCAATGAAAAAAGCKGGTAAGATTATGAAGAAAGAGGTAAACACTGATTACCAGTTGCTAAGAAGCTTAAGCTGAAGGAATACTTTATTGGCATACTTTATTGATTAATTAATCTCAAGACAATTAACTTGTATAGGAGGTACCARATGTGTTTCTTTATTTATTTCTAGTAGAGTCAATCCTACTTTCTTTTTTTTTATGGTATATGAAATGGTATATATAAACAGGATAAGCAATAAATTGAAATGAGGCTATAGCAACTAATAAAAATTTTTCTCATCCTGATTCTTTTAGCAAAATCAGATAAATATTTTGGAGCTTGTGTAGTGTCTGATCACTACTGCCGAGTATAATGGGTCACAGCTCCAAAGGAAATTTGTTACTCTACAGATTATGATAAGTAAGAATTTAGAGGGATTTTGTCAGGTCAAATTTATCCTTGAATTTAAGTGTAATAAAAAACAGAAATGTAATATTAGTAACAATGTTTCATATATATTTTAAAAATAATAAAAAAAATCCATCTACACAAAAGTTCTCTTGCAGTGTTTGCAACATGAAGATTCAGTACTGTGTAAGTGCAATGACAGTATAAATATCAAATGAAGTATGAAACTGAGCAATCTAGGGAAATTTCGTCAGAGAGATCCTGATACAGAATTGTGGCTGCCTATATGTTCCAGTTAC
The DNA here is from genome assembly GCF_003343035.1 of Apteryx rowi. Lineage (NCBI taxonomy): Eukaryota > Metazoa > Chordata > Aves > Apterygiformes > Apterygidae > Apteryx > Apteryx rowi. The sequence goes on along the minus strand of NW_020451069.1, from coordinate 181,355 downwards.
TCTATTCTTATCTGGGTCATATTAATTTATCATTAAAAGAAACTCTGTATGCAGATGTCTTTCTTTACTAAAATATCCTGATGTAAGATTAGGCTCCAAACCCACTGACGTGTATAACGAATACTTTTCATTAAATTTCTATGGCATTAAAGATTTAGCTCAATGTGATGCAAAACTATTCCACTAATTTTAAAAAATCACAGTGAATTTTCATTATGTTATTAATATTAACAAATATTGCTTTATTGGAAGGCATGTAAGGGACTATCTGGTTAAATTCCTTTATATAAAACATGACATGCTGCCTAAAAACATATAATTATACAGAGACAAGGCATCATATGCATGATGATGTACTTGTGAGATTTTTTGGTAGAGGAAGGCAAAGATGTTGAAGCTTTAGAACATGGAAATGAATGTGTTGAAAAACATTTACAAGAGACTTTGCAAGATATAAGACAATGGAAAAAAGAAAAATAGCAAGGAAGTTTCCCAAATGTGTTTTGTTTTCTTTTGGCCTGTTTTGACTTTCTTTGGCCTTTTTTGTGCATATATGGATCTCTGTTGATATAGTCACATACAAATCAGAGTCATTTTAAGAGTTACTTGTACCTATGGATTTTGAAAATCTGTGTACCAAGTAGCATAAAAAATGTACACAAATCTCTTTAAAAACAGAGCCAAAGAACATACATGCTTTCAGATAAAGAGTTTACTCTTTAGGGGATATGTTTATCCACGACCCTAAATAAAGTGATCTCATCACTCTGAAATAGCGACATCATTTATATAACAGGATTGGACCAGACCAAATACTATCCTGTCATTGGCAAAGACTCATAGTTTATGCATGATAGTATAGATTGGGAGAAATTATTGTACTGAATACAGGACTGAGAAAGCGTACCAAAGATGCTGTCTTCATAGCACCTTTGTCTTCCTCCTGCCATCTTTCCTATTCACACTTCATGATTCACAGGGTGATGATAATCTTGCTATGGCTGGTGATAAGCAAATGGTGCTGCTGCTCAGGAAGACTTTGTGTATTTTGGCTTTAAAGCAGTGTGAAGCAGTCATAAAATAGTATTCTGCATCTTTTTTATTTAATAATTGCTATTTATTAATTGAAATCCATATTTTGAAATGTAAGTATGTAAAACAGTATGTCTGCATAAGGGGACCATGATTTTAGGAGTTTAATGTCTTTGGCCAGCTGAAAATCTTGTCACTCATCTAAATGCATGATCCTAAACATCTGACTCTGGAAATCTGGGCTTAAATTTGCATAAATAAAATTAAACAAATGTTACTTGTTGATTCTAAACTGTCATTCTGTGTGAAGCAAATGGCATCTTAAAATATGAACTCCTGCCCTTCAAGAAGTTATATTAAAGCTTTAAGATTTCACATCTCCCCTCAGAATAAGCATGCACAAACCATTATTTGCACGTCAGTCTGTGCACTTGCCTAATGTACCCAGCATCCCAACTGTGATGGCCTGCGTAACTCATCACTGCATAACTCACAGTCATACAGTTGTGCATGTAACTGGTTGATAGGACTTAACTAACAATTGCAACATTCGTTTGTGCCCCTTACATTTTTATATCTACAATTATAACCAAATCTTGTTTAAATTTTTGAAAAAAGTGAAATTAATAATATAAAGCTTTTAACATACCTAATCACTTAAGTATAATCTAGTATCACCTTTCAAAATTGCACAAACAACAACTGTAAATTGGATATGTTTAGACATGCTTCAGTCCCAAATGATGATGAATATTCCTCATCCACTCTAGGCATCCTCCAATTTGGTGTATCTCACCATCTGATATCGCACCAGACTTCACTAGGCTGGTGAAGGGCTGTTGTCATTTTAAGTAAGTCGTGTCAATTTTTCTAAACACTTGATGTTTAAGCAGTAACGTATGATGAAGTGTTAATGAAGTCAGATTGAAAATACAGTAATAAATAAGGTATGCTTTCAGGCAGAAATAAAATTTCTGAACAAAACAACATATTGTATATATTTAAGCTAGTTGCTTCTCTGCTTCCTAATGACTCTTCTATTGTTTTTTTCTCTATCGGAAGCGTGCACTTTTTTGAATTAGATATTTCAGAATAATTTTAATTTAGCTGTAGGAAGTAAAGCTACCTCTGTGAACACAACTTATCTGAATATTCTTAAATCCAACTGATTGGGAAATTTTTATTGTAGCAGTTTTCTATAGGGGAAAGAGAGATATATTGAATTTCACATTTTTCTGGTAAGTTTTGACTCAGCTTTTGCTAGGGAATGTACCTCAGGTCTGGAATAACTTTTCTGGTCAAAATGAGAGAGAAAAAATAGCCAATAGACTAGTGGTCAGAGGCTGCTTTCCGTACTTGGCTGGATCATTCCTGGAGATCCCTGCAGTGTGAATGACCCAGAACTGGCCTCCTGCAGCCACGTCAAAGTGTCCCAGTGTTCACCCTGCCTGCCTACACAGTACTGACAATGCAGCAACCTGAAGTGAGGCTGCAAACCCACAGAGCTTGGCAGAATAACCATAAAGGCTCTTTTAACCCTAAGTGCTACCTCTCTTGTCTGCCTCATGTAAAATAAATGCGACACAAGGGACCTGCCCTGTGGCAATCATCATCAACATCTGCCTCCTTTGCCTTGCTTGAGTGCACCTGCTGGCTTGTGCTTGTAACACTTAGAAGCTGTGGGCTCCAAAGAGAAGCAGGTAGGTTGAGARATTGGCCATTTTAAATTTTTTAGGTGTCTAGTTTATCCCAGGCAGTAAGACAGCTTGGGTAACTGCTAGGCTTGTGTATGCTGCTTAGTGATGAACAGAGAGTGCCACAGCATCGTTGCTGATTTCATTTCTTTGTAGTTCTTTGGGGTGTATTTCTGAAACTCACTGATAGCACCAGGTTGTGCAGAAGATAAGGACAAATGGCAGTAAGCCGAGATTTCAGGCTGTGAAAGGCCACTATCATGGCTCTGTGGCAAGATCTGACATCAGTTATCTAGCAATATCATACCAGGTTGCAGGCCTCCATCCTGGTCCTGTAGTGGAGGAAGATGCTTTCCAAAGGCTAGCCATACCAAGCACCTGCAGCACAGCACAGCCCTGCTATGAGAGCTATGAAGTCTCTGCCATCTGATCTGTCCCCCAGGGTGGTCCATGCCAGGATTTTGGCATTTGGGAGACACAGCGTGTTCAGCTGCTCCAGGACTAGCAATGGGATACGCCTGCCTGCAGTTTTCTGTGGAAAGTCCATTGTTTTCATTTTGAAATGTCCCTCCTGATTATCACAGGTGATTGATTCACCATCACTGACCACATTGACCCTTCCCACACACACATTTTGGGAATCTCCTGGCTATAGCCTGGTACAAGCTGTCACCATGGTCCCGCAACATGACATCCAATCCAAAACATCTATAGTAACACCTGCTCCTACCACAGCATCTGCTAGGATTACATATAACTTAGGAGAAAACTCAACAAAATCCTCTCCTCCTGCCCAGAAATTGCTCAGTGTTCTTTGGCAAATTCGTGGCCTACTGTCACCATCAGCGAGACCAGCTCATCACTGGTGTGATTTCATACCATTAAGTCTGCAGTCTCTTTGAGAACAACAGGGAGCTCTACCAAATCAAGTGACCTAAGAAATACTGGACTTCCAGAAATCTTTAGCCCTGCAAGACAACAGCTTTGGGTGTGGTTGCAGCATCCAAGCCTTCTGGGAAGGAAGGATCAAGGACAAAGCCATCCGCACACAGCAGTGAAATCCCCCTTTCAAAAACACTTTGAGTGTGAACCCAAGTGCCATATTAATCACTTTGCCCTCTTCTATCTCTTCATCCCACCTTTAGCCATTTCCATTTGTTTTCTTTCCACCCAACCATGCTGGTCTGCTGCTGCCAGAATACCAGGCAGCCACATGGCCATGGTGGTTATTTGATGCTAAAGCTCTTTCCCAGTCAGTAAACCACTTCCCTGTGTGAAAAACTCCCTCTTTGTGCAGTGTCCTTCTCAGCTGTCTGCTCCAGGGGAACCTCACACAATGCAGAGGTTCGTTTCCCCATCTTCCTCCAAAACCTGGTCAAAGCACTGCTTCTGAAAACCCACTATATGTAAAAGAATTATTTGTCTGACAGTCCTCCCTGGAGGGCTGCTTCACCTCTCTGTGCTTTTATTCTACTCACTTGCCCACTTATCCATTGCTTTTGCCCTGCATCTCCCCTTTTCTGCTGCATTCTTAGCCTAGGACTGCTCCTCTCCTGTGGAAGGCTACAGATGCCTGTCTGGAGGTGAGACCCTTATCCCTGCAGCCAGGAGCATCATTCTCATAGATGGTATCTGTAGTCCAGAGGCGGGAGTACCAGAGCTGGGCCCCTTCTGCAGAAATCATACTTATGGTCTGAAGTGCCAAAGAAATGTACTGCTATTCACTATAAAACATTTACAATGTAAAATGCAAGCAAACGCCTTACAAAACAGGCACTTGGCTAGGATTCAGGCTGATAAGCATGTCCATATATCATCACAGCAGTCTGGGCACTGTCTGTTCTATTGGGACATTACCAAATCTGATGAAAGATTTACAGACAAGCAAATCCATCTGGCTGGACCAGCTTGGCTTAGTAACTGTCCACAGGTGAAGATTTTTTTGCATGTAGGTGACCCTTGGTTACTGGGGTGAGTTTATTTGAGGTGTAATGCTGCTACAGAAGATTGAAAGACAAGCTGCTTCTTCTGGGGTCATCTGGAAGTTTTCAGAGCCTACATAGAATTAATCCACATCTACAGGCCTTCTCCTGACTTTGGTCAAGGATGAATTGCTGCAGGAAAGGCAGGGAACATAGAGGTAGATGAGAAATAAAGAGGGCTGCTTTAGGACCAAGAAGATGTACACTAAACAAAAGGAAGAACCACTATCCCTCTCCTGTCTTTAAGTTTCAGGGCTTAAATATAGACCGTGAGTTCTCTACCCATGGACCTATAAAATATGTCCAATATTGCAGTCTGTAAATAAAGATAGGACATCCCACCCCAATAGAAGACAACATACGATTGAATATATATACAGCTATAAATACATAAAAATATATAGTCACACTTATATGGGAATTTTATGTAGATATGTGTACACAGGTACACACATATAGATACACACACACACGCGCGCGCACACACACACACACACACACACGCTTCTTGCTTATAGCTGATGTACTATTTCATTATCTCAAAGAATGTCATTCTTCTAGTCCTTTCAAAATCCATCCATTTTTATTTATTTTTTTCTCTCTGATAATATCTGTACAGCTCTCACTGGCATTGCATTAGAATTCATCATTCTCAAACACAGTTTTTGTCTGAAGACTATAAATTCTAAAAGAAAGCACACAACATCATTTTTGCCTTCTTTCTGCCTCCGGGACAGTAAGTTTTTTTGATTATTACTAGAAGTCAGCATCAAGGAAATGAGCTTTTCTTTTAAACCTGAATATATACAGCACTTCTAAATTCTTTCATAAGTGGAATTAAATCTGGCTAGAGATGTCAAGGACAGCAAGAAGGGCTTCTTCAAATACATCAGCAGTAAGAGGAAGACTAGGGAAAATGTGGGCCCTTTGCTGAATGGGGTGGGTGCCCTGGTGACGAAGGATGCAGAGAAGGCAGAGTTACTGAATGCCTTCTTTGCTTCAGTCTTTACTGCTCAGGCCAGCCCTCAGGAACCCCAGACCCTGGAGGCAAGAGAGAAAGTCTGGAGAGAGGAAGACTTTCCCTTGGTGGAGGAGGAGTGGGTTAGAGATCATTTAAGCAAACTTGACACCCACAAATCCATGGGCCCTGATGGGATGCACCCACGAGTGCTGAGGGAGCTGGCGGACATTATTGCTAAGCCACTCTCCATCATCTTTGAAAGGTCATGGAGAACAGGAGAGGTGCCTGAGGACTGGAAGAAAGCCAATGTCACCCCAGTCTTCAAAAAGGGCAAGAAGGARGACCCAGGGAAYTACAGGCCAGTCAGCCTCACCTGCATCCCTGGAAAGGTGATGGAGCAGCTCATCCTGGAAGCCATCTCCACGCATGTGGAGGAAAAGAAGGTGATCAGGAGTAGTCAGCATGGCTTCACCAAGGGGAAATCATGCCTAACCAATCTGATAGCCTTCTATGATGGAATGACTGGCTGGGTAGATGAGGGGAGAGCAGTGGATGTTGTCTACCTTGACTTCAGCAAGGCTTTTGACACTGTCTCCCATAGCATCCTCATAGACAAGCTCAGGAAGTGTGGGTTAGATGAGTGGACAGTGAGGTGGATTGAGAACTGGCTGAATGGCAGAGCTCAGAGAGTTGTGATCAGTGGCACAGAGTCTAGTTGGAGGCCTGTAGCTAGCGGTGTCCCCCAGGGGTCAGTMCTGGGTCCAGTCTTGTTCAACTTCTTCATCAATGACCTGGATGAAGGCACAGAGTGCACCCTCAGCAAGTTTGCTGATGATACAAAACTGGGAGGAGTGGCGGATACGCCAGAGGGCTGTGCTGCCATTCAGAGGGACCTGGACAGGCTGGAGAGGTGGACAGAGAGGAACCTCMTGAAGTTCAACAAAGGCAAGTGCAGGGTCCTGCACCTGGGGAGGAATAACCCCAGTCACCAGTACAGGTTGGGGGTTGACCTGCTGGAAAGCAGCTCTGCGGAGAAGGACCTGGGAGTGCTGGTGGACACCAAGTTAAGCATGAGGCAGCAATGTGCCCTTGTGGCCAAGAAGGCCAATGGTATCCTGGGGTGCATCAGGAAGAGTGTTGCCAGCAGGTCGAGGGAGGTGATTCTCCCCCTCTMCTCAGCCCTGGTGAGGCCMCATCTGGAGTACTGCGTCCAGTTCTGGGCTCCCCAGTACAAGAGGGATGTGGCACTACTGGAGCAAGTCCAGCGAAGGGCTACWAAGATGATTAGGGGACTGGAGCATCTCTCTTATGAGGAAAGGCTGAGAGAGCTGGGCCTGTTTAGCCTGGAGAAGAGAAGGCTGAGAGGAGATCTTATCAATGTGTACAAGTATCTGAAGGGAGGGTGTCGAGAGGATGGGACCAGACTCTTTTCAGTGGTGCCGAGAGACAGGACGCGAGGCAATGGGCACAAACTGAAACACAGGCAGTTCCATCTTAACATGAGGAAAAACTTTTTCACTGTGAGGGTGACAGAGCACTGGAACAGGTTGCCCCGAGAGGTGGTGGAGTCTCCTTCTCTGGAGATATTCAAAACGCGCCTGGATGCAATCCTGTGCAATGTGCTCTAGGTGACCCTGCTTGAGCAGGGGGGTTGGACTAGATGATCTCCAGAGGTCCCTTCCAACCTCAGCAATTCTGTGATTCTGTGATTCTGTGAGTTCCACAGTTTGGGCTATTTTTGTGATTCTGTTAGTCTGTTGGCTTTCTGCTTTCTTCTTCTCCCCTCACTTCTCATAGTTTCCTTAGCATTATTATATCTGAAAGAAACCTATAGGCCCTGCCTATTTTAATAGTATTTGTACAAAGAGAAAATAAGTGTTTGTACGCTACTTTGATAAAACCAGAAAGAATGTGAAAGCAAAAGATTAACTCTGCATCACAGATTAAGTTCTTTTTTAACATGTCGATGGTCTGGAGCAGAGCCTCGCCACAAGAACTGGAGGATGCTGCCATCTTTTTTGACTGATTAGGCAGAAGTCATGATACCACAGCCTGGAATCAGGCCACTCTTCAGAGTGTGAGAGTGGAGGTTGCAAAAGTGTGGAAGTATGCCACAATGTCTGAAACCAACATGGCTTTGAGGCCTAATCCAAAGGTTACATGCGAAACTGTCAGGCTGGGAAATGATACCATGTATACTGAGCCTCTGATGAACATCTTAACTTTAAGCTACCTTCCTCTTCTCCACTCTCAGGTATTTATTTCCAGGATGTTTCTTTGTCTCCCCAAATTTTGCTTGCCCTTGTGCCCATTGTGAAGCACTAGTCTAGATCAGTGTGCTTGTCATCTTGACAAATTCTTTTTGGAGGCCTTTATTGTAGCATATACATTGCTATTTCTGCTATACTCATGCAGTCTTTAATTTAGATTAGACAGACTAACTGGGAGTACTGAATGTGCCCATATGTTTGTCCACCAGAGAAGCTGTGTGTCATCCTAACGCATTTTTAAATTTACAGTATTAAAGCAAGTTTAAAGAAAGTATTGCCTCAAAATACATTCCTACCATCTCTTTGTGTTATATCTTTTTAATACTGGCAGTGCTAATATTAGTAAAAGTGTAGGCATAGTAATGGAAATTTGATACAAGGCAAGGTTCAAAAAAAAATAAAGTACCTCCTTAGGCTGGTTGACTTTGGCTTTTGTTCTTGTGGAAAGCCTCATGTAACTTTCTGAAGCAGAATTTATATGAGGTACCATCCAAATATGTTTTAAATTTTGTTGAACTCAAACCCCCTTCATTAATCTTTGCACCTTTATTTCCCTGAGAATGGCTATAAATCATTGTATTGTATTGCTACTATTCAAGAAAGATGCTTTACTTTAAGGAATACAATTCATCATAGAATGGTTGTTCATGCATAACTGTCTCTCCTGGACCAAAGTAATTCAATCTTGTAAACAAAAAGAGAAAATCAAGTTAAAAACAATACTAGATTAATTACAGTGATTTTAAAAGAAAGACTATCACATGCTACCTTTAACTCAAATTAGAGAAGTGTTACTTCCTGACAGAGATTCCCTCTTAGCACAGGAAACTCATTCTGTAGTTTATCTGGCAAATTAATGTATTGATCATCATCTTTACTCTTCAAAGTAAAAGAAGACAGCCCCAAAACACAGCTATGGAGCTAGGCTACTCTCTGATACCAAAAAAGCTTCATCAGCTGGAAATCTGTAATTTTTCTTTGCAAAAATCTTTCACTTGATAGTACTGGGGAAAAAATCACACTGACTTGCATTATAGACTATGAACTATATGTGAGCAGAAAAGAATTTAGTGACTTCAAGAGTATTTTTAATTCTTTTTCTCTGATAACTGTTCCACATGCATGCAAGACCTCTGTGGTGCATGGAGACTGTGAAGGATGCCTTAGAAAAGGCCTGCAATGACTGATGGACAGGCAGACTGATTGTGGAAGCTCCCACTTCTCCCTACAACTCAGCTTCATCAGGAAAATGGAAGTAAATGTCATTACAGATACTAGTTTATTAACAAGGTGCTTTCTGGGCAATTTTTGCCTAGGTCAAACCTTCTGATATGATCAAAGTTTTTAGATGTGGCTACCCAAGTATCAGAAATCACAGATACACAGTATATCTTAAATGTCAGTGGGGACTGCTGGTTTTAATCCTTTCTTTTGCAGCCAAATATGCCCTTGGAGTTTCTGCTACTGATTCAATGATGCTGTCTAATTGACAATTTAAGATTTGCATATGCTATGCCTCTGTCTCTAATCCCCAAGCCATATTTATGTCTCCGGTAAGTCATAAGCAGGCCAAGGACATTAAGGTCTTACAGTTTCAACAGCCTGTGGGGTTCTTTTGATATACACTAGTCTGTGCACATACAACCTGCTCAAAATTTCATTGACAATGACACTAAGAAATGCCTTTGTCTGTTGGTGGGCTAAGCAATATTCTTCCTTTTGTGGAAGAAAAATGACAGTCTGTAAATCAGTCAAATGTGTTCATAGCAATAATTCATGCTCACTGGCAGTGTAGTACTGAAGCATGTGTCATGATTTCAGAGTTTTGTAGTGACTTCAGACACTTTGGTTTGATCTTAAAATTAGGAAGACAAAGGACTTAACTTTTAAAACTGTGTTTTTGACTATTTTTTCCTATAAAAACCTATTGGTGCAAATAACTCAGGCTTGTTTTTTAGTACATCAGTGTCTAATTGTGCGTTCTCCATACAGCTAACCTATTTGTGCGGTAAGATCTTATAAAAACTCTGCCACTCATGGTGAACTAGTAGCTGGTAGGGAGGTAGCTCAAACCAGCAAGAGAATTTAYCTCCATTATAAAGACTCTGTAATACAACATGAAACAACAAAAGGCATGATATTTTGGAGGTTTGTTACTGAAGTCCCTATAGTACTGCTATCATAAAAGCTATTGTAGAATAATATTAATTGAAAATAGTCTCCTAATGTACTGCTACAAAGTTGAGAAAGTTTTAAAAAACACATCTCCCTACATTTGAGTTAAAGTACAGCCTAGTGCATTCAGCCTTTGAATGAGGCATAGGAACATATTCAACAGGGTCTGTGCTTGTCTCAATCACTATTTTCAGCCATAACAGGTTCAAAAGTCTCCTTTTATTAAGGACGTGTATTAAGGAGATGTTCCTTCTGGAACATGAGATACATGCTGCACTCTTTTCTTCAAATGGCCAGAAGGCACCACGCACTGCCTTGTCTCTGCTCACTCACTCAGCACAGAATAAACCTATTCCTAGCCTATTTAGGACTGTTTTGCAAACATAAGTCACTGCCATATATAGATCTCAAGTTGTGAGCGACCACATAGCTGGCAGCAAACTTAAAGGACATCCTAAGTCTTTGCTATGTCCTGTGTATGAGAAGGGGCTCATCTCATCTAAGTTTAGCCATTATAGAGTAGGTGGCTGGTATGAGCTAGTCCTCTAGCCTCTATTTTTGCTGGATGTACATGTGCATCAAGCACATGCAACAGCCCACTAAAAATTGTGGAATGAATCCACTTTGGTCATAGCTAACAAATTACAAAGTGGTCTTTCTTGCTAACTTTGTCTAGAAGCCCAGTGTTGAGATGGATAACATTAGGTCATATAAATCTCACCCTGAGTTTTCTGTAGCTGATGTGTCACAAAACTTCATGGTGTGAAGTGACCTCAAGACAAAAAGAATATTCCATTATACTACTATGCCTCTGCTTGCTGCTTAGCTGTGCTAAGTGCTTCCTTACTGCAGCTGAAGACTGAGTCCTAACAGGCATCTTAAATTCTCTAAAGGTGGACAATATGTTTATTGAACTGAGAACTAATCATTCTAGCAGAAAATGTTATTTACCATCCATTTTCTATTGTCTACATAACAAATATTGTCATGACTTCAGAATGTGTAAGGAATACATACTTAAAGCAGCGCACTTGGATTTAGTTACACAAAGCCCATTAATGCCATTGGGAGTCATGCTGCTAAATCCCCACATACTTTTGGGGAAAAGTACAATGCTGTGTTCCCTCTTGCAGGCTGAGGATCTTTGGTGTTGACAAAGTCATTTAAAAACATATGGATCTGTACACCACCACTAAGTCCACAGATCATGCATATTGCATGATCTGAGGGCAAATAGACACCAGCTATTACGTGAGCAAGTAACAGACCTGTTTCTCTTTGTTTTGAAAGCAAAAGAGCAAGTCAAACATATTTTGCTCTTTCACTGCATCTTTATGTGCTCAGTGTAAACTCCACAGAAATATTACTTGACAAATATATTGGACATCCTTGAGTATGGGCAAAGATTATTGTTACAGTTCTCCAGACAGAAAAAAAAAAAAAAAGGAGAAAAGTGAAATGACTTGCCGAAAGCTTCATAGAAAATCAGTATCAGAGAAAGGATTAGGAAATAGTACTTCCTAACAGACACCTTCTGCTCATTCCCCCAAGCCAGGCTGTTCCTCATTTATAATTTAAAAGATATGGTCCAACCTTATGGGAGAGTTAATGGTGAGTTTGGTATTTCTCCTTAGCAGCTGCAGCTTTCTCCCTCTGGGAAACAGTGCACAAGAGCTTGCTGTTGGAATTATTCATCTGGGAATGAAATAATAAGGAGAAGCAGAAGCAGACATTGACTGCTCTTAAAACAAACCACAAGATGTGTTGACCCAAGAGATAATCATTGATTGAGGTGAATACGTCACATTCCTTATATTAGCAATTTAAATTAAAAAATTAGTTCTTGATGAGAGCCTCTAGAAAAAAGCCTGACTGATGTATACCTTATAATATACAAACATGCATGTAGTATTTAACTGTAAAAGTTTCTGTTAGGCCCAGTTACCATTTCTTTCTGCTTGTCCTTCACTTGACCTTAGAATTCCATTATGGAAAATAAATGTCCATCAAAATGGTTTGAATGCACTTATAAGTTTAGCTGAAACTTAAAMATATCTCCCCCTCTCCCACTTCGTTTTAGGAGGGTATATCATAAAAGCTATGCTTGAATTGTGATTTAGTTAAAGAATGTAAATCTAAAAACCTGAACCAGAAAAGAGCTGAAAGTGAAATTTCATTAAAATTGATCCTATATACATATTGCAACACAAGTGACTGTTTTGAAGAGTAAAATATCTTTTAGTGCCTTTCTTCAGCTTCATGTAAATCATAGCAGAAGTTAGAGAAAAGGATTCAGAATATAGTTATATATGAATATTTGAGTGCACATATCTGTATATTCATATGGGTAGATAAATGAAAGGTTGAGCTTGAAACACATATGATTGTTGTTAGTAAATGTTTTCATGCATGGAATATTGATGTACAGTGCCATGGATCTTTAAATTGCACTCGTCTATTTATCCATGGTGATTTTGAGTCATGACAGAAAGATCCATTTCCTAATGACCACAGTMTCTCTGGATAACTCAGAGAGGCATGGGAACACGTGGTGCTGAAGTAGTCTGAGGAACTGAAAAGCAGAGGGGAGAATAATCTGAAATAACAGTGAGTATGATTTATTCATTTAGGAATAAAAAACCACAGTGCCTCCAAACTTCTATTTGCATAGCTGTGTAAACAGAATGAGAAGATATAAGGAAAGTATGAAGTGGTTTATGGACCCATAGGAAGAAAGAGGACCTTCTGCTGAAAACTTCACATGGGTTTTCATATTACATTTAGAGGTGATGAGAAGTTTAAAGTGGGCATTTCTCCAGAAATCCTGGCACCCTACAGCCCTTAAGAATGTGATGATGTCCCTCATGACTCTGCTGCTGGATCTCAGAGTCTCTCAGGTGAGGTCAGAGAATGCAAGAAGACAGGGAAGTACAACCTGGGCAGATGAGATTTATCTTATCTACTTTAAGATCTTTGAAATGCACATATTTACATCCGAGCTAGTTTTCTAGATTCCTTCTAAACTGACAGAGGAAGATTATTTTGCTATCAGGTACCTGATATTGGCAAAAGTGTTTCCATACCTGGATATGGATCTGACGCGTCATAACTGTAGAAAGTTTGGAAAACTGGAAGTAAAACTGATGCTTCTCTTCCCCTCTCAGCTGAGATGTTATATCATCAGGACTAAAACCAAGTATGAGTATAAGAAGCTTTATCCAAACTTGAAATGTAGATTAAATTGCTGCATACTGATTTAAATAATTCTGAGTAGAGAAATGTTTCAGCTGTGTCAACAGCAGTAGCATTACCACTGTGCATGAGTCAGCCACTGTGTCGCCTTGTGTTTTACAGGGTCACTCACAGCATCATTACCATTAATGTCCTGAGTGTCTCTGGCCACAGTTACTTCTCTGATTACCTCCCTTGATAGGCCATTCCATTCTCCAGTTATTCTCACTGTTTCTGATTAATTTGGGGTTGAACAGCATGCATTTTCATTTCCAGTGACTTGTTTCCATAGGAGAATAGCCTTGTGGTTACCATGCACAGACACAAAGCAGTACTACCAACGTACTGCAGTTTATGAAGACATCTCCCTTGCAGCAGAAACATGATTTCTTCACAGTGATTTACCACTCAAATATTTTCACTAATGTTCAAAATATTTTACGAAAGACTTGAAAAGATAATTTCAAGGGCAGTACAAAGATGTAACAGGGTTTTCTCTTGACTATGGAACGCACTGCTTGAGAACATACTATACCTGCATCAGCTTAGTTATTCTTATTATCACTTTATGGTGAAATGTAACATCAGGATCAAGCTCCACAATCCTAGCTGCTATGCAAGTATCTGTGGTCCATGATGCACAGAGCCTATGTAGACAGCTGCAAAAGCTAATACTGTTGTTCTTCTCTGCCAAGGGAGTCTCCCCTCCTCCAAAAAATCCCCACTTTTTCCTCTGTTTTTGAGGGGACAAAAATATTTTGAAATTTGATTTGATTTTTTTCCTTTGGTTTAAATTTGCTGTTATGGTCATTAAGCTTTCACAATATGGCTACGATTTAGATAAATGGTGCCAAGTCAGACCAGACCCAAGTTTTCATCCAAACGCCATTTTAAAATGATTTGCTTTTTGAAGTATAAAGCCGTGTATTACTTTTCACAATACTCTCTGCTTCTGTGACTCCTTCAGAATGGTGTTTAAATCATTTCCTGCAGAAATGATTTGGGAAGGGAATCGCCACAGAGGCAGATTGCCTATGATATATCTCCCATGGAAATTTTGTGAAAGAAGCTATGGTGTCTGACGGTCTCAGAGGATCCCTATAGACAAGACTACTTCTGTAAGGTCTGCGACTCCACAGGCCTGACGGCCGAACTGTGGTGTAACCTGAGCTCTCGCATGCTGCCAGCTTTGTCTGTTATTCTGAGGAATAGTTTCCTTACAAAAAAAAAAAAAAAAAAGACACCCCCCCCCCCAGCTCTTTATATTATTTTCATACTGGAAATCTCTATGGGACTAGATAGGAGGTGATATGTTCCATACTGCGCTTTTTCCTACCCATGTTTCATTTTGATAATATCAGTGTTCTTTCCGGATATTTTGGAGACTGGTAACTAGTAAGAGCAGACAAGCTACTGCAGGTTAAGACTGAGGATGAGTTTGCACAGTATTATTAATTGAGTGAATAGTAAAAACTATCCAAGGTCAGCAAAAGTTCCAGGCAAAATATGTTCCGGAAAGATTATAGCTATCAAGTCAAGGAAAAGACAACTGTGGTACAATGTGACTTCTGAGTTTCCTCAAAACTAAAAGCTGTGGAGTTCTGCATGCTGACTGCTCATATGATCTTCATGCTACCAATGCAGGACAAAAATTACTTTGAAGAAGTTTGAAAGATGAATCAATCAGTGAAACCTGCAAGTGTTTTTTTTGTTGACCCAAGCATACACAAATAAACACAATTAAATATCTATATTAATATATAATAATTATTAAATAGTTTACTTACTGTGGACTGTTTGCTTGGTTTTATAGCATATTGTAATTTTTATCTTTTTCGAGGGGCAAGCAAAATGCCTCTGAACTAAAAGTGATTTTTGACTTCCCTAACCAGTTATGGAGAGGTTAGGTATATTGTGCTCATCTAGGCTCTTTCCACTCAGTTGAGAAATAAAATTCCCAGGAGTTCTTGACCACAATTTTTAAAATGTTTATCTTGGGCTGGGATGAATTGCCCTCCGTGGCTATCCATCTTTCTCCACTGACTACAAAAGCCCAGACGATTAAATTAGATCACACATCCAACTTACAAATGCCTAGCAGGTAGGAGTGATGAAGGACAGACTTACTGGGACCTGGTGTATATCGGGTGCCATTCCAGTGGCATGAAAGGAATTGGGTAAAGCTGTAGACCTACGCAGGCCCTCAAAATGATGCTTGTGTTGGAGCTGATTGATCCATAGATAGATCCAGTATTAGTCCTCTGCATTGTGCTGAATTTCTCTTGTAGCAGTGATTAAACTTTTTTTCAATTACTTCGTGCTTCTCACACCAGGGTTTTCATAACTTTCATTTTCTTGTATCTCTGCAATTTCTCACTGAGGAACCAATTCAGTATTTTGATATTTTCCTAGATGATAAAAGAAACAGGAGAGAAAAAGCTGAACCCACACAATAACCAGGATTTAACAAAAATCTATAATCTTCGGAGAGAGAGAGTATTTACTTACTCACTTGAACAGGAGACTCCAAAAGGAACAATTCCAAGAAGCTATGTACGTATGTACGCCACTGCACTCGCTGTTCACAATCCTCTTGACATAAAATAAAGACAAGAGTAGAAAATCTCATCTTCTCCAGAATTACAGCAGTATAATAATGAAAGGCTTTAACAGGATTAAGACAGGGGTGTCATGAAAATCATAATTTACATGACTTTTGAACTTTTTATTTTTGTAAAACCCTTTAGGATATGCTAAGGTTCCTGTGTAATGTCACTGCTGTCTCATAAATGTGCAGCTCTGGAACAGTGAAAGGTGATGCATACCTCATACATTTCATCTGGGTAAAATTAAGGTTATGATTTTATTTCATAAATAGCTGTGAGTTGAAAATGATATGTAAGCTGGGGCCGTGTGAATGCAAACATTCTGTGTCTGGCAAAACACAGACTTGAAGAAACTATAAAAAGACAATGCACAGCCGAGGTTTAGCATGGGGGGGGGGGGCTGAGAGGCTTGCTGTGCCCCTCTGCATACAACTTTTCTCCATTAGCAACATCTGTTGAGGTGCATGCTCTGAGACACGTGTCACGGATGTCCCCTCTGCTGTAACCCTTGCTTCCCGGTCCCGCCAGTTCCACATAGCTATGGCAGCTGCTGAAGCATTTATACAAGCATCTCATTTATTCATTCTGAGTGTTTTCGCTAAATTGTAGGCTTGAAAAAGATTGCAAACATTTCAAGTTTCTAATTCAGAACATACTGATTATTATTTTTGTGTTAATTAACATTACCAAAACACAGGACCCTGTTGCATGTGACAGTGAACAAAGAGCATGCTGAGGGCTGCTGTTAGGCGAAGAGCTTACTGTCCAAACCCACCTACCCAAGGATTAAAACTGGATACCCAGCAGCATACACAAAACTGGGACATCCAGAACTAGGATTATTAATGAGAACTTCTGATTCCTCATTTGCTGCTTTATCAGTCTGACAATAGTGTTTCTGGGGTACTGAGAGGAGAATCCTTTTTTTCAGATTAGTGCACAGAGCTCCAATATCTTCTTCTAGAAAAATTAATGTTGAATCTACATGTTGTTAAACATTTGCCATCCACCATGAAGCACGCTATTCAATCATCCAAGTCATAATSTAGCTGAAAATATTGTCTTGTCTCTTCCACCCACCCAAGGAAACGTACACCCTTTGCATTTAACACAAGTCTGTGAGGAAAAAAACAAATATAAATCATGTTGCTTATATATTTGTGAGTTCTTGCTCTTGGTCTGTTGGTTAACTTCAGCCAAATTAGTCAGAGAAAATGGTCTCAAAAATACCAGGATCCTATAAATTTTGTGAAAATAGGAATCTAAGTGATGGAGAGATTCAAATTAGGGCCTCTGCTGATGAAAAGATTACAGCATGAACTCAGCTGTATTATTAAACACTAGGGAACCTGCAGGGGAGAAAGATCCCAGAGCCCCAGACATGAAAAGAGTTTTGATCAGAGCTTGAACCTTTTTAGCCATGGGGTTAATGCAACCATAAGACATTAAGATGAAGGARAATGCTCTTCATAACTTCTGTTAGTCACATAACTCCTTGGTGGTTTTTCTATTTTATTTTTCATTTTAAGTCTTGGATCATTTTTATTTTAAATGAATGCTGGTAAACTTTCACCTTTGTTGCTGATTATTATGCCTTGGCCCATAATCTAAAATGACTAGCTTAAATGCTTCAAGTTAATATAACCGTAAAGCTTTGCAGTGGAAAATGCCCAATGTAATGAACATGTGGTGGTAAATGGTCTGATAATCTGAATACAGCTGAGAACAATTTTTGTGTCACGTTGCAGTGCCTTACGCTCAATTAGGAATAGGTAGACCTAAGTATTCTACAGTCATGAAGAATAGACAGCCAGCACTTCAGGATCTTTTCAGAAACCTTATACTAGCCACTTAGCTGCATAAAAGTCTTAATTTCTTATGAAAAAAATCTTATTGAGGTTGGTGAGATCAGAAACTCTAGCTGTAACTGATCATGGAAAAAAACCTCTCCTCTCCTGATCTCAAAGAAATACTGAATCAAGACTGCACAGAACGTATGATTTAGTCTTTTGCCTCACAACAGTGACACGATCTAGGTATTTTAATGTCAATAGTGCTAAAATTAATTCTACAGCTTTTCAGCATATCTCTTTTTCAAGCTGTAAAAACCTCCTCTTTTTTTGTTCGAGGAGAATGACATATTTCTGAAAATACTAACTGATCTTCATCTGGTCAGACTATCTGGACTTGATAGTCTTCCTGTAATGGCAAGAATTCTTCAAAGGTTACCATATTTAGATATAGAATAGGGTAGTAATGCTGTTTATTACAGTTCTTCCTATTTTGGGGTTTCACCTTCTACTTTTATTGACTCTTGGAAGGTTTTAGTTGCACAGGGAATACTCCTGTTAGGAATTCATAAGGGATTTTCACTCTATGAGTTCTTTCTTTTCAAGAAATTATATTTATGGAAACTCTGGTGATACTGCAAAAAATGATAGTTCAGATCTATAAAAACACATACAAAATAAAACATATATTCCACTTCACTCCACATTCCTTCTTACTACAGCACACCACCTATCTCCACTGTCCTGGATTGTTTGGGATGCCAATTTTGCATCTTTTTGCTGTTCTAATTTGATGTACATAGATTGGTAAATAACATTAGGAAGTTGAAAATCTAGTAAAATGTGGTCTTTATGAGCTTCTTATTTTGCTTTCCACTTTTTGAGAAGCTGAGAAGGCCATAGGCTGTTGCTGTTGGAAGGCCGAGTGCTCACAGAGTCACTGGATGCAGCTGGGATTGTGTGTGTTTGACACACCTGAAAATTCTGCCCAGTATTGTTACGTGTCCTTTTTGGCGCAACTTTTAGAACTTGTGTTCAGACATTAAAGAACTTAGCACAGAATTTTTTATGACATCCACCCTTATTTCCTAGAATTATTCCAAAAAGTAAGAAATACAGATTTCCTATCTTTTCCTGTTTCCTTCGATATAGTTCCTTACCTATCTGAAGCTACCTCCATGCACACAGAAGGAAAAAAATCGCTTTCAGGATCTACTAAGTATCCAGCGACCTCATTTGAAACATTACCTGGTTTGTATTGTCTCTGCCAGCTGTGGCTGTCGTTGCTCTTTGATATTTCCTGGCAGCTCTTTGGCACTATTTTAAGGCAGGTCACTCATCATCATGAGCCTAATTGGTGAGCCGTAGTAAAGTGCACCATTTTCAGCAGATTTTTTAGTCTGGCTTTTTAATGCAAGTATAATGGGCAAACAGTTCACTGCATCTCTAGTTGCTGGCATATGGCATCCAGGAGGACAAGTCAGCCCATCAGATTAACCATGTAATAGACCCAGAAGCAGCTTTAAAACTGTAAAACAAAATTGCTTAYGGAGTCTGCCAAAGTACCAGATGCTGCTGTTGGAAGAAACATTTTCCAGTGCTTAGCATCTGGGCTCTGAGGTTGCCAGCAAAAGCTGAAAAAAATTGCTAGCCACTATCTACCATTCTTCTTTAGATATGTTTCTTTCAGTGTGAGATTGTTTTATTTTCATTATTATTATTGCCATTGAAGCTGCTATTCTTTCAGAATATTGGAAAATATTTCCATTTAGAAATAAAGCAGATCATACACATAAGAGTTTTGAAATATGCAAATGAAAATAAATTTTCAGTTTAACAACATTTTAGCACACCTTTAAATTAATGGGCAATAGAATAAACATATTTGTGGCATAACTTCATACTAAAACAGGTTTTACATTGAAATTCTTCTTCAGACCAACAGTCATTTAGACTATTATTTTATCTCTGACAATGACCAGAAATGTGACTAAAAGTGTGCAGAAATCAAGTCATTTAAGATGTAGTTAGATGTGACAGGAAGATGCCTGATATAGTTCTGAAGAAACTTTATTAAGTACCAACAAGGCTAACTAGCTCTAGGATGAAAAAAAATTTAATTACCTAATTTTGTCTGGAAACACTTAAATATTGGGCCTTAATTGTATCTTGTGGCGATAAATTCTATAAGTTTATGACATGCTAAGTGAAAAAGAATATATTTGACTAATATAAGTGAGCCAGTGGCTAAGTTTTAGCTGCGACAAAGGTTCACTCTTTGCATTTATCTTTTAAGCTACAGAAGCAAATAAAATCTTGTGTACATCTACTGGTACAAATTCTGTTCTCAGATGCAAGTTTAGCTCAAAAAAAAAAAAAAAAAAAGGTGTTCTTCTTTCCCACTATTAAAAGTGCACTTTATGGAGTCTGAGAGTTAATATTGATATTGGCATGGTTAACAACAATATTTGAAAAAGAAAATATCTGAAAGAAATATATTGTGTTTGTAAAACAAATCTGAATAATCTGATTTATCTTCTCCCTTATACCATTTTGAATTCAGACGATCTTCATTGACTTCAGCTGAATGAAGAATAGAAGCTAACCTATTTATTAGCTATATGTTACGCCTTTAAAAATATGATTCATTAAGATATGTCATGATTAATTGGTATCAAGCAAACCAGCAGCCTTATGCATCAGAATTCTGGTCCATTACTGTAGCATTGTAAGGTGTCATGGCAGATGCCATCCAACTGCTCTGCAGCTGCATGATCGATGCTATCATTTTTGATTGATGTCTCTGACACTGTGGCATTCAAAACACAGCAAAACCTCATATGCTTTTGAGAGACGATGAATATAAACTTACAACGTGTGAGAAATTATTATGTGGAGAAACTGCAAATCTGCAGTGAAGGTTCCTGTGACCATTAGGATGCCCTTCATGAAAAGAAGGGAGATGTGGAAGTTTGGAATGTAAAGATATACAAGAGAGACATAACATTTCTATATTAGGATATTTTTATGAAAAGAAACCCTAGTCTTGTACCCCTAGTATATAAAAGGGTTATTTTTTTTGCAAAAACATCTTTTCACTGTTCTACAAGTCTAATCTCAGGGCAGATCTGAGAGCAGCTGACCATAATCCAGGACCTCATGAGTTCAGCTAGTGAGCGGTCTTTCAGGGAATGAATGAAGACAAACACCGAAAGATCATTATGGTCACTCCAGATCAATATGGGAGAATGTAGATGGGACAATCTTGGGATCATAAATTAAAAACACTCAAAATCTGGGCAGGGTATGAGTTACTCTGTGAGCAGAGGGCTTTGGTGTCCAGAGCTCTTAGTCCTTCCGTAATCACCAAATGACCTGTCATTGTTTTAAATAACCATCTTTTATTGTCTTGAATTATGTAAGTAGGTTTCGGAGGCAGGAAGAAAGTGGATGAAGGATAGCAGGTACAACACGGCTTTGGACAGAAACTCATCTGAACGATTAGCATTTGTCTGACAGGCATTAAGCAAATGAGGATCTCCGGAAAAATACTGAACTGGAAAAGCACTACAGAAGAGCATTATTAATTTACAGTGTGTGTCATGACTGTTCATTTTCTTCCTTGTTGTTGGCCTTCAAAGGAATATATGAGCACTATTATGAGTGTTTATTTCATTTTGTTTGGAGGTGGAATCATGAAGGGTGTTAATTTCCTTGAAGCAAGAGATTCAAGGATAGGAAATAAACGGTTATAATGAAATAGTGAGGATGGCAAAAAATGGGTACCTTTCGCTCTTAGCAAGAAAGCCATTCAAAATATTTCTGTCAGTTAAATATTTCATAAGCCAGTGGGGAAAAATAGAGAGGTGTTGCTGCAGTCACTGCAGAAATAGTGCGTGCTCCAAAGCCTTTGGTAGCCAGAGTAAAAAGTCTTCACTGATTTTTAGCGAGTGTTCAGTTCAGGCAGTAGGTGCAGGTGAAGGAGTCCAAGGGGCAACAACAACTGTGGCAGCAAATGCATTAGCAGTAGCGGCAGCTACTGTTAGYGTTATACTTTCTCCCTTTCTGAAGAAGAGAGTCAACAAGGGCAGAAGGTAATTCCCCTACCTGTCTTGTGAACAAGCTACCACAGCCAGAATTAGCTGTGAGGTGCCATCTCTTTCTTCCATTAGTTGGAAGCAAATAAAACTGTGTTTACAAGAACACCACGAATTACCTAGTAAAAGCAACGGTATCAATGGCTCCTGTTTACATGGGTGCACTGCAGTGAGATGTATCTGGGAGCAACTTCCACTCATCCTTCACTCTGCAATTGTTTTCTAAGGTGAGCGAAGCTATCAGTGACATAAGTAGAAACTAGGTTTGTCTGATTTGTGGAAGCCAGGAGCAACAAAAGAAAACTATGGCTAAAGAAGGTGTAATAAGAAAGAAAAGAAAGTACCAGGTAGCCATGCTTGGTTTGAATCTTTTCACATATTGCTATTTGTCTTGAATATTTTACAATCTGAGTATTTTTCTGGAGATCTCTGTTGTTTTTGACTCCTAGCTGCATATCAAACTAAAACTGTAAGATTCATTACACAGAAAGCTTGTGAAAAGTGGAACATAACTACTGCTCTTCATCTTCATCCTTCTGTTCTGGCTTTGAAATTGATACAAACAAATGCATTGTGAGATGTAAATTAAGATGCAACAAAACTGTAAAATTGACTTGGAGGAATAACCACTTTAGACGAAAACAGTTCTGTTTTGGACTTGTCCAGACCTCATCTTTTCCACTTAGCTGTTCAAAGCGACAACTCTGTGGTGCATTTGTTCTGAAGATGACCTTCAGTAACGTGGTCATGTCTTCCTCAGGCTCCATCGTGAATTATTGTCTCATTATGATCTGCAGTGGTCAAATACTGAGAAACTGCAATGCAATGCAACTGCAGTGAAGCTGCAGTACATTATAGTAACATAGTCACCGGAGAAGTTTGCTCCTGGCACCTTAGGCAGCACACAGGCTTGGTCATTCCTCCCCATACTCAAAAATAGGAAAGTGGTGTTCAGATAGTTCACTGGCAAAACAAAATTCCTGGTAAATTACTAATTTATATTTCAAAGAAGCAAGAAGCTGGCAATTGTTATTGTGCTAGACTTGTCGTTATCAATCATCAAGGTGATTCTGCCAGTCTTAATTAACTGAATTTAACATACTCCACAGTAGGCCTAATTAATTAAGATCCTTTGTGATGGATAGTACAGACAACAGATGACACTGTAGTATCTCAGCTCCCCATCCTTAAAACCTATTCAGGAAGCATTCTGGAGCTACTAGTAACCATATATTTTGCTGCAGATAAGCTCTGAATAAATAACATGCCCAATGCTTCTAATTCCTTAAAATCAACATAAAAACCTTGCAAGCTATTTCATGCCAGCTTTGACAGGTGGTGATAATGCTTTAGAAGGCACAGGATATATTGTGGTGATAGCAGCAAATGATGACAGATTTAAGGTGTGCTAGAGAAGGGAGCTGAACAAGCTTGGGTAAGTTCAATTGAAATGTTTCATAACACATCAGTTTGTTGAACTGACTTTAGAACTGCGTCTTAGATTACTCTAAAATTCCTACAACTTTTGAGGATGAGAAATGAATATGATGATAGCAGGGAAAATGAACTGTAATCATTCAGGGTTATGGAAGATTGAAGGAATGAGAGATTGCCTTACAGAATGAAGATGTTTCAATCCAGGAGTTTGTTAGCTTTAGCAAATCTTTTCTTGTTTTATTTTATAGCTTCATAATTTCCACTAATTGCAGGTTCCCTCTCAGTCTGCATTTTCATCCTTACAATATCAACACATGGATCGAAAGATTTGTATGTGCTTTGTTCTTTCTAGAAACAGTTCCAAAACAAGACATTTCTTTTTTCCTCCACTGATATAGTAAATTGTATGTCTGTGCATCAAATTAGAATATAAACAACTTTAGAAGAAATATATGTTAATTCAAATAAGAAAATGTAATGCAGCATCGCTATGCTTCACTTCAACAAAAAAAGAATAATTACAAAATATCAATATTCATGGGGGCAAAGAAAAGAAACCCACAAAGAGCGACATATTGCCAGAGCTGAAGACTGATGGGCTCTTTACCTACTCCTTTCTGGTTGTGTTTCATGGTTTTTTCCCTATGCAGAACTCTGGCAGAAGAAGAGAGCATGGCTCACAGAACAGCATCAAAGACAGAATGAAATAATAGCAGAGACTCTCCCAAAAAGACATGCTGGTTTCTGGGAAGGATTTAACCAGTTGTGGTTCAACAAGGAGCACAGTTACAGTACAAACCCAGAACTGTATGGAGAATGAGGAACACAGACTTCATGGCATCCTTCTTCTTCCTCAAAATTCTCCAGGAACAGAGGGCACAGATGTGCAAAATATCATCATTCTTCAAACAGATTTCTTTTCGGTGGCTGCCAGACCCTATACTAAGAGAATTTTTTCTGGCTCAAATTCTCCACAGAGAACAAGTAAGCATGTGGAAAGCATAGGGAAAATGAGCAAAAGATAAATTATCAAGAGAAGGAACTAGTGGGTAAATAGAAGGAAGGGAAAAGGATGAAATCTGCCAGAAAGATGGAATAAATGAGGAAGAGAAGCTGAGAAGCAAGGACTGTTACACAGAAGACAAAAAAAGGCAGTATAAAAAATGATACAGCTATGAGAAAGAACTAAAGATGACCAAAAGGGGAAAAAAAAACTCTTGAAAAAATGCAACTGAGGCAAAAAAGAATCAAGACCAATAATTTTGGAAAAGTAGGTGTGGAAAAAGATGACTGAAACAAACACAAACAACTCCAAGCAGATTAATTAAAACAATCACGTCAGCGACAACCTAGTGACAAAAGTGAGCCATGCACAGCCACATCCCAAATATGAAAGGTGAGCACTTTTGCTCCTCTGAAACATGGAAATCATTTCATTAAAAATACATTTGTATATCAACCTTGTAAGTTAGAAAAATAGATGCCAAAAAAGAAAAAAATCCACCMTTGCACAGAGAAGCAGCACTTAGCAAAGTTTTGGGTTTCATATTGTAGTTTTTATTGGAGATGGACAATGACTCCTTTAGGAAGCTAAGTAATAAATTTTCTTCATGTGTTACAAACACTGGGATGGCTCCTGCGGTGGAAGCATATGTCTGGGCTTAGAACTGCTGTTCTGAAGCTGCATCCCCTAACATTTTCTAATTAAGAACTGCTTTTAATAACTGCTCCATGCTTTTCCATCTACATTTCTAAAGCAAAAAAAATAATATTTTGAAGTGAGCTAGTCTGGAGAAATGTTTAGGACTGACAGCACTGGTTGCTAAAGGCTTGTGTATCGATAGGGGAAAAAAAAGACACTGCTGGCATCACACGATCTATTCTCTGACAGTGTGCCAAAGCCCTGTTTTGGCCAGACTGCAGCACTGATCTCATTTCATACTGATTATAACCTCAGTGGCACAATCAGCAGAGTTTTTCTTGATTCATTGTGTTGTAACTGAGAGAAGAGTCATAGCCTAATTTCTGAAACATTTTCTCCCCATCTTTTAAGGCTTAAAATGTTCCAAGTAGCTTTAAATCAGTGACGATTATTCTTGATGTCAATTAGTTTTGACAGCTAAACATTTGTAGATTCTTAATTTGATGCACGTCGTAGTGTTTCAGTACCTATGCACACAGTTTGTGTAAGAAGTAACCAAAAGGACCAACTAACTCGGCATGAAACAACAGAGCTTTGCATCCCTCATCATCACCATAATTCAGGAGTGAATACTGAAAATGTGTGAAACTAATGGAAAATGATTAAGGACAAGAACTTTCAGTCAGCCTGGTTCAGTACACAGTGCAGATATACATGACCAGGAATGAGATTTCACTGTTTCATGTGAAATTAGAAAGGAATCAGTTCCTAGGAAGAAAATTGATGAATTGTATGTTACGAAACACATTCTGGTCTTGCATCATTTTGGCAGCATACCACAGAAAACAAACTGCTGAATTATATATTTATTTATTCTCTCTCAATGTATCATGTGTGGAGAGAGAGCTATATATAAAATTTGTGTGGACATATATATATATGTATATATATATATAAAATTTATAATTTATAAAATATAAATTTATATACTTATCCTATTAAGCTTACCTTCACAGCATACATATAAATATTTATATAGATAATATATAGTTTCGCATAATAATATGCATTATGGCATTCTAGTTTATTTTTTTAAGTGCTGAAGAGCCTGTTCTGGACCGCACAACCAGAACATGGTAACAAGGTGGGCCTCATAAACAGGCATATCTTGTTTGGATTGTGTCATTTGCAGAAGCAGATTTGTGACTTATTTCAATAAAAACTTGAATGCAAGCTGACTGCGTATTTGCAATGGACAGAAATGGTTTGAACTGTAAAGCCTCTGAAGGAAAACAGTAAACACTGCGGTCTACTGACTAGGTGAATTATACTGGAGCAATTTACTGAGACATGTCAAAGATTCACATAGTTATGGAATTTCATTTTCATGTTTATATTCACAAGAGAGATGGTCTGGAATCAAAATACACTATGTGCTGTCCTTCAATAGCCATCAGAAAACATCAGAAAACATGGGGTGTATTTGCCAAACTGACATTTTTTGTTATACTGTCGGTAGGCTGTACTGCCTAAAAACAGTTTTGCAAACCTAGCGTGATAATTATATCTGATAGTGCATTTCTAGTATTCTCTTTTGTTCTGATGGAAGTTAATTAAATTAAATTAAAATTCTCAGATATCTCCCTGCCTGCCTGCCTGCCTGCCTGTTTGCTTGGTACGAAGAGCACACAGCATCCCACACCAACCCAGTAGGCCTGCTGCTTGGTTCAGCTGCCCCCTCTGAGCTGGTTTCCCTCGAGCTGCCTTTTATGTTGACCAGTTTCTGACATATGGGAATATGAACTTTGGACTTTGGTTTTGCCCTGAAATGAAACAAAAGGAAATGGTTTGTAAAACTGAAACATTCAAAACATGCTGTTTCAATATGACCAGGACATTTCATTTTTGTTTCGGTTCAGCTTTCTTTCAGCATTATCATATGACTGACAGCCCAAATGTTTTTTAAATTCAAACATGACCATTTGTCCCTTAGCAATATTCTAAGGCCAGCTTCTGGTTACAGACCAGCATGGTCTTCAGGCTATACGTGGTCTCTTCCAGTACAAGAATTAAATGTTATCAAATAAAGTCCATAAGTGCTAGAAGATGCTGTTCATGCAGGGGTTAGTACAACTGTGGAGCTCCCTGCCAAAGCAGACTGTGGTGCTAAAAGTTTACATGACTTTAAGGGGAGACTAGACAGATTCATGGAAGAGAAACCTGCTGAAGGTTGCCAAACAGATAAAAGCTACTTTTGGCTCAGGAGGAGTATTAGAGGAAAGTGCTACATATCCTTGTCCTGTTTTTTTTTTTTTTTTTTTTTTTTNTCTTTAGGTTTTCTGTTGAGAGGAGTGTTAAAGTCAGTCAGGCTCCTGGCCTGGTCTGACAAATCCCAGCCACTGCCATGCTCCCAGGCCTGTCGGAGGCTGCAGGAGCGTCCCCTTGTTCTGAAGGCTCAGCGCTCTTGGCAGGGTGGCAAGAGTGAGCTGAGAGGGCTGAGAAGTTGTTTACAGTTCTGGGCAATGGGACTTCAAGTCAACAAAAGTCCACCTGATTTAGGTATGCAAGGATTTTCTTGGCTTTAGTCCTGAATTTGTGCTAAGAAGACGTCATAGTGAGGCGCAGATAAGAAAAACAAGAGGTGAGCAATTTTGTATTCACGCACACACATGCAGTTGGAATATTAACTAATAATATCATTAGGATTGATTAATGTCAATTAAAAATAATAATTTATCTATTGTTCATAATTACTAATAATATACAAATAATTCATCCACAGAATGGTAATGTGTTCCAGGGTGTATGAGTTCTGTTATAAAACAATGAAAAATTTTAGTATGAAATTAACCTTCACCTGACTATATAAGAATTTAGGTTGCAAATTGAATTTATGGATATAARTATTATGCTGAGTAAAGTTCTACATATGTATTTTTGAAGCTCTTAGTACTTACACAGAAAATCTCTTTGGCTTGATTTATATAATCTAGCTGAGGCAACAATAATTAAGATTTCTAAAGAAATGTCCTTTCTCAGTTTCTAACTTTAGCAATTATAATTTTAACCTGTATGACTCTAATTCTGGTGTGACCTAACAAGCATGATACTTTGCAATGAACAGAAATCATTATGCACTGCAGTAATTTCAGTTTTATCATTTTCTTGAAGAGTGCAAGAATGCATCCTCAAATAGTATGAAGGAAATTATTGCTTTCTGCCTTATTATCTAAGACTCCATACACACAGTATACAATGGTGTAACTCAGTATTGCTTGGAGGTTAATCAGTTATCTGTGCCTGCTTCTAACCACCAAGAATTGGCTAGACATAACAAAGTTAAATCTTCTGCATTCAGTGAAAAAGTTGGGCTACACAAATATTAAATACAGTACACTATCAGGGAATATGACATTATTATAAAGGGAATTCTATTGAGATTGGAGTGATTTTTTTTAGATATATCACTGTATTCATTAAGAGGGAATTCACTGCACATAATTTAGGTGTCTAAATGTTATAGATATTTGGCAGTGTTATAGATGTTTGGTATGGTTATGCAAGCCCATTCTTTGTAAAAGGAAAGAGGTACCTCTAAAGGATAATTGACCTCACCTATCTTGCTGGCTATTTTATGAGTTGCCTATTTTATGAGGAAACGGGCTGGAGGAGCCTTATTGTTCACTGACTACCAAGGATCCTATAGCTTAGGATGAAAAGCGCAGGACTGTTGACAGAAACGGGTGTACCGGGGAGCGGAACGGGAGCGCCCAAGGTAACAGCGAGACCTCTGTCCCCAGCCTGCCAAGGAGCGGTCACAGCACAGTGACTGCTTTGCCGTTGTTCTGGGTGCTGGCTAGAAAAACCAAAAGCGTAAATGTGACTGTCAGCACTCACTCCTGAACCGCAACATGTGAAAAAGGCCAAAGGAAAACAAAGCTCAGGCAATAGTCAGGGAGTCAGCAGTTAGGGCCAGCATATGGGGGACAGATGCAGGTGAGTACCTGTCTCTAGGATAGGAAAAAGATAGAAATGGCAGAGATTTTTCCTGAAAGCAAGGCCCTATGCCCCTAGAGTGGGGAACGTAAGAGGCACAGCTAAGGGAACAACTGGAGAGTGGATGGAAGAAAGAGTTAGGGTTTAATGAACCAAAGGGAACACGGAAGCATGATTAAAAATCAGAGAGGCAGAAAGAGTCAGGATTAAAAGCACTGGGCTTGATATCATTTGGAAAATTATCCACATGATTGCTTAAGAAATCGATCTGATTTTTCCATTTATACATATATCAATATACATACACCTGCACATGTACTTATAGCCAGAAAATAGAGCTATAGCTAGATACAAAATAAATACTATGTTGCCCAAACTGGACTGCAGCCTTTCCTGCATGGAATGGAGGGTGTTTTCTTGTCTACTCATCTGAAATGTAGAGTAAATGTTTTGGGTTTTTAGCTAGTGTCCTCAGTCAATAACTAGCTTCAGTAGGAAATTAATCCTATATTTTCTGTATTATTCAGCTGTTATTAACGATTGTTTTCCAAACATTATTTTTTGTAATGCCCCACTGAACTCTTTGCGGGAGATTACTCTAAGAGATCATGTTATTGCTGTCTTAGTGAAAGCACTTTTATGTCCTATTATTACTGTTATTATGACATTATTACACATTCACAGACATTTTCTTTTGCTTCCGATTTTGTGTAGACTGATAGGCTGTTTATTAGGAGGCAGACAGACTTGTAGGTTAGACTGAAAAAGTTATGATTATTTGTTAGGGCGATAACCTCTGAACCCCAAAATTTGAAGGCTAGAATAGAATAGTAATGGTGAACTGTCAAGTYCATAAACTCTGAACTAAGGAAGATTTAAAATACAGTTGATGAGGACTCATTTAAGGCTGTTACAGTCTATCAGTTAACATGCTACTTTCTGAAATGACCTACTTATTGAATGATATGATAGATGACTGCAGAGGCTCTTATGCATTAACTGTATAATTCTAGTTATCCCACTCAAGGAGTAGAGTTTCCCACTTTAACTGACAGCTCCATGGCAAAAATCCATTATTTTCCCTGTACTTCAAGTACACAAAAGGCAAACTCCGTGTAAATAATCATACTTAATCTTAACAGCAATCTCACTAATCCTTCAAAATCCAGTTCATAAACAATAAATAATTTACCGTAGATATCATGTATAGGTACTTTAAACTGCTCTTTGTAGTTCTTTCACTAGATAAGTCATCAAAATATTAGCAAAATTGCACCACTGGATTTTCTAGTTAAACTGAGATAGGCTGTGTGAATGCTGAAGTAGCTTGGGAAGGTGGCACAGAGTACTCTGCTCAGAGCACAAAGGAGGTTTCCTTTTATTTCAGAAGTGTTTTTGTTATTGATGGGTAAGCTATACCTGGACGTCATTCACAGAAAGAGACCACAACGCAATATACACTGCTATGAGGAATTAGAACGGGAAAGAACAGAAATTACAGGTTGCATTTGCTTTAGCAGAGAATCAGTGACAGGCTGTGTATTCTACATAGGAGAGGCTGGCCTTTGAGAGGATGCTCATTTCAACACCCAGCGATTACAAGGAAAATATGACTCAGCTTAGTATTAATTTATGCATTTCTCCCCTTGTGATTATTCTTTCTGAATTCAAATTATCAGGGAAATAAGAGGAATCTTGAACAAAAGGTACAAGGCTGGAATAGCCCTGGTATAGAGAAATGCTGGATATGTTGGATCTCTGCGTGGGTTTCATGGCCTGACTTTTGAGATGACTATAGATTCAAACTCTGCAGCTCTGATAAAATCACAAGGGAGAATCTGGACATCTCCTGAGTATTTTCTTTCTACTCCATTTCCTTTCCATAATCAGAACTGGTGTCTTTAAGTATTTAAGCAAAATGTTAAGTTTCACTGAATATATCCCTAATGAGGAGCCGCCTGGAAGTGCCAGGACCTAACCCAGTTGAGGGACAGTGATTTCTGCTGTAGATAAGGAGGTATGGTCTTACAAGCATTCATTCAGATTCAATTCTGAGCTTTGCAACTTCTGGAGGAAAGATATTGAAGACTTGTTCTTTTCCTTCTCTTTTTAGTTCATTTCCATCAAAAAAGTAATTCTGAGTTTGGAAACACAATGGTGGTTTCCAAAGTGTCACTAGCATTCTGAATAGGAAGCTTATACAAGTTAAGTTCATGAATACATAGAGAAGAGCAAAAAACTTCCCCTATGCAGATTGAGGCAAAAGAGTTCACATAAGTGCATTCCTTCAATTTTAAGCTAAAACTATCAATGCTGTTTTCTGATAAATTAAACGAGGATTGAGGCATGCAGGAAATCAGTGAGAAAAGGAGTGAGCACAGCAACACCATATGGTCCAAAAGCCCATCTACATCTTGTTTAAAACAGAATAATGAAACGTGGAAATAAGGGGGGGGGGGTAAGAATCACAGTTTGCTAGAGAAAAGAACTGAGATTTCTTTGCCTACCCTCCGAATTACTGGGATGTGAATCAACTCCAGTTTAAAACCCATCTGACTATATAAGTTTGGCACCATATTCAAGTTAATTTTAACCTGAATATTAGGAAGGTGTATTGGAGTTGGTTCAGTCATATGCTAAAAGCATCAGACTCTTTTTGCTTGGTTTGAACTGCAGGCAGAACAAGCTGCTTCTTGCCCCAGTATGCCTCTCAGCCCTTCCTTGAACTCATTCGCCTGGCCATGCACAAATCAAACATAATGAAGTAAAATCTACTATTTATTTTCTAGTTGCCTCCAGTGTAGTTTCAAATGTTGCAAAAAAGTCTTTCTTTCTCTCTCTCTCTCTCTCTATCCTGCTCTCCCTTCCTCTGTCTCCTTATAAATTTCTTATACATATAGATGCACGTGTGCATTTGTTCAGAGATGCAGAGAAGTCACAAGCAATGTGAGTTAGATGTTTGCATATAGGATATGCATATAAACCTTTAGGAACACATCAAATAAGGGAGTTGGGTATGAGTTAGTGAAGGCCTGTGAAGGCCTAGTGAAGTTAGACAGGGCACCTGTCTGAAAAGATAGTCAGGTAGTTGTAGCCACACACCATCACTGCTTAGCTGGCTGGGTAACTCATCACAGTCACTTGCCATGCAGGTTTTCTCCTTACAGCAGGAGCTACATGTGCATCGGCCACAACCTGCTCCATGCTAAGTAAATGAAATATTTTTCTTAATCTGAATCGCTGCTTTACTCAGACTCTTGACACTGTTTGCAAAGAGTGAAGGGAACTGAAGGTTCTTGCACACAGAATAGTCATCAATCAGGAAAAAAGAAAAAAAAGCCACAAGAACAGATGAAGAAAACACGAGCCCCCCCCCCCCCAAAATCGACAACCCATACCTACACAAACTCATAACAGACAAAGCCTTGAGAATCAAATTTAAGTTGGTGTGGACCATAGACATACTAAAAAGCTGTAAACAAAAAGTTTAATAAATAGCAACATCTTAAGAGGAACTTATTGGAATGATGCAGCATTTAATCATCTCTAACATTTTGATTGAAGATCTCAATGAGAGAGTAAACAACATCAATGAAAATCACAAATGATATTAGATTAGAAGGATCTACTAGTATCCATTGGAAACCAGATGCTATAGAATGATTAGAAATGTGCAGTAAAAGAGATTTAGCTCAGAAAAATGCTTTTTAATACTTCTCAAGAAAATAATCTAAAAGTACTCATGGAAAGGGGAAACAATCATTTTGAAAGGCACCTAGAAGTCATATCAGAAAATAGAAGTAGATAGCTATCTGCAAAAGGTTATGCCAGCAAGAAAGGTCATTGAAGGTTTGGGCCACTTAAGCAAAGGCAGGTCATCACATTATTTAACAGAAAGGAGAAATGTTTTTCTCCATTCCTTATGTGGCGTCAACTAAAATTTATGTAAGTTGCCTTCATGGACACTGGCTCACTTCCTAAAGGATCCTTTGTCATCCATGGTGGGGCTCTTCTCCTTCCGAGTTGGAGTTAATCATTCCTGGAACACTAGTTCATTTTTATTTACTCCTTTATTATAGAAAACTGAAAAACATCAGAAACAAAGAAGAAAAATCTTCCTGGATAACATTTTATCAAAGTCCTCTGTTTTTGCCCACGTAGCCAAAACCTTTACCTCACACCTCATCATCTCCTATCTTGATTATTGAGAATACCTCTTGTTCAGTATTCCCAATAGAACACTTTCCTTCAATCTGTAAGAAAAAAGATGCTCCTTTACCTGAGTGTGTCATCTTTTCAAGTTCCTTCTGCATTTTTTGCCACCTTAAATTCAATTTTCTCCTCCTTGCCTCAAAACCTTGTCCCAGCTCTGCCTCACTAATCTGCCAATGTCTCTTAACACCTGGCCCACACTACAGAAGTTCAGGTCAGTATTTTTGGCCRCAGTCACCAGTTCTACAGTTAATCTTGAGCACATAGCATTTCTTTCCTGACCTATCATAAGATTGCTCTTCTTGTCCAACTTAACCTTTAATTCCCACTTAACCCATGAAACTGAGAAGGAGTTAATTTGTTAAGAGGTGAAACTGGGAGTTATTTGGCAGTTTATATTATACTGCTTTAGAACATAAATTGTACAGTAAATGCTCTTTCAYTCTGTGACTTCTTTCATCTGTCACTTATCTTTTTAGTTTATAATATCTCTGAAGCAATAACTGTGCCATTTGGCTTGTTTAGCTTGTGTCTCACTGAGGATAATGTATGAGAAGAATGAAAAAAAATGTAGTAACAATAATAAAATGTGAAAGGCAAATTGAAAGAACGTATTCTGTGAGATTATAAGTATTATAAGAGGTGAAGACTGGATGCCTACACTGAGAGCACCRATTACCAGTGTGGATAGCAGTAGTTAGTGCCTGCAGTTGGAATGGAACCTTTCCTAGTACTTTTAATACCTACTTCTATAATAAAATGCCAGACTTCAAGGCTATCTGTGTGTGTGTGAATAATAACTAATAAAGAAACATGATGACAGCCCACAACTCCTGGAGGGGTTTAACTGCTGAGAAAGAGAGGAAATATTTACATTAGTTTAGGGTGCATCACTCTTGAGTAATGGGGTGAGATTAAGAAAGGCAAAACTCAAGTTGAACATCACGTAAAAGCTTCCTGACAGCGAGATCTATTAGGCCATGGAATAACTTCCCTTAGGATATTTAAAATGAGACTAGACAATACATCTACTGGGGCAATGCACTGGTAAATATACAGTAGGAAACAATTTTGCCTTGAAAAACTGAAGGACTACATGGTCTAACACATTTTTGCTACCTGTATTCCATGAATCTGTGACCTTGAATAAAACTGGAAAAAGAAAATAAACTTTCTTAAGTATCAGGCAGATCAGCAGCGGAAAAAGCTGACTGCAGTATAACTTTGGTGATTTTATAGCTCATTGCTCTGCATGAAGACTGTCGATTTATACAGGACATGAAATTAAGTAGCTGAATAGCAACCAGCCCACTCCCCTCCAATCTGGAATCTCTTTATCAGTCACCCAGGCATAAAATGACTCCCTAAACCCAAGTATTTCTTCCTTCCCACCCCCATATTCCCCATCGTCACTTCCACAGTACAGGATCTGGAATTGAAATAGCTGGTATTTTATTGATGATATGTGAAGAAGTAGAGAAAACAGGAACAAATGAGAACGTTTTCTAAGTGCACAAATCTGCAGACATTTTTATAGGGTCACTTTTCTTCTTTCAATTACTTTGAAGCCTGCAAGAATATGACATGTGAATGGGAGAAGTGTGTACTGACTATATCTTTGGGATGCAAGGAATTGTAGAAATGTAAGTTGTTATCACCTGGCTAGCCAGCTTACAGGTCATGGCTTGAGTACTGGACCCATGGGAATTATTTGCTGTTCTCCAAGTTACAATAAAAACAAAGTAARAGAGCTCACTCAGAAGAAGGGTAGAAAGTGTACAAATGAATAGAGGCAAGAATAAGAAGAGTTCTGTCATTTATAGCACTTTAGAGCAGGCTGGTGCTGTCCAGACTTCTTTACATAAGCTAGCCCATGTTAAGAGTTTTCTCATCATAACAATTAAAAAAAAAGAAAACCTAAAACAATGCTTAAATTTTATAAATGTATTTGATTACTCATTCATTTCAAGTCTTCTGTTCTTCAGTTCTTTTTTTGATAGAAAACACTGAAAAAGCATGCAGAAAGAGCTCATTCAAACTTGCAGCTGCAAATGAAAGTATGTTAGTGTCACTTGCTGTATCATATTTTATTGCTCAGCCTGTTAAGTTGTAAAATTGTAAGGTGYTGCTGAAGTAATTCAATCAAATAAAGTGAAAGTAATATTGATGAAAATCCCTTTCATTTTTATTGACCCATAAACATTAGAGTGTAAATGCATAAACTGCCTCTCAAAAATTGTGGAGATGTTGGTGTCATAATTCTGAATAGCAAAAAGGAAATATGAATCATACATTAGCAGATGAACCTAAAGTTGCTTGACCACATTTTTAGGTTATAAAACCAGATTCCATTAATACTGCCTACATCCTCATCTATCATTTTCTTCTGTCTCTGACTCTTTATTGTGTTTAAAACAAATACTTATACTGCCCCCCTCTCAGGATCTCTCTTCTTGACAGGGATGAGAAAAAGTTCAGCAAAGAGTTAGGAAAATTGGTTGATATCTCCTTCCTATCTCCCCAAAAGAGAAATGTGACCTTTGCATCTCTTCTGTTCCCACAGTCATTTTAGTCCCATATCAGCATCTCTGTGTATTATAATGCAACAATTATACATGTACTTAAGACAAAGTGAGTCAGGAAATTGAGGCCTATTTTCTTGGCCTACTTTTTTATGTTTTACRTTTTTTCTATCTTATTTTTTCCATAGTCTTTGCTTTTAGGGGATTTACTTTTGTGCCTTTGTTTGTTTCCATGGCCTTTCTATTTCATCATCTATTTCAGAAGTCTCCTTTTGTTGGTCAGCCCCTGCCTACCTTCTTCTGTCCCTCTGACCCTTTCACCTTTGATCTCAGTCCTTACCAACTATGCAGTTGTGCCATTTTAGTTACATTCTTTTCTTTACCTTTGTCCTTGGGCTTTTAATTTTTTTTTTTTTAATCCAGTGTGTAGCATAGAATATGAAAAAAGGAAAAAGTTTGACAACAAAAGCAAAAGACTAAAGATCCTTGGAGTAGAAACAGGATCCCTTGAAAGTTTCAGAGACTGTAGGCAGCCCCTTGTTTCAGAGTCCACCAGATTTTTTTTATAGTGCAGGATGAATGAAAATTATTTTTCTTTCCTTACATCTGTTAGATGGTGCCTTTTATGAGGGTGTGAGTTCAAACCCCTTAGGAATTTAGAAAACTTAGGTTTCCCTTCCCGTAAATGAGCTTTCTAACATTTCTAACATAGGCGGAAATACCTGTGGAGCGGAGCCTTTTAAAAGGCCCTGGGCCAAGCTGACAGCTTCCCTCAGAAGAGGACTCGGAGTTAAAAGCCTGAGGGACTTGATGTACTGCCTTAGTGCAGACAACTAGAGTCCAGGCAGAGGCAGAACAAGATATTCTTCCGGATCTCCCTGTCCCAGGCTTCAGTGATCACATATCTTCTTTTGGGGAGCTCTTCCCAGCTCCCCGGCAAACGTACAGACCTTAGCTCCAGTAAATTTTTGAAAACAATTATACTTAGATGCAAACATTTGGAAGAAATGTCACTCAAGATGATGATATATTAGGTATCCTGTGCCTAGCATTTTCTCAGCAGAAACTTTGAATTAATTTTCTGATGTGCTTAGATGTTTACGCTGACAGTAAGGTAGTCTAGGAATGCTAATTGCCCTGTTGGGACCAGCTCCTTACAGAGGCTAGCAAAACTCGAGTTGGCCACCTAAAGTAGACGGTCTCAGTCTCATGCCAAGTTTTAAAACCTAGGCCAAAAATGATATTTTCATAATGCTACTGCCAATGGATGAATCTGAAAAAACAGCAATAGTTTGTTTTGCCATTTGTTCAGAACTTGAGGCTATAGTCAAGATTTTCAGATCAATTAAATCATCAAACAATGCAAACAGGGAGTCAACGTTCCAGCAGTATTCCAGCAATGTTTTTACATTTGTTATCCTGTCCTTTTAAAAATTGCTTTGCAGTTCATGTCTTAAAGTCAGACAATAATTTCTTAGTGTTAAATCTACAGCAAGAAGAGAAATACTTTGGGGGTCAAGGCACTAATTGGTTGTCTCAGGTAACATTTCTTCTAAATGCTTAAGCCTAAACATGACATATTTTCAGTGAAATTACTGAAGCTTGATTTTGTATTTTTGCTGTGGATGTACCCCTCAAACTGGGTCATATGGTCACTAAATGTCTAGTCCTAAGGCATGGAAACCTGAAGGCTTAAAATGATCTTACTACCAATATAAGAGTCTTAGAAAATAAGAAAAGCTGTGCTTCATCATTTGTTCRATACTTGAGGCTATAATCAAGCTTTTCAGATCAATTAAAACACTGAACAATGCAAGCAGGGAGTCAACCTTCAAACAGCATTCCTACAATGTTTTTGCATTTGTTATTCTGCCCTTTTCAAAATGACCCTATGTTTCATGATTTAAAGTCAGACAGACAATTTGCAGTATGGTTTGTGTCTGCATACATATATTTGCAAAACTGCTCCTTAGATTTGCCTCTCATAGTCTACTCCTCAAATCTCCTAGGCTTACTTGCTCGATCAATCTCCAAAGAATTTGCCCTCTCTTTCCCTTTATATATATATATATTCTACTACACTTACTGATGATGGTATACTGATATATAGCCTGGAGAGCTGGATTTATATGTTTTGATTACGATCTGCATACTAATACATCTACAGAGCATTTCATTACTTCTCTATGAAAGACAAATAAATAAATAAATGCACATAATGTTATAGAGAAAATGAACTGTTGCATTTTGGTACTACAGTGAAGACAAAATCTGTTTCTTGTATGTTTGTTTCCTTTACTTAAATCTTACTCAATCACTATTCTTTACTAATCTCTGCTTTGACTTCACATATTCTCTGGGTTTGAACAGCTGGAAGCTTTATTTTACACCTGTTACAAGCTTTATTTCCCCCTCCTATTTTTTGCCACTTCTGGCAAAAAAAGCTTGGAATTCTGATCATTGCCTCTCTTTCTTTGATGCAGAAGCAGGAAATAAGGATTATTCACAGTTTTTCAATGACACTATCAAGTGACAGATACAGTCACATCACCATCTTGACAAAGTTGCAGATTAGATTTAGACCTTTTAAAATGCATTTAGACTACAATCTTAAATGTAAACTGTAGCTCAGGTTTGATTAATTCCATTAGCGATGCTGGTTTTCTTTAGTCCTCTCATTTCCTGAAAATAGTTTCCTTATGCATCTTCTCTGCTAGTAGCCTTAGCCTATTTTTGCCTGTGGTTGCTTCTGGCCTTCAGACTATTTTCTTTAAGGATACACAATAGAATACTTATTTTTGTCTTGTATAACAAAATTATTACATTGAGGTGCTGTAGTGCTATACAAAGCTAAGGCATGCAGACAGCAGCATCTTGTAGTACTGCATCATCAGTAAGGTAGATTTACGGTCAAGATTTCAGCATTTTTTAATCAAAAACAAACCAGAGAATTGTCTTGCTTGATGGGTTAAAATTCCTTTCCTTCTCTTAATTTTAATTTGTGGTGGAAATTAATTTTTTTATTAGGTAATGTCTCTAAGCATACACTGCATTATGCTGCGCATTGAGAAAGGATGAAACAACAGAATCAAGGTTCCTCATGACCTTCATTCCTTTGTCACTGGCAACTGTTCTCTGCTTCTGTCCTCCTCTCAGCATTGGAATTTGAATTGGAAAAGAGCTTAAGAAGGGAGAAAAGGGTAGAGTGAGAGGACAAGAGTTGCACCTGCCTAGTTCTCAACTGTGCCAAGTCTGAGAAAATTTAGTTTTCTGAATATTGCTTTACTGAATACTGAAGACACAAATATAATGGCATCTGATTTTTGAGGCTCGGAATAATGTGTTTTGTGCCTGTGGACAGAAAGCGGACCTTTTCTCTGCCTTTAGAAATTTCTTCCGTGACTGAATATGCTCTATACTTTGGACAGGTCTGAGGCAGCATGAGAAAATTTCAGGAGTATTATGTACCACACAAATTGCCTTACACTTTTACTTTTTAAAGTGAAAGGGGAGGGCTACCTTCTAATGACAAAACTGAGGTAGCAGTAGCATTTTGGAGCCTGACAGTCCAGACAGCAGCCGTGAGGCATATGTATTGTACATACTTTATACATATTGTAAAATGTATATTATTTATACATACATGCATAAAATATTTGTATTATGTATGTAATGTGTATTTATACATATGTATAAAATAGGAGAGAGGAAGTCATGTGAGCTGATACGATAACTAATTTGGTCTGGGTTTAAATAAGCTCAGTATCGACTCTTCGAAGCTCATTTGAAAGAGGGTGAATGTGAAAACACTCCCTTTTGCAATTTAAAGAATGGAAGGAGGAATATCAATTTTGGGAAGCAGGAGAGGGCTGCTTTGGATACAGCAGTATTTGTTTTAATTCTGGACTGGGCTGAAGTAGAAAACAGACATTAAAACATATAAGTGTAGATAAAACCAGCTGAAACCTACACATAGGATAGTTTGCACATAACTTTGTGAGGGGACAGTGAGCTGATTTTGTACATTTATTTCTGCATAATATAACTTACTGGCTCATGCATATGCATCAAACTAAAAGTTTCAATATGCAGAGTGTGGTGCAGACCAATATTATTTTAGTTTTCCAAAAAGGTGAAAATAAAATGCTTATGAAATTTGCTGAATAGAGAGCAAAAAAGACTGAAGATATCGATTTGTCTGTGGAGCAGGGGAAGATATAGAATTGCTCTGTCAACATGTATCAGCCAAAACTTGGAGAAACTAGCTTTTGGAGCAAGCAAGGTCAGGTAGATCACTTTCAAGCCCATTCAGTCTTTGGTATTTTTAATGAGACCGACACTAAGCACCAGCTGTCTGTTACGTTGTGCTTGTGAAGCGGACACTTCTCTATTAAGAATGAGAGCGACACCATCAGCCCAACTTACAGAAGCAATCACAGACTATCGCACAACTTCAGATGAAGACTGCTTCCATTTATTACGGTGAATTTAAAAAGTCCTAGTAACCTGAAGGCCTCTATCACTTTCCTGGTTCAGTTTCAGAAAAAGAGATATTTTTAATGTAAGTTATTTTCTAAAGCAGGCAAGATCATTCTTGGAGTATCTGCTTGCACATGGTTGGGACCTAATGTTCTGGCTGACCTTTGGGCTGCAGCACACTTACTCATTTTTGTGCATTAAGGTCAACTTGTGAATCTCAAGCAGTTTTCTAAAACCATATGGTTAATGTTATCTTTGATACTGCTCACTCAGCTAAGGCCACCTCTTCAAATGTCATTAACATGACACACTGGTAGATACTGTACCATTTCTTTTCACCTTTCCTGCAAACAGGCAATGGTAAGAATAGTCTTGTATATTGAACATATGGAAGACAACCTTTTTTCATGTTTGAACTAATAGGAACATTACATTTAGTGGGCTATTGAGAGATCAGTGCTGAAATTCCCCACAGGTACGTTCTGAGAAAGGAAAGAAAATGTATTGTAAGGATGCAAGTACTTCCTCTACTGACAACAGGCCTAAAGAGAGGCTATCGAAACTTGTGAAGAACCAAAACTTATTTATTACACAAACACGATGCTAGCATGATATTATAAAGTTTGAACACACTAAATTTGAAGGAGACATTTCACAGAGACTGAGACTGAATTGAGTGTCTGTGAAATAAAGATGTCTTGCTTTCTTTCCTGACAAATGTTACACAGTGAAACCTTACATTAGTGAAACCTACTTCAGTGATTGTCATCGTCGCTGATGATTTCTGTTTTACTTGGGCTAGCTTAAGACTGCAAAAAAGGACAAAATGAAAAAAGAGCATTCAGGGATTGAGCTACTTGGAAGATTTAGTAAACCAAATTTGGTTCTTATTTATATGAGTGAATTTCTACTGATTTCACTAGTTTCATGGTAATAGCTATGAGCAGAACAAGCAGCAGTGTAATAACATAACAATTATTAAAAATGTATTTTTTTCTTTTCAGAGAGGCTCTCAAGGCTGAAAAACTCATCTGACAGCCCTTAAAAGAAAATTATCTTAAACTGAAAAATTTCAGCAGTCTCATGACCAAATCAGATTCTTATCTGATCCACATTAACCTCATACTCAAATGAGAAGCTCAGCCTATGGCAAGTTTAGACCAGGTTCACAATGTTTTAATAACCAGTTCACCAAAACCAAACAATGTCATATTAATGGATGAGTGGAGTTTAATCATTGTCATAAGCGCAGGCAAGCTAATTTTCTGGCTAGGTACATCACTTTAAGATACTTATTCATTAGTGACATGACTGGATGGCTAGTTTTGTCTCTAAAGCCCTAAGGATTTCTTCTCTTTTGTGCTGGAAGTTGTATTTGTCTCTCCATGMAGAAATGCCCAGTGTAAGGAACAGGAAGGATAAATAGAAAGGCAGCAAGAAAAAAAGTATATTAATTTCTTTAGAAGAAAATTGAGAAGAAATTATTTCCTTCTTTTTAATTATTGTAACTGGAGTGACCATGACTATGAAGTGCAAAAACAAAGAAAAGTCTGCTGAAAACAGCAGCTCATAAAACCTTGCAGTTTGGGGGGTTAGCTGAAAGCAAATCATATCCAGTTTGCTTCTCTTACTGGTTCTCTTTTTTTTGGAAATGCTTTTTAAAAACTGTTAAAGTACTTTCTTATTTAAAAGGCACAGGCACATTGTATGTACAAAAAACATAGCAACTTAGGCACTCAGATTCAGTGGAGATGAGGACTACAAAAATACTTCTAAATAAAGTGAATAAACAGACATATATCCTTCCCCCATATGCACATTTTAAACCTAATCCACATATTAGTGTTTTGCCGCAATAATTACAAATAGACAGATGAACTCTTTATTGTATCTTTACACAGCAGTGACAGTGTGAGTGCCTTAAAATCATAGAGCTGCTCAGAAATGTCAGAGTATTAGAAAACATTTAGCAACAAATGGTTATTAAACTGTCAACATCACAAGAAAAGCTCAGAGGTGACTTTACTTTCTGATGAGTATCACCGTAAGTGTCGTTTTAATTAAAAAGCAATCTTACCCAGTGTATATAACAAAAGATGTTTACTGTGCTAGTTCATCCTCTGACAAGTTAATAATTTCAAATTCATTTACCTACAAAAAGAATGGGAACATTACTTTTCAGGTAATTAAGAGGTTAAAGACCTTATGCAGATCAAACAACATGAACACGTTTCAAGGTTGGGAAAGAGTGAGACCATTAATAACAAATATATGCTTTTAGGTAATGCCCAGTTTCATGCTACTACATGATGGGGTCTGGAAATGCAAGTTCACAGGGAAGTAGAACACTACAGCTGAGGACACTTGCGAAAGGAGAGAGAATAGATTTAAAAATGAGAAAAAGTTCACTTTTAATTTTTATTTTACAATTTTTTTTAATCAAAGCTATGATAGTTTATATTAAAGTGCA
The DNA here is from genome assembly GCF_003343035.1 of Apteryx rowi. NCBI lineage: Eukaryota > Metazoa > Chordata > Aves > Apterygiformes > Apterygidae > Apteryx > Apteryx rowi. The sequence continues at coordinate 138,759 of NW_020451069.1, read as the reverse complement.
GATTACTTCAAGTCTGACTCTCTGTCTGTTAACTTCAGTGAAAAAGGCTGCAAATAAGTAATATCCCAGAGAGTAATGATCCAGAGAATCAGCTCTGATGAGCCCAAATTCTTTGGAATTATTCCAAATTATTTCCAAATCGGAATCTGGAATTATTCCAAAATTCTTTGGAGTTCATTACTATAAATTCTTTAGGTGAATAGGTGAAGACCTAATATGAAGATAAGATCCAGTCTTGACTCTTCTTTTGAGCTGATCAAAATTAATAAACCCAGGCTGAAATAAGTAAAATGAAAAGTGTAATTGGGTAACACTGATTTTCTTCATAAAATCATATGGATGTAATGGAATTTCCAGTGCAAAAATACAGATAGACAGACTTCTGGAAGTTTCAGCTCAGAAAAATGTTTTAAATCATGTTAAGATTAAGTTTTAATTTAAAAATTTTAGCTGTTTACTGTATTATTTTTATTATTCTAGTACTAACTTGTAGCTTGATAGTAGTATCATGTCATATTGTAAAGGTTTAAATGTTTTAAAATTTTGAAGAGGAAATCAAGCTCTTGCTAAACTAATTAGAGAATCTGCTTTCAATATCTACCAAAGTGATTGCAGGTCAATAAAAAGGTATCAAAACCAGCTGCTACTCTAATTTGGCCTTACCACTGTCAATAGACATGCTGAACTACTCACTGATAATGCAAATTTATTTATTCATATATATATATAAATAAATATATATATGTGTGTGAATGAAAATATGTATAAAAATAAGGGTCAAATGAAATGGGTACAATAGTAATAAAAAAATCCAGTGCAGTTAATGACAGTTTTTAAGAACATAAAGATGAAACCTGCCAGTCAGTAAAGGTATACTTTAAGTGTATTTTGTGCAGTATCATTGGAGTGGCGTAGCTGGGTCTGCATAGCAACGTGCACACAGGTATTTGTACATGTAAGTGGAGTGCCTGTACGAGATATCTAGCAGATCACAGTGCAAACATCTAGACCCCGTGTCAGTCAATACTGTTTGTGCCTATAACAACAGATCTGAACACACAACTGCAAGCACCCAGGAGAGCTGAATATGTAATATAGTAAACAAAAGTACCTGTAGCAGACTTAAACAAAACAAAACAAAACCAAAGTCAGAGAGAAGCTAGCACTAATTTTGTTTGTTTGACCTATGTAAGGCTTTTTGCTTTATAGTTCAAGTCTCTTTACATGTTTTAAAATGAAGTTTTTTAAGAAGTTATCTGAACATCACATTGAGCTTTGTTTCATCTTTCTCAGTGCATTTATAGTCAGAGGTTTTTATATATTATTTTAAAGAAACTGTACTGTCTCTTGTTACAATATTCTACCTGTTTTTGTAATACAAAAGCAACATTCTTTTGGGACATTACTTTTATTTACTTTTGTAAGGGGCTCAACACACGTGGATCTTAATGGGCATAAAACAAATAACTAGCAAATAAAAGTTTATAATTAAAACTCCATGTCAGAAAGCTATAGTTTGGTCTTCTTCTAATGCCCTTGTCAAAAGCTTGTTTCCTCCCTGTTGCTTTCTCTATAGATGGGTTATTCTTCCCATGGAATTGACTTCTAGGTTACTTTAAAGGTTGTTTTAGGTTTTTAAATGAAAACTGGAAAAGCACAGTATAAACTTTATAGGCTGTTTTAAGAAGGAAATAGTTTACAACTGCATGCAAATGCTTATCAAGCAAACAGACATCAAGGAAGTTATCTTTGCTCCTTGATTTACCTTTATAAATAAAGCCACAAAGGCACCTAGCTTTGTCATTTACTATGATCTCCAGCTGCTTGTGCATGCCACATATCAACCAGAGACTTGAAACTTTATTGATATTCTTGTTTCTATTACTATTTTTGATATTCTTTTCTTTCTGATGCAGTATAATACCATCTTCATTGATACTGTTTCCCTACATTGATACAAATCATTAGATAATATCACTGTTATTCTGATTTAGAGCTTCAAGGTATGTTTCTAAATTCTGCCTAGTTTATACATGTTCTAAGTTACATGAGACAGTCTTAACCATYGTAGATTTTTGTTTTCTGTTGAGTCTCTTTGCTGTATAGGAGTTGAGACTTTTCCTGTTTAAGTCGCAAGACATTTTGAAGCAAGCTTTCATCTACAGAAATCCAACATTTTCAGTTTAGTGCTCATCATTTGAGTCTTGGACGTTTTTAACATTAGTATTTTTGAAGCATCTGATAGATTTATTTAGGTGAAAAATTATCATTTACTCCATATGACGTATACAGAACCAAATGTCTGTATGGTCTACTAACTGTGGTCATAACCAAATATCTACGGGAGAAAGCAGGCGCCAGTGAATCCCTCTTGGGTCCTCCCAACCTCCAATTGCTTCTAGCTCAGAAGATACTTGGGCCTTATGCGCCTACTCTGCATTTAGTAACCCCAATGAATTTCCTCTCCATGAGCTTTCTGGGGCTTTCCCTGAGCCCGTGTTCACAGCATCCTTTGGCAAGGATTTGGCACCTTGCTTCTTGCCACTCAAAGACACGCCCTCATTTGTTTTGAACCTGGCTTCATCTGATATATATACCCTAAAGGCCAAGCCAAGGTTTAACTCTGTGACAGAACGTGGCTTCCTCAGGGTCTTGCTCAGCCTAGTTATGGAGCTGTCACCTTGACCACGGATTACGGTCCATTCCGGCCACCTAGCCTAGCACCTTCTGGTGCCTGCTAGTCTTGATCACCAAGGGAAAAGTTGCAAAAGCAGCCACTGACAGCAGGGTACATTGCCAAACCCAAATGCAACTTGGAGTCCTCAGGAAGAGGCCAAATCGAGTATATACCCACAGGCAAGGAGAATACGTTGTTTGTGTGCAGCTCTTCCTGTTGTGGTATGTTCTCTTTTATTGAACAGATATGAGAGCTTGATCGTACTGATTTTGTTTGATTCTAGTGATGTGGCCGTGTAGTAGTGATAAAAGATAATCCTCAGCATTTTCTTCTGCTTTATCTTTGCCTACTTTGCTGACTGATAACTTTCAACAGTCCTGTGAGATATACTAGTGGAGAAACAAGTTTAGCACTGGTGTCAATACTACATACTAAAGAATAGCAATGAAAATCTATATATCAAATGTTTAATTACCAAGGAAACACAATCTACTCATGTAAAAATCTCCCTCTTAATGTTACTTTATTTCAGATGCCAATTTCCTCATGTCATTGGGTGAAGTATTCCCCCTACAAAATTTCTCTCAGGTTCACGTAGACCAGTCCCTTCAGTGGAGTGTGATATGAAAGAGGTACCGAATCCTGGCAAGTAAGGAGGAAAAAAATCTATTTAAACCCTGATAAAGTGCTTGTCACCAACTCCCTTCAGACAATGTCTGTCTCCTCTAGAACAGACACAACTGAGCTAAGGATTTGTGGCTTTAAAGGTCAGATTAATATAAGAACATGGAGATTCAACTGCTTGTGGATCTCTGAAAGTCTTACAAAATATGTAATATTTATGTGTGTGCACACAAATATGTATATCTATGTGTGCATAAGTATGTATATACTGTATAAAGTATTTTATCAAAAGAAAAAAAATCTTTATAATTTGCACAAAATATCATAGAACACTATCCCCAGACAGGAGAGAACAGCAAAGTTTACCCTTTTGGCATTTCAGGATGTTTTTCAACTAGAAGACAGACTTCAACTCAAGCATGAAAGGTTCACGCCTTAACACTTGTCAGCTTCAGAAAACAAACATCAGTAAAAAAACAAAGCCAGTGCAGATAGGATGTCACAGAAGAGACACAGAGTAAGAGAAATAGGGTCAAGAAGAAGCTATTTTTTTTGTCACCGCATGACCCAGCTCTAAGCGTTGTGAGAGTGACACTACTGTCTGCAACATAGACTTCAGCAGTGAAGAGAGGGGAGTAAGAGAATAAAGTAAATTTAGAGGACAAAGCCAAGAAACAATTTAAAAGAAAATGAATGCTGAGAACAGGAGGGAGAAAGAGTTAACTTTCAAGGCTACCTAAAGAAAAAAACAACAACATCCCCCTCCATTCTTTAGGATCTTTGAAAGAGGAAAACACTTTTCCGAATGCTATTTTTCCTCCTTCTGCCACAGATAGGGAGGGTTGCATGTCATGTATGAAATGATCAAGTATATTTCATTTTTAAGGCTCTACTGCAAAGTTGTTGCCACAATATTTTATAGTGCTTCCCTTTTTTTCTTCAAAGGCTAGGCAGTCCAATTTAGATAATAATAATGTTCCCTTTGAAACTGTAACAATCACATAACCTGGTCTGAGGTATAGCAATATCTATTGTTCTTTTGTCCGCTTTCCTCTATAAACCCAAGTTCCTTCAAAATTCATTTCTGCATCATTCTAATGAAAAGGACTGCAATGGTTAATAGCAGAGTTATAAATGTAGCACTATATATAGTATAAGACAACATTTTTCTTCAAGTTCTTGATTATTTATTTTATGGAAGACTTTTCCAGAGGGAGAAACTGTCATTCGTACCCAGAACTATTCTAGCATAGTTAACAGTCAGTTCTTATTCTGCCCACATGGAAATCAAAGTACTTTTTGAATATTCTATTTCCAATTGTATTGCTTTAGATTAAAAACAAAAGCATATTTTTCTTTCTCTAATTGCTCCTAGATCTCAGCTTTTCCATTTCTCCTAAACATTGCTTATCACTACAGGAAAAAAGTAGTTTATGACATCATCAGGTTGTACCCATCATCACACACCATCATGGTACCCAACTACCTATTCTGTAACTTCCTATTACTTCCCCTTAAGTTATACCAYGTAATTAGTCTGCTGTAACAAACATGAAATATTTGGAAGTTATTTTTTCAGTCAGGTCCCGTATATGTTCTATCTGAGAGTATGCACCTGACAAGAATCTTCTGGTAGGAAAAAAGAGGATAAAGACCAGAAGATACATAAAAAGAAATTGAAAAGCTGACATGTAACCCTGTTTATTGGCATTCCCACATGATATTTGGTATTTTGCCATACTGCTAGTACACATGTGGCGAGTGTTTYAGCAGCTGTTGAGAGTTAGTTATCCTGACCCTGAGCTGCTCTTGATCAGTTGTTGGCAGTTTCAATATGTGCAGCTATTTTTGTCCTCCAAGCACAATGGTAAATGTGATATTGTTTTTCCTGGCACGGGACTTCAAAAGTTAATACGACTATGCACTAGCAGAATAAAGCATAACAAGTTATGCCTGCTTGAATATGTAAGGAAAACAAATCTTTACACAAAGCAGCAAGATACCAAACTGAACATTTAAACATGGGAGGCTTCAGCTCCTGGAACCACGGGACCAAGTTTCCGCTACTGCAGTGCTGGCGAGTGGCTCTCCAGAAAAAGCGTGAACCTCACTCTCTGCCGTAGCTGCTCGTGGCACTGATGCAGGACCACTAACGGCCTCTCTGCCTTGGGGAACGAGCGTAATGATGCTCCGCTGCACTGCTCCATCTCCCCTCTCCAAAATACCTCTGTTGAGATGGATCAAAGGTGCAAGTCTTCCCCTGCTGACCCCCTCCCCACCTTATTATAAGGAGGATTAAAGCTATTCAGGACCGAAAACCACAGCTACAAAAGATTTAAAAACCCTTCTCGATTGTGTTAGACATTACTATTTACCTGATACAAGAAAATAAGCTATATTACCTGATATATTTACCTGATACAAGAAAATAAGCATAATTCAGCATATTTTTTCTTCTGAGCGCACCCCCACAGGCTCTTACCCTCAACTGCTGATATCACATGCTTCTGAAATAGCAGGGTCTATATCTGTATTGGAGTCACGTGAATCATATTCTAAGCATGAATAAATTCTTCATTTATTTAAACAAATTCCCAAGCATGTGATATTTCCTGTGTTCTGGAGAACATCTCCTGTTTCTTACTGTTTTCCTAGTCTTTCTTAGTTCTCTAGGAAGCTGCCAGTTCAAGCCAGTGTTTCATGTCTGACTGACCCCACAGAGCTGGAATAAAAATTAAAGCCCTGAGCTTCTTGATGTATTATAAACACACGGGATTGTTCACCCCATATTTCCCTCCCTCCCCCCAAACCAATGATACAATACAGATATTGAATTCAGGGGACAGGAATTAATCATGAGTAGGCCATTTGGTTAATCACCTTTAGCCTTCACTTTGTTAGTTTAAGCATTTCATGGTAGGTATTACAAGTCCATGGGAAAAAGTTATTTTAAGTGCCAAAACACATAGAGTTTCAACAAAATTGAGGCAGTTACTCATTGATTACATAGACACACAGACACAGTAGACTAAGTCTGATGATGTAGCATAAGTGGAACTGAGCTGGAGAAAAACAGAAAAGGAGATGAGAAAATAAGTTGAAGAATGAGCAGTATTGAAGCAGGATGAGAAATACATAGCACTTGAACAAAGTAAAGCACTCAAGTAAAAGTTTAGTTAGATCAGTAAGAAGGGAGTGAGAGCACTGAAATAGCCAGAAAATAGTGGATTTAAATAGGAAAGACAAGAATAAAAAAAGTTCTCAATAAAACATTTTTACAGTGGAAATAAAGATACATACAAACTCTAAATATGTTGTGTGGGACAACCTGTAGACTACAGTGCTCTGGGATTTCAGATAGCTGAAATCATCTGGATTGCTACAAGTTTTGGAGATAAGAAGGTGGCTTTGCCAGTGCTGGAARGAAAAAAAAAAGGGGGGGGGGAACCACAAGGGGAATATACCACATATCTTAGYAGGATTTAACATTATTTAAGTGCCATAGAGTATGTCTGTCAGAAAGCAGAGAGTTAGTGATTGGCAATGACCAAATATAAAGGAGATAGCAAGTAGAAATTAACACACAAGAAGTCTCTACTGTGGTCAGCTCCTAGAGTATAATTTGACTAACATACACGTATGACTTAAAGTGATCTGAAACTAAGCCCTGGGGATTTTATGTTGTGAAAACTTAATCTCAGCAGCTTCCTCATTTTATAAAAAAAGTTTTAGGGGTCTTAAAGGATGATAAGGATTTGCTAGAGATTTTTTTTTGACTACCTCTCCTGTTTTCTTTCTGTACTATTGATGGATCTAGTTTTGATTGGCAAAAAGTGTCATTTCTTTTTACACAGCTCAGGAAGGTACCCTTATCATATGTCTGCTTGCCTGATAAGAAACATGTGGCTTGTATGAAGGAAGAGAAAATTATGTTAGAACCTAAGAGGACAAAAATAACTCCAGGTAGTTCAGCTTCCTGTCTGGAGTAAAATGAAGTTGTATTCTGTCCAAGCAACAATCGATCTAGCTATCAGAGACTGCAAGGTTAAAGGATCTTGACTTTTCTAATAACATTTACTACACAGGTAAAGTCAGCAGTGAGCTATAGTGGGAAAGCCAAAGGGGTGCTACAAAAACCCCGTAATAGTTTCCTGTAAATTTATTTAGAAGAGATAATAAAACCCACAAGAATTAAAGTGATTTGATTTACTATCAGCACAGGTAAGCTGCTAAACAAGAGCTCTCCTTCAGCTTCAGCAATTGCCCTAAATTCAGACCTGGTAACTTCATTGATTTGGCCTACACAAGATTTGACAAGATGAGCTCACCACTCTCAGTGACAGAAGAACAGCCTTACTTGCAATAATATAATATTACAAGACAGACAGAACTCACTAAAACCAAACCTAACAGTGAGTTTGATTTCAAAACTACAATAGCATGACACAGAATAACTCTATCAAGAAAAGAAAAAAACACTCAAAAAACCAGAGCCCTCTAACCCCACCAACCGCTTCCAAACAAACATACAAATTTATCCCCAGCTACAGAGCAGATTTAGTCTACAGCTGGAAGATCAGAATAATTGTCCAGTAACAAACCAAGGAAAAATATGTTTTTTCTAGCTATTTAAAAATGGCAAGAACAAACAAAGAATTCAAAATAGAAATTATTGTAATTATGCTCAGGATTTCAATTTTAAACATATAATGAACATCAGAGAAACTACTGAAGAAAGACTCTTGGAAAAAGAACAAGACAGTTTGAAGAATAAGAATCTAAAATGTAAATGCACACCAGTCTAGGATCTTGAGGATACTTATCGCTTAATAAGAGCTTAGGTATTTATCTGAACAAGACAGTCATGTTCATTTTCCTCTAAGCCGTACTTGCTGCCCAAGAGGTATTCATACTCAGTCATAGGATTAACAGTTCTGTAAAGTGGGGAATCTTGTTTATAAATTTTTGTTTATTTAAAATAATCCCAAATCCTTCTGTCATGACACTGATGGGAAGTATGGGCCCCCTGAAACACAGAAGATTTTGTAAGGCTCAATTGAATTGTGCTCCTGTGTGGGGATAGTACAGAAGACCACTTGTTGGCATAACTTAAAGCAATCATCTAGATTGTTTAAAAGACAGAAGATGGAGATACAGCTTTTGAAAAGAAGGGGCTTGATGGGAGTGCAGGAGAGGTAGGAAATAATGGCTGGGACCTTTCACCTTTTCCAGGACAGAATCACTAAACACAATCAGAGCAGAGCAGTTCATCAGAAACTAGGGTACAGGATGCAGGTTAGAGGTTTGCTGCGTTGGGAGAGATCCTAACAGAGAACGGCAGTTGCTGAGAAATGCTCTTCATCAGCACACGGCTCCTGTCTCTTCCAGTGCGAGCTCCTACTGCTGACTCCTGAGCTTCTTCGCAAAGTACTTTTGGGAGAAAAATCCTACAGTTAAAAGGTTGTTCTTCTAAACCAGACAGGCATTTCTGTGACAGGGTGTAGTGCATTTACATTCCCATGAGCACTGCTCATCTGACAGGTTGCAGGTTGCTTCTACAAGAGGCAGAGTTGGTCATAGTAGATATGGGGCAGCCCTTGGATAAAAACCCAGTAGGACATCTACAAAGAGCAGGCATTTTGTCACAGATTTCCTTTTTGAAGCAGTGATAGTATTTTTCCCAAAACATGTTTTCCAAGCTAGTGTCAGGATCAGGTAGAGCAATGGAGGCAAACATACCACTTCATAGTTAAGGCTACATTAGGCAACTAACCACAGTTGATTACTGAGCATCATATATATAGTTACATGCACAATTATAATTTAAGTGCTCTCCCACCCTCCCCTGCCAGCTGCACCAGTAGACCAATTTGTGGGGCTATGTGTTAAATCACATAGTGTTTTTCATAGGCTGCTTTAAGCTGACCCAGAACATCAGAGCCCCCAAACAGTTGGGCCAGCAACTTGAGAAGTGGCAGCTTTTAAACTACTCATACAAGGGAAACATATAAAACTGCTCCTTTTACAGACTTAATTGCCTATGTAGCTACCAGTTCCTACCTCCAGACAGTAACTCACAGCACTGCAGTTAAAATTCGATTGAATGAATACTTCTTTTTCTTTCTCATAAAGAACAATCGTGCTTTAATTAAAGAGACACTTATTTTCTTCAAACTGTTGCATCACTGTTCACTAACACCTTTACACAGATGCTCAGAAAATCTCTAGTTTTCTAAGATACCACAATATTTCTAGTTCCTCCTTTTATTGCTCTTTCTTCTTCTTCTTTGTCATAAATAGAGTAACGGCCCTATTCCTCTTTCACACCTTGAAGCTTTGGAACATTGCTAGTACTCCACCAAGTAAATCTCCTTTTAYTTTGTAGAGAACAGAGAAGAAATGAAAGTGAATAAAGACAACTATCCCCAAGCTTTCTGAACTGACAAGTAGAAACAAAAATTTTTGCAATCATCTTACTTATTCTCATTTCTGATCTAGCATCTACTTTAGCAGCTAGGGAGAAATGACTTATTGTAACTTAAATAAAAAAATCTGCATGTATAAACAAGGAAAAGAAGCAAGAAAACACTGACCTCAGGAATTTAAATCTAGTAATRAAAACAATAATAATGTTATTGGAAAACCTGGAAGTTAAACCAATTTCATTCTAATTGTCTGACAGATCCACTTACTCAGTTTTAGGCAGAAGGATTAGCAAACAGTACATGATTGTGCAGAGATGTCACAAAGTAAAGAAACCCACTGTTTAATCCAGAAAGTGTATTTTGCTCCATGGTTTTTCATCTACTTTATTTTCTTCTCTTTATCCTACTGTTGGCCTTCACCTCTGCTCAGAAGGACATGCAAGTAACCACATCTTGATTTGATTCTAGTACCTCTCTCTGTGGCTTAAAGATTGCAAAGCTATGCTGCCTGTAATCATCTTCCTTGAAGGCCAGTGCTGAAACTTATTCAGTTTCCTTCTGCTTTGGGGTTAGGTCCCTTAAATCTGTTTTGAAATGCATTTCTGTGATGGTGAGGACACATCTCATTGCAGCACCTGACCTCCATCAGTCATGATTACAAACTATAAGCAGCAAGTTTTTGTTCTTGACATTTCCTACTCTCCTTGTAATTGTCACAGGAATGGATTCAAGCTGTGCTGTTCCCAGTTCTCATTACAGGCTTTGTCATGAGAAGATGAGGCATCAGAATATTTAGTTCCTTATTTACAGCTCAGCCCGGTTTTTAAGCAATCCGGCCATCTGAGTATATGTACAATGACAGCCTAATGAGCTACACCGCATGAGCACATCATTTACTTCTGAGAATAAAGCACCTTACCCCTTTAGTTCCTAACCCCAAATGAATATCTAAGTGATATTACACAGATTCAATAAACTTGTTCCTACATGAAAGATAAGTATGTATTTGTATGTCTGAATGGACACTGAATAATTAATTAGCTAGATAGCAGAGCCTGTTTGGAAATAGGAGGAATGGCCAGCTAAAACTAACATGAATAATTACAAATTAGCAGGTTTTATTTCTAGAAACTGTAGTCTGCAGATACTTTGAGGCCAGTATGTGTAACGGGCAAAACCAGAAAACCAAATGAAAACTAAATCTAAGTTAAATTTTGATTTTTGGTTGTGCTGAAATTTCGTGCTATGGAAAACCTGCAGAATAAAGTAAACATTTTCATTTGCAGAAAAAGCATACTGATTTGGTTATTTCTTCTATGCAAGACAGAGGGATCTGGCACCTTTTGATCACTCTGGTGTGTGAAGCTACATCTAAATTGCAGGACGGTGATGAGCCCCACAGTCCTTGTCCCCTGCCTGTTGGAGTCAGGGACCTGGCTACTGTAGCAATATTCTGGGTCTCATGTGAGGATTTCCTGCTCTTGGAAATCAAGGAGCAGAGGAGAGAGAATTGTGGACATGAGGGATGTGGTTGTGGCTCACATCCTGATGTGATAGCAGGAAAACATTTTCACGTCTCTCAGGACTCCTCTCTCTTCCTCAGGTGTAAGACCACTTCCTTCAGGAGCTTTGCCTTGGAGTCGTGCCTTTCCCTCACCATCAGCTGCTCCCAGCCAAGATAACTCATCACACCTGGCCAGCTCTGACCAGATTTCCCCTCAGGAACTGTGACTTGTGAATAGGGAGCTCAGATAATCTTCTTAAACAAAATATTTTTATTTAAAAAAGGAGCAACAAAGCTTCAGAAATAAACAAACAAATCCCAGTTTATATGCAGGATAATTTATTCAAAGCTTAACAATTTCTTCTTGTTAATAATTCCTGGCAACCACCTAATCCTGCTTTCTCCTATAGTATTACTTCCTAACTGTTAGTGTCCTTTTGATATTTGAGCTCTCAGCTTGGCAAAACAACTGGGTAACTTTATCCAAAGCCTGGAATTAGCATTGTCACAGCTATTAGCTTGGGTGTTGTCCCATTTTACCAGCTGCTTTATCTGGATCTATTGTACGGATTCACTTGTTAATTTTCTAACAACTCTGCCAGTAAGCTAAATATATTATGCAAGAAAAATAATGCCCAAGTACTCCAGTATAACTAAACAGTAACCAATAACTAGTATATATACAGCATTAATGAATTCTCCATTTATGTGCATCACCTTCCTCGATCCACCCCCATAGGAGTTAGGGTACGTAGCTGACATCTTCAGCATTTTCATTAGCAAGAAAATGTCTCACTCGATTTGGATTATCTGACATTAAGTATCATGAGATTTCAACCTGCCCAACAGCATCTACTCTTTATAGGTTGAAATTCCCTGTTTTATCTGCAGAAGACTGGAGTTTCAAAACCTGGTTAGCACAAATAAAGCGTGCCAGTCTCTTGTAGCCAGCAGTACACGGGAGGCCTATGCAGTTAGTAGCACATCCAGCTGCCTCCGAGTCCTTAGCTCGGATGACTATCTCCTGCCTTGCGACTGGGCTGACTGCAACYAACTGTTAGCCCTTCTGCAGAAAAAGGCTCAAACTTGGCACTTTTGGACCCAAAGCAAAGCATCCTAACCACCTTGTCACCAGAATCCATAACTCTGGGAGCTACAGTTAAAAGCAAAATGAAACAACCATAAAAAATGTTTTATCATGTCAATAAATGGAGCTTCTTTACACTTGAACATTTGTCAATAATATTCCAGGATGTTGCATTGCATTTGTATGGTCATTTTACAGTGAAAGGATTCGAATATTTGTCAAGAAACCCTTTCTCTTTCGCAGACTGGAAGCACTATCATTTCAGAACTGAACTTCCACACAGTTCAGTTTCTTCATGTTAATTTATCCTAAACATATTTAATTACATCACATATCTATTATCTGGCTCTTGATGGCCTAGATTTGCCATTCAGAAACTGTGATATGCCATTTCTGTGGAAGTATTCACTGTCACTACTCAGAATATAAACTGAAACTTAACAGAAGTAGTATTCTTAGTAGAATAGATCAGACAGAACAATCATAATGATCCTTCTCTGACTTTAGCATTTTACAGATTATATCTTAACTCTGAGTCCTGCTTCTGGACGTATTTTGAACTAATGTAATTCAGGCAATGAAGTCAGAGATAATTCATCAGAACTCTTCATCACAAAGCTGTCAAAGGTGTTTTTGCAGGTGTAACAGTGGACTCCCCAAAACATATTAGCTATCTGGGCATTTAATTCAAGACTGTTTTGAACTCATTAGCTGTGGATCTCATATAGTAGATTGAATCATTTGCATGCAAAACACTAGCTGTCCAAACACATAGAGAGCAGGTCATTCGTTAAACTGTAATAGGGCAAAAATATAAACCTTTCAATTTAAATACCTATTCTGTGAACCTTATCTATCACATCTTTAAATTAATATAATGACTTTAAAGCACATGACGGGAATTCTCCCATTGGAATGCAAGTAAGAAGCATTATTGTCTGAGTCTACCTAATCTTCTTCAGTAAATAATTTTCAATGAATATGGGTTAAAAAAAAGAAAAAAAAAAGGATTCTACAGCTGACAATAAAGAAAATCATATTAGATTTGTTGCAATTCCCAATGTCTGTCTATTCATGACAGGGCTATATTTACATACTGGTTACTGTAAATGGATTTGCAAAATGTTAGTTAGGGCATTCTTTAGCTAATAAAGACTGTTTATCCACATTGATGTTATAAGATGATCCCCACAGAGCTAACTAAAAATATATTGTTTTTCAGCATGATGCAGTACCTTCTGATGGGCCTTCTCATGTCCCACACAGCAGGTGTGAAAACATAAATCACCTCCTGCAAATACCAAATAGATTCTCTGTATTCTTCCTCAGCTGCTGAGCTCCAGCTAATCACCTCACTGGTTACTCTGTTTTCATCAGCTACGTTATCTGGGTTCTAAAAGTTTGCTTTAGACCTCACATCTTCCCTATCAAAATAACCCTATTTTTCTCCAAGATTCTTTCTGTTATAACTAAAAGAAAAAGGTTTCCATATGATAGGGACTAGGTCTTGACTCATAAGTTTCTCAGAATTAGTCTAGCCTTTTGGGATTTTCAAATAGCAACAAGGCCATCTCAAAGTGTCACATAGGAGCTTGTGCAAATATTCCTGGCATAACCAATATAGTTTATTAAAACCGATTCCAATCATTTCCAATTACATGTTTCAGGAATCCATTTGAATAGAAGATTGGAATTCTTTATTCTCATTTGTTTCTCATTCTTGAGCAGTTTGAAATGCTTGATTTTCTATTAAAAACAGGGCAGTGACCAGTGAAAACATCTGGGAGTACTTTCACAAATCTAATTCTCTTAGGTTGTTTTACTAATACTCAGTCAATTAGGAAGTGGTGGATCTTTTTTATAATGAAATTCAACAGAATCATTTACAAGCTGCTGTAGTCTCAAATTTCGTTCTTAAAACTAAGTCCAAAGAATCCAATTAATATTAACTCCCTAAAATAATTAACCCAACCTTAAAAATAAGTGGCTGAAATTGATCAAACCTCCTCGGCTGTTGGAATTCAATGTTAATTTGGTAAAGGACATTTAGCATGAATTTGCTAGAGAGAGGGAGGTCATGTCAGAATTTCCTTGCATTCTCTGAAATGGCATTCAAAAGAAAAGTATTAATTCTATGTTGCAAAGAAAATGAAGGGTCTATTTCCCAGCAATTCCTACTGAATGCATTATCACATTTCCAGTAGTAAATAATAGTAACTAGTATCTGGCACTTACCATCTGAAGAATTCCTTGGACTGTCACCCCTCTTGGAGCTTCTTTGGCTCTTACGGACAGAGCTGCACTGGAGGAGGAACGAAATTTTGAACTGTGCAAGCAGGACCAGCAGGAAGCCTTATAGCTATGAGGCCTTGTGTTAATCYGTGTTCCTGTAACAGAAACCACTGTTACCAGGCCATATTCCTCCTGTGATCGAATCTTTGACTATAAGCTTATGCGCTAGAGGAGACTGTAAGAGCACATACATCCACCTGAATTAATGCCTCAAGTAACACTATCAACAGCTCTTTCAGGCTGTGTTTGCTCCCTACCAGATTTAAGGAAATACTGGCAGCTGTAGTGAGGTGCTCTCTTCTGAAAGAGAGTGGAAAAGGCCACGTAGATAGCGAGGAGAAGGTCAAGATTTACTAGACATATCCTCAATCCTTCTTCTTCAGCATGATATTATAGCATGATACTATAGAAAGGTATTGTCTGATCCTTTGTAAACAGGAATCACTTGCCCTGAAGCAATCTCATATTATAATAAGGTTTCATTTACATGTAGTTTTAGAAATGATTGGACACTTCAAGAGGTGGTAAATTGTTATATATTGCAAGGGTACAACAGGTTATACCATTCTACTACAGCAAATAACCATTTATAAGACGTTTTAATGATGTTCTCACTATCAGCGTCAATACTTGTAACTCATGCTTCTTACATACACTTCATAAATCAAATCTAAAATTAAAGACTGATCACTGAAACCTCTGAATCACCTATTTGGCAACACAGTTAGACTGAGGACTGCAGAATAGAAAGGTGCAAGATATTCTCTCTCCTGTAGGCTTGATCTTTTCTTATTAATTTTAAGTTAAAAAATTGACAGGACTAGTCATGATAACTGGCAAAGACTGGACTTTAAGATACCAGCAGGAAGGCAGGGAGGCCAGGAAATTTTTCTTCAGAACAAAAGCTTTCACAAGTGAGAAGTAAAATAATATTTGTCCTGAAAAAAAGATCTTATCTTCCTTACCCTTCCCCCCCACTCCCCCCATGAAAAAAAAGCAACGGAAGCAGCTCCTTGAAAAATGAGGATTTGATTCTGTGATGTCAGGAGAGGATCTGAGAAGAGGCTTGGTTTGTTTGAAACATCCAAAATACAGATTCTCATCTGAGACTTATCCAGCTTACATTTATCAGGAGATCTGACAATAATGGAAACAAACCTCTCATTTTTCAAAACTATCTAAATTCTCAAGGGATGGTAAGTTTTCGACACAGCAGTTTGTTCTTACAAAGTAGGCTTTTTGCCCTTGAAATGAAAGAATAAAAAAGAAAATAACTATTAGGCTGTTAGGGAAGTCAGGGATAAAGCTCATTACCATCAGCTTTAAAATGTATTAGAACGAAAACATGGCTGTGCCAGTCAAAAAAAAAAAAAGGACAAAAAGGGGATGTTCAGAATGCTTTCATGTTTTGAAAGGAAAAATCATAGGTGAAGAATTAAATGGATCTACTGAATTAGTCACTTTTGTAGAAAAAAATAGTGGCAAATCTCTAAAGCTCTAGGTATTACTCCTCTGTTAAATGAATAATTTTCAAAGACAGAATTCCTGTGGTTTTTTTCCTCCAGTACATCAGAACAAGAAACCTCCAAAACCCACGGAAAAGTAACATTAAGGTGGCTATAAAGCAAAGACCGTCACCCTCTGCACATTGCTTGATAGAAGCTTTTTCCAGAGCCGCAGTAGTTGTTGCGAGGTTACGACATGCAGCTGCTTGCATGGCACCTTGTTCTGTTGCGTGGCAGGCGAACCCTCCCTGTGGAGGGAGCATCCTTTCTATAAACACTGTTTAGAGAGCCCGTTGGAGAGAAAGGGCCAAGGCAAAGGAAAGGAAACCAGAAATTTTATTAAAATTACATTTCAATGACAGTTTATCCAGCCTGTTCTAGGCATTTTCCAAAAATGCTAGGCTAAGGGTAGTTCCCCTTGATGGACAAGGATCTGTAAAGGGGAGAAAGGGACTGTTACCAGTGAGTTATTCCAGACAAAAACCACTGAAAATGAAAGGACTTGAACTGCAGTTCACAGGAAAACAAAGAATAGAAAGTGCTTAAGTGATTAAGAGAATTTTACTAAACAGTAAATTGAAAGAAAATCAAAATTACCATGTGGCTGGTTTCCAAAGTGCGGGGTGCGTACTCTTTGAGATGTAGTGATGAATTGTTGAAGAGGGTATCAGTGGCCTTAAAGAGGTTTGTATAACTTCCAATTTAAGGGAACCGCATCTCTGAAAAACTTCAGCTGGAGACAAAAATGTGTTCCCATCCTCATCCATCTCCAGTATTCCTCTAAATATAAAACCATGCTCTGATTTTTTTTTTCTTTTTGTCATTCTTGGTCAGGGTTGGGGTCATGTGGGAGGTGACCGTGGTGAGACACAGCCCTGCAGTGGTGGGCAGGGCCATGGGATGGGGTTGCTGGCGTGCCTGCCTGTGTGGCATTTTCATTAATGTCACTGTGGTCTCGGGACGGTTTGATGATTCACCTTTCACAAAAGCGCTTAGAAAAAATGCAATACTGGCAGCAGTTGGTCAACATGTTTTTAAAGTTTCCCATAAAAGCTTGATACTTAGAAGCAGGGTGGAACCATTTACAAAATGCAAGACAAGAGGAATCTAACCTTTGCTTTCCACGTTGTCCAAAATTTACTTTGCAGTTGTAACCAAGACACTATGCAGTTATTTTCAGTTATCTAATGAATTCCAAAATTTTAAATTCTTTTTCTTCTAAAGCATATGAGTGGCCCCAGGGAAGAGGTAGGAAGCCATTATTCCCAAAGCTAAGAAATTTCATCAAAGGCTGGCAAGCCCTGGTAGCAAGATTTGAAAGATGAACTTTCACAGGTTCTTATTGCATAAGGTTAGAAGGCATTCACAGTTTTAATTTTCATTTAAAGAAGGAGAGTAAATTGGCCAACACATACAGCTCTCTTTGTATTATTTCAACTTGCTCAATCAGTTATTTATAGATGTGTATTTTTATGCGAACATATTCCTAGCTAGACTTCGACCATAGTGTTTGGTCCCAGAAGGATTTTTCGGGATCTTTCTCAGCTTCCACCTTTGAAAATCTTGCCCTACACACACTTGTGGAACATCCTTTGAGATTTGACCCTGAGAGGAAAGAGAGACTCTTCATCTTGGCCTTGCAATTAGACAATGCTACCTGCCGAGATATGGACAAGGAAACTGGAAAACACCAGGATTTTTAGTCTCATACTACTAAACAATGGTTATTTTTGTTTGTCATGTTTGAAGACAAACCTCAGACTGCAATAGCTACTGGCATGTCTAGTGGTGTTAATTGCATATGATTCAATGCAGTATTCCAAAATCAYAGATTATTTTCAGCTAGAGATTACAGAAGCTGCATGGAGCATGGCACATACGGTAAAGAGAACTATAATTGATTATATTTTTCAGGAAAAAAAAATTCCTGTATGTATTATCTTTGCAATTCAGTAATGCAGATCCTGGAAGAGGTTACCTATCTGACTTTATTATAAAAAGCCAACTTCCTTCTAAGGCCCGTATCATTTTATTTGTAATATTTTTTCTTCTCCTCCTCCCTTGAATTAACAGGGATAAAACATAACAAAAGAAAAATCATCAAAAATAGTAGAGATGGATGTGTGAAAAACCCCAACCCCCTAGGGCTGTTTTGAAAGAGATAGGTGATTTTCTCCATAGAAAATGTTGGGTTTTTTTTTAAGTAAACAAACCACTGTCATTTGTTTGATTATTTTTGCAAAAATAAAATCAAATACATGTTGCAAAAATACTTGATAACTATTACTTAAAAGATATTGAAAAAACAATTGGATGGATCCTCATAGCTGTCACCTGAACAATATTTGCACTACTAACAAATTGTTTGATTTATCTGTTTTTTATCCAGTGTGAGAAAAATCCCAGCAGGAGGTGAGCCCAAATTGGATAACTGAATCCAATTTTCTCTATAATAAAGTTCAAATCTGGATCTGAATCCAAACCACAGTACTATCTGTGTAAAAGTGATCCAATCTTGGTTATCTGACCCTTTCATATACTGATACACTTATACCTGGATCTGAGATTTGTGCTTTTGAATTAAAATTGGAGATTTTTTTTTTTTGCTGCCCTTTACTTCTTAAGCCCAGAAAAACTATGTTGCCCTTACTTGGCATACTGAGATATAGAATAAAAATTCTGTAATACTATTTTGACCAATACACAGTATACTTACTGATTAACTACCAAATAAGTATTCAGAAATGTGAGCCAGTTTCAACATTTTAGACACTCTTTTAAACCCCCCTCCAAGCCATAACTCTGTAACCCCCTAAGTTCTAGGTAATAGAGAACCAGATTCCTTTTTGCTTTAGACAAATTTGTAAGATTGTGGGGTAAAGGGCTTGAAACTTTCACGCCTGTCTCTGCGCCACCTTTGGTAATAGCACCCTAGTAACCCTGATTATTACCTTCCCCAAACACATTGTAGGATGGGAAACTTGGGCGTTGTATAGGCCCTTGGTGCTTCCCTTTCCGTAGGGGACCAGCGTGACCCTGGGCAGACTGCTGGCCAAGGGGATCAGGGAATCACCTGCCAGCATCCGCCACTGCTTTCTAAAAACAGCGATCGCCTCTGCCGTGAGCAGATGCGTTCCCCAGCTCAGCACGGACTGAGTGATGGTCGGAGACAGTGAGGTGAAACACCACAAAACTCCTAATTTGATAAACTTATTTTTTCTTCCTGGAATTTTCATACTTTCAATATACTCTTATCTTTTATATTGTTGTAGTGTAACAACATATCAGTATAGTCTTGTTTTAATGTTTCTTTTGTGTAATGGGATGGGAGTACAATTTTTGGTCCTTAAGATGTGTTTTTTCATAATACCCTTCTCTTCTTAATTGCAGTGCTGTCAAAATTCCTTTTTTTCCCCAAACTTAGTACAAAACAGTAAATCATTGGAACTGTAGGTCTATCAGGTGCTTTGTTTCTCATTTTCAGAGATGCTGTCTACATTTTCATTGTTATATATTAAAAAAACCCCTTCTAATCTCCTCCTTTTCCATCTGTTAAATGTTTTCTGGCCAGTATTTTGTATTAATTTGCAATTTCAGGATTAACATATCCCCCAAAGACAGTATACTTTCCAGTTCTCCATGATACTTTCTTGGTATGTGACAAGGTTTCTATTATAGGTTTTAGCAGGCTGAAAACTTGCCATCGTATGTTTTCCCTTTTATCTTTCTAACAATGAATAAACTGTTTTGCTGCCTTTTCTTTCTTCGAACCCAATGTAATTTATTGCCCAGTAACATATTTGTGACTTTGCTTTTACATATTCACATGTAGGCCAAAGCCTGGATACTTTCACAATTCTAGTTTAACTGTTACAAATAATTGGTTTCTTATCACCACTGCAGCACCTGAGCTTTCTCTGGCTTTTATCTGAGATCTAAACTCTAAGTATCACATTTTTAGTATCATTTTCTTCCATCTATTTTTTTATCCTTCATTCTCATGTCACCTAATAAAGTTACCTAATTATTTAGTAGTAACGATTTATTTTTCCAGGTTCTGTTTGAAGCCATCTCAGCTTCATTAAGAGAATATAGTAACTGCGTCTAGATGACAGCATGCACTTTGGTTTCATTTTCTATGCTTTTGAGATGCTTACTTAATTTTTCAGATCTTCCCTGTTTTGTAGGGGAGAAATGGAAGTAGATATTGCATTAGCAATTAATTATGTACAATCATTTTAGTCAAATTACTTTTTTCTCTCTTCTTTCTAGCCTTGATTACCTGTCACAGTAATTTGATGTGATCTGCTGAGATTTTAATGATCCTATTTGTTTAGAGATATCTAAGTGAATTCATACAGGCTCAAGTGTTAAAATTTGCCRTTTAAGAGAGTTAAATGAAAACAGAAATCCTATCTTGCACAATTCCATAATGATTCAAACTAGTATATATTCTTGACTTTAATAAAAAGTTCATACATTGTCAAGGGACTTTGTTATGGCTGAATGAAATTCTACTTTTATGAAATATTATAATGATGCTGATCATCTTGAATGAATTTCACTGAGACCTTTAATCTTGGCTGTTATATAACCATATATA
This sequence comes from Apteryx rowi, assembly GCF_003343035.1. NCBI lineage: Eukaryota > Metazoa > Chordata > Aves > Apterygiformes > Apterygidae > Apteryx > Apteryx rowi. The sequence goes on along the minus strand of NW_020451069.1, from coordinate 118,042 downwards.
GCTAATGGAAAAGTAAATACCTTATTCTTGCTTTGTTTCCTACAAAGTGAATAGAAACCAAACCAGTGTTTTATGAAACTGTATGTTCTGCACTGTTTGGAAATTTAGATGAGAAATTCAGGGGATAGTGGGATTGCAGTTTTCCTGTACTTTTCTCACCTGTTGAAATTCTGAGCTAAGTTATTTGCCAAGGAATCCCATTTTCTACATGAATTCCTTCAGAAGGATGTATGAAAAAAGTGTTCTCAGAATTTTGCATCTGAATGATTAGCTCAGTCCTTAAGCAGAAGATTATCAATGAATTTCATTTTGAGGGGGACATTTTTTACAATGGACACGTTTCTTGTTTTTTATATAAAACCAGAAGCAAAAATAGCTGCTCTCTGAACCTGCATGAATTTATTATTCCTTTGAAATCTGTGACTTTTATTTTTTTTAGAAATATTATTGTTGTTTCAGAATTGAAAGAAATGCAAATAGAAACTCAGACTAAACTTGTATTTCTGTATGAAATCTGTGTTATTTTGCTTAAGATACACATTATGTGCCAAATTTAGTTAATCACAAAATGTTGTTTTGGAAGCTCTTAATAGTATATTTTCTTTCCCTGATAATATCAGCAGAGTATGATATTTTAAATGTGATTTTGCTAGTTTTTAAAATTAACTTCTTCTACTTCGGTTTCATCCTTATTATTGAAGATATTCTTTCTCTTTTGTGTGTGTGTGTGTGTGTGTGTGTGTGTGCCTAATATTATAAATACTTTGCTTTATTTGCTGTATAATCTTTAGGATTTTTGAGATCCTTTCTCTAAATGCCTCCATCTATTTTTCTATTTTAAATTGCTCTGCATGTCAAACCATAAGCTTTTCTTAACACCAAATTAATTCTCATAATTGTTTTCAATTTCACGTAATCTTGAAATGAGAGACATATGACAGAAATGTGTCTTGCCAGTAGTTTAGTTCACATCACATTCCTGTCTGTKAGCAGAGAAATCATTTACATCAAGCTGAATCTTTATATCACTGTCAATAGTCTTAATGCCAGATTTTTACCTTTTGTGGTTATTGTGTCGTGTGGTATGCTGCAAACTACCTTGCTAAAATCAGATAATTATGCTAAGCATCTGAATCTTGGGCTACCTATATTAACTAATATACTTCTAAATGTTTAAGGACTTAATATTCTCATGGTCATTCATATTACTGAGCTATGTCTCATAAATCTCCAGAATGCCTTGATCATTTTCTTAAGTGGAGGAGACCATCTCCCACAACATTCATGTCCCATTGATACCATTCATCACTGCTGTTTAAAACACCTCCACCATCCAAAATTAGATGCTGTTTTATTTCTCCTTGCTATTTCCTTTAGGATCTGGGGTGTAATTAATCTGGGCTTGGTACTTTGTCCACTTTTCACAGCTCTAATTGCCCGATTATCTGCTCTTGTGCAATTATGAGGCCTCCATACTGTGTTGACAGAAATATCTATAACTAATATATTGCTTGGATATCAAGAAGTTCTTTTATGTGAGGCATGTGGTATGGTGAATGAAGAAAACAAAGCAGAAGTCAACAGTTGTTCCTGCTTTTCATTGCAAGATACAGTTTAGAAGGCGTAAGCCCAGTGAGAATAGATCAGTCAGAGTATTATAAAGATTTCCTTGCAATCCCTTTTCTAAGAACTTCCATTTCTCTTTTGTTTGTGAGAATTTGATCGTTTTCTGGCATTAGTCCCCAAACTAAGTGTGAAGAAGTCAGTTGTGTAAAATGATCTGTTTCACCTTAGCCATAATGACCAGGTGAAATCAGAGCCAAAAATATACACTTGAAATTTAATCTTCTAATAAAGTGACATTAGCAGCTGACATTTATCGTAACTGAGCAGATACTGAATATTCTCTTTTCCATATCAAGCTACTCTCAAATGTCRCTAAGGATATGGCCACATTACTTCTGATTTATCAATATGACATTACAATCACCCAAGTAGGCTGTGTTTCCAAAATCTACATCAGGAAATGTCTAATGAGTTGGATCTTATTTCACTGTTAAATTCAGCTCCCATCTGACCTGTACATTTTGCAACATGTAAAATAGAAAATAGAGGTTATCCCAGGTAGCTGTTCTCTGTGCCATTTTATTTATCAATTAAAACTAGATTTTTTGCCCCCCGAAAGAAGCAGAAACACTGCCTATCACGTTGAAAGACATTTATTTTCACTTCCCATCATCACTGATCAACATGCAGTGTTACTGTATGAAAACATGAACAAAAATTTTAACTTTTGAAAGAAAAGAAAAATAGCTACCTTAGAGGTAAAAAATCATGTAGGAGATTATGTAATTTCAGAATAAAACAAAGTGTTAAAAATATAATATAGTTCATGAAAATCATAAAAATAGAAAAGAAAACCAAAAAACAATCTGAACACCCTGTTACATGTTTGCAAATTAGAAAGTTAAAAATAAAGAATCTCGCTGAAGGCAGAAATAGACCCTTTATTTATTCATTGTGTGAGCTAATTTATACCAAACTAGATGGTTTGTTTCTGTGGCTTGTCTGACTGTTACTATCTTTTCATTTAATTGTACCTCAGGAAAAAAACTCTCCTTTCCCCGCTCATGATTTAGCTTGCCATGCACAATACAGTAAATTTCTGGGTTCTTATAGCTGCTCCTCAACTATTTATGAGTTAAACATTTACTAAATATGGAACAGAATTGTTAGCACCCTTTGCCTTAATTTATTTTTTCAATGTCACGCTGCTTGTAATTTTGAATAACTGCTTTTATGTGCTGTGAAGAACAGTAACCATTGAGCATTGTGTTTTTGTTCAAATCCTATTTGTTGTTATGGAAACAGCATCCCTATTAGGCTTCCTGCTGCAGATCTGCTCTATAACACATTATTTAAAATGTTCAGCAGCAAAGATAGAAGGATAAAATGAATTCAAAAAATACTTGCTTTGACTATTACTATTATATACCCAGAAGATATTTTAAAATAGAAAATACACTTAATGGTTACTAGACACCTCTTCAGACTACTGAAATTGAGCTATCCTGCAAAAATTGACCAGTGCTGGAGATTTTTTAATTGGAGTCAAGAATAAAAAAAGAATGCTTTCTCTAATTTCATGTTGTTCAGATGGTCTCACACTATATAGTAGCACAGTACTGGCAAAATGCATGACTACATGCGAGTCAGTAAAGATGCCTTATGTGTGCTGAGGAAGATGTCTTGCAAGATACTGTTAGAACTACAGTCTCTTTGACTTACACGAAAATTACTAAGACTTGGGAATTTGCCAGGATTTTTTAGGATAAGAGTGAAAGAATCAAGTAGTTCCTCCCCCCCCCCCTTTTTTTTAATGAGAAACTAAAATCTGGGAGCTGCTGTCTGGGTGCTGTATGCACACATTTCAGTGTCTGTGGTCCCCATCCGCAAGAGTTCGCGCTCTGAGCATGCAAGACAAACATGGGTGAGGAAATACACTGCACAAGTGACAGTGGCCAACAACGATTTAAAAGATTTTGTGTGTGTGTGTGTGTCTGGGGTGAGATTCAGTTAGGAGAGAGAAACTAGTTAGAATCAGTAAGGAAGCAGTGCTCTAAAAAGAAATGAGAAGAAAAACAAGAGGAGGATGGAGTAGCAGAGCAGGGAGTAAAACAGAGCGGAAATTGTTAAGAAATAGAAAGTTTGGCCCACGATTAGTTAATTTTGAACCCAGAGCAGAGCCTCGGAGAGGATCTGAGGTCAGGGTGCTTAAAAGGTAACACAGGAAGGCTGAAGCAAACAGTAAAGACAGGCAGGAAAAGTTTTAAAAAATGCTAAAGTTTCTGGATGTCCACAGTACAGTTTTTGCTGTTAAGGGAAAGGYTGAGAAAACTGCAGTAAATATGTGACAGAAAAAGCGTTGATTAAATGCTAAAGATTTTCTGACTATCTAAGGTCCCTACTTTTCTCCTCTGTGCTTCCCAGACAATTCTGGGTCTAGCTACCTTCTGCAATCTTCCCTCTGGCTGCAAAGATCAAATGTTCCTCGTGCATATACTGCTTGGAGTTCAGACTGTATTAACTGGGGGCCAAATCCTCACTTCCATTGCAGGCAGTCATTTATTGTGAGGATTCATTTACTGTAATCTTAATTCATTTTATTTTTAATCAGCCATGCAAATGAACATCAAGAAACTCCACAGGAGTAAAGCGAACTCCATCAGAAAGAGGTAAATCATATTAATATTCCCTTTAAAACGGTGGCAGAATTTTAGCCAGAGGCTCCCAGGAACCTCAAGTAGTCTCATCTTCTGCATCAGCACAGCATAAGTCTTATGCTGGTCTGCAAATGAATTGAACAGGAAAGTGCATACTATGAATTTCAATATTAAAATATGTTTCTCTCTCTTATTCATTAAAATAATACAACCCGAAAGAGAAAAAAATGTATTAAATATCTGGAAGGTGTAATTTTAGGTCAGAAATTATACAAGTATATGTATTTTTATACACATTAAAATGTATCTATTATTGCTTCATTTATTTTACCAAATAGAACAATATGGATATACAAAATGTGAATATATACAAAACAATGTAATGAGACAAATATAACACATCCTTCTTTTCAGAAGGACACTGAAAAAAGGGAGCGAACCACTCCACTTTCTTTAGTATTGTTTGAATTAGATCCTAAAAAGAGTTGTATTTTATGTTTAATTTTATGTTCACTCTTTCGTTTGGTATAAATAGGTTTGTTTGGAAATTTACATGTTAACATCCTGGCCTTGGAACATTTGTAAATCTGCATTAAAAACAAAATGACAAACAGTTACTTAGACAATATATTAGAAAGGGAAAATGAACACAAACCAGTAGTTAAACCAGTATCAACGCATAATGATGTTGTATGCTTTCATGTCCAAAAGCCGCTAAAACAAGACAAAAATATAAGGACAGCAGGTAGTATAAYTTGGCGTAGTGCCACCGAAGTCCCCAAGGAATGATTATATACCACTCGGATGCTTCTTGCAGGTTATGGCTCCCAGAGTGTCGGGCTGAGATTGTGAGCAGATTCCTCAGGGGCAAGGACTAATTGTGGTCTCCTACTTCTGGGGGGTCTAGGGCGAACTGCAGTTTCATACTTCTCACTCTGCATGCAGGACATGAATGATTCATTTAAGAATAAACACCATATCAAAACAAGAAAAAAATTAGTATCAAGGAGAAGGAGAGAGTGCTTTGTATACACCTTTTGTTGGCCCCAGCTCTGCCCCATAACATAGTTTCAAGATGAGAAGGTCTCTTATGAATTTCAGGGAACAAAATGATGAAAATAAATCTTATCTATTTACAGTTTTTGCCTTTACTGTAAATAAGGATGTGCTTTTCCTAGGCTTACACTGCAGTTAATTTTGGTTTTATTCTTGTTACTGAATTAAATACTTCGATGTAAAATCATAACAAAGGCAAGGCTTTTGTAGAAGTAATAAAGATAAACTAGGGTTAAATGGAGTGAGCTTCACTGAGAAAAAATACTCTGTCTCTGCTTACATTTTAGATCAAGATGGGTAATTCCAGGTTTAGAATTCTGGGGGTTTTTTTGCCATGGAGACACAGCAAATATTGTTTTATAATACCTATTTTAAAACTAAGTAAAATGACTACATTTCCTCTGTAATTGAGCTCTAATGAAAAAGAATATTTTCCTTAGTGAGATTTCAAAGAAAAGCTCAGAAAGGATTATGATATTATGATTCAGTAGTCRTCAGTCCAATATCTCGTTGTACATTGTTTTGACACTGACAGTGTTATACCTGTCAATTATTTTGGAGGTTTACATGAGAACAGACCTTCCAAATTCTTCAACAGAGAAATGTTATTCAGAAAAGAAATCCTGTATAATGAAGTGAAAATGGGCTGTAATATGTATTCTAGATATTTGTTAAAATTGAATTTTAAAACCTACAAATTAATTTAAATATAGCAGCTAATGGATTTAGCTGTCTGTACTGTCTTCATTTTGATGGACCTAGGCATTTTTTCTGGCAATGCCAAGATACTGACTTTGTAACATTCCCATGGAAAACTATATCAATGATAATTTCATATTTAAATCACGTCAGGTTCATCTATTGAGCAAAATATGACAGTTGACACAGTTTAACAAATAAGTCTTTAAACAGAGGAAGTAAATCTGCTCTCAGGTACACAGGCAAACATCATGACCTTCAGAGAAGTTGTACACGCACTCACCAAACCACAGTTTGGTCCCCTGTGCTAAAACATGTTATTCTACAAAGTAAAAATAAACCATTATGGAGAAATCATTGGGGTAATAAATAATACACAAAATGTCTCAAGTATCAGGGTTCGTGCTTAGTTTTAATAAAAGTTCTTAACAAAATAGATTATATATTCCTGCATTAAAGCCATATATTATTCTGCTATCACATTATGTTTCTTTGATATTTGTAAGTAAATGAAGGCATTCTTTCTCTTTCTGTTCCAGTAGAACTAATTGGATTAAATCAAGCTAATGACTTTAATACAGACTAATTAGTGTAGACAAGGCACTCAAGAAACCAGGAATCTCTTTATTTAAATGATCACAGTGGCCACAAAACTACTCCTTCAAAAGGACCCTTTTCTGTTGAATCTTGGATTCTAGCCAGAGATACAATATGAGTTAATACCAAGAGAGATCGTTTAAGTGCTGTTATTAAGGAGACTATGATTGATGGAGTTTGTAGCTGGTAATGTGGTTCCCCTTTGGCTGCTCAGTGAACATCAGCATCAGATCAATATCTCATCTGCATGAGATTACAGGCACTTCTGACAATAGCCATGTTAAAAAAAAAAAAAGAAAGAAAGAATGACACATTTACCTGTAAATTAGAATGGTTGCTAAGTTACTTGTGTTTAATGAATCAAAAAAAATAGCAGTAATAATATTTCCTGTGAAAGAGTGAGCTGCTCTGTCACTGTCTCCTGTGGCTTCAGCCCAGTTGTGGTTTGCTGCTTCTACTCACTTCCTTATTGCAGAGGGAGCGCTTTTGCTTTTTACGGCAGCAAAGGTAGCATTGTGATGGTGCTTGAAAATGCAAGAAATCTGAGCTCTCTGGAACCTTTTAAAATTGCTTTTAGCATGTACACTTTTCTGGCCTAGTCCGTGGAAACGAAGGTACTTAGACCTGTTGAAGACACGTCAAATTATGAAAACATACCACTGTTGCCACTGGTCTGAACTTGTGAATCCAGCTACAAGCCAGCTGGCAAGATCTTGTTTCCCTTCTCAGTCAAGCCCGACTGATGCACATTTCTTTGTATAGAAAGCGTTTCAGGAGGTCAGTATGTAAAGATAGGTCAGAATTACTGAGCACGTGTACAGAGCTACCCTGCTCCATACAGCCAAGTAGCTAGCCCACCTTTTTCCTTCTGAGGACAACATCAAATATTTTCCAGATCTGGCTATTTGAACCATATTGCATGAAGAAGAATTATGAAGAGATGAGTGGAAAGCACCATGGAAAGGATTTCTTTTTCATACGTGGTATCCCAAAACTTATAGAAAGCATCACTTCCTAATGTGGTAATCTGCTCTTCTTCATGTGGGAATGTGACTGGCTTAGGACTTGCCCTTCAGCATTATATGCCCTTAAATTGGCTGAAACTTTTGCTCTGTTACTTTCATTTCTGTGGGATATTTATTTTGATCTGGTAAGCTCCTCAATTCCTAGCCAAACAAGTAGAATTAAAAAGAAGGGATTATGAAGGTATAAAGTTTAGCAGCTTCAAAATATGATCAGGAAAGACATTTCTGGCTTAAGATTTACTTATTAAATTTGAATAATTTTAAAACTGAGCCTCTTAAATAACATAATAAGCCCATAAGTTAAATTGTTATTCAAATGGTGAGATTTTGAACATTCTTTGAAAGTTTATAAAAAAATGCATCTGAGTTCATTTATAAGGATTTAGTGACCCAGCACTAAATGGGGTCTCATAAAATGTGCTGTGCCCTCTGGAAATGTTAGCTCCAGACTGTGATTTGCAAATTGTGATTTGGGAGAACTTGCTAAAGTGTCTGTCCCTGAATTTTAATAAGCTCTATGCGAAGCTGCCTTTATGAAGATCCATCAGCTGACTAAAGCTGCTTCTTGTGTCTCTGCTGGTAAGAAAGTTACAGAAGAAAATATATTTTCAATATTTAATGTTTTGCAATTATGAGATATCTGACAATTCTGATGTCTTATTAGACTTGATTAACTCAGGCTTAATTTTAAGTTCACTTTTGAAAGAAAACACATGGAAAAATGTTTCTTTAGAAGGTTCATTTTCAGCTACTAATATATTATCAGAAATGAACTTAAGCATATTTTGTTAATCAAATCAGAAGACACCTATAGTTATTTAAAACTTCAGGGGGAAATGATGGGAACTGTGTATATGAGTTTTTTTAGAATTTCATAAACTACTTAGRTTTTTTCATCATTTTGCTTTGTAGATTCACCAGTAAGGCATTTAACTGTGACCAGGTTGCTGCAGTTAGCTGAGGACGGCCCTTGTTTTCTAATCTCTGCTAAATATTTCAGGTTTCTTATGTGGACAGATCTCCCAGGCTTATTCAGTAAGCTTTGTTCAGAAATCATAGATTTCATTGCTGGCCTTTTAAAAGTTACTTTAGAAATGAACATTAGTTCTTTCTGGAAAGCCTTTCCTGTAACAGAGTGATTCACACTGCACTTTGCATGTGACTAAAAGTTCCATCTGAGTAGGAAACTTGTATTGTATAAATGCTTCTTGTTTCGTCACAGTTTTAAAACAAAAAATCCACGCTCTTCTATTGCAATGGTACTGTATAAGTTCACAAGAATAGCTTTGTATTAATACTGCTTTGCACTTCTCCAGCGCTTTGAACTGTTTGGACAAAATGGACTGTTTAATTATATAGTTTTAGATGTAGGTAAAGTAGCATAGTCCAAATACTTAGATGGAAAAAACAAAACATACAACATTTAATACTATGCTTTTCAAAGGGAACAGTGTAGTATGTTAAAAAAGGATTTTTTTTCAAAGTTGGCATAAACAGTCCAGTATTATTAAAATTCAGTTTCTTTTCCCTCCCGTTCTTCCTAAGGATGTCTTAACCTTTGTAAATTATTTTTAGTACTTTTATATCATTCTATCCTGGAACATGGCTGCTTCTGGATGCTAGCACTGTGCAGGAAATCATGTCGATCATGTCGATAATTTGAAGATTCATTGCAGATGCAGGCAACCTGTAAGATATAAGGGACATAAACACTTTGTTGGTTAAATTAGGGATCCCATCAAATGCATCTGGCTTTCTGTTAGAGAGATATTTGAGTTGGGTGTGTGACTGAGTATTCACCCACACGTGGAATGTATTCAGTGTCTCTGAGACATAAATCATGCAGAAGTAGGAGACAAAGATGATCTCAGGATGGTCTGGATGTGAAAGGTCTTCTTCTCTGTGACATGGACTGGTACTGAAGCTGGCCAGACACAGACTCCTAATAATCACACCTACCATCTGCAGAGAATTCTTCTCAACTTTCTCCTCCTGGAAGAAATCAGTCAAAACTATACAAATCCACCTTGTTAAAATCTACATGACAGTGTCACAGAAGTCCCCTCAGATAGTATATGCATTCACATTATTCTTGCAATGCGTTCTTTCTAAGAGACATCTCTGCTGTAATCTCTAAGGTGCCCATGGGTGAATCGTTTTTGCACTAACCTTTCCATGTTCCAGTGTCCTGACAAATCCACAGAGGGTGAAGCATCCCAGTCTAGCTGGGATTTTCAGAAATAGATTCAAAAATGACACTGACACTTCTGCTCAGCAGCCCCAGTCTGCCACTAGCTTTATTTACATAAGCAATGCATTAATTAGCATGATGATTAGCAGTACTGGTCAGGATTCATTTTGTGTTTTTATTAGATATCAGCCTGTTGAAAAGGAAACTTTGCAAGGGAATCTGTCATCACCTGAGTTAATTTTTTATTAATGGAAATTAAACATTTTAAAATATTTTCAGAATGAAATGCCTCAGTTTTCAAAATTCCAAACCAGATTTTCATTTTAATGTTTACTAGAAATGAATTATATTTGAAATGGAAACAAAACATTTAAAATACATATTTCAGTTAATGACTAGTATTATTATCTTCAGCAGTAAAAAGAACCCCAAATTCAAAATAGATAATAATAAAAAAAATCACAATTTTGTATGATAGGTGGCCCATTTTCTGACTAATTCTAACAATTAATTCCTACAGGATTCCTTCACACATACAAACAGAACCAAAAGAGGGAAAATATTTTTTCAGTCTCACCTAATCCCTCTGTTTAATATTTACCTGCCTTTTTCACATACAATTGTTGATACTGTTTTCCAGACTATATCAAAGCCTTTCCCACGTTTGTGATCATAAGCAGTGAGAGAAAATTCCCTACAAAATTCTGTTCTCTGTTTACTTATACCAGGGATAAAATGGCAAACAGATGGAATACATCTTAATACATAAAAAGTATTGTGCTATATTTGTCTCATTGTAGCATCAGTGCACTAAGGTGTTAGTGACTGTATTATCCCCAAGAAACCTCACAGTGCCTGTTTACTGTTACATTTAAACTCACGTGTTTTGTTGCTTTAGTTTCCTGACCACTTACCCTGCGTCCTCCTCTCACTTGTTTTCATAATGGGGCTCTACAATTTGGTGACTGTGAGCTTCTAATGTTTAAGGAGTAAGTGAGGAATTATGCACATCGAATTAAGAGCAGTGCAACCATAACCAAGGTTCTGACTTTGAAAATGGGGGCCCAGCTAATGACTAGATTTACTATAGTGTCTGTGACATTGTGGTTGCTGAAAATTCAGCAACTTGCGTATTATGCAAACAGTCTTCTGTCAGCTCAGGAAACAAGAAGTCTCAGCAAGTGAGAATATGTTGATGCAACCAAAGCTAGAATTAACATTTCAAGGTCTTCCAGACACAGTATTAGCCTCAACAGCACAGCATTCTGGCGATAACAAATCAAACTTTCAGAATATTGCAAAAGTGGCTCTCAAAGGACAACTCCAGTCAAATACAAAAAGAAGATTCCTAGCAGCCAGGAAAGGGACGAACGGGTTGCCATCAATCAAGACAGATAACAAGGATACAGCTGGTGGTTTGCTTACTGCAGTAGAAACTCTTGCCTCCTTTCCACAAAGTTTAGGAACTTTTGAAAAATCTGTAAATGATAGGGCATATTAAAAAGCACTACTTATTACTCAGTATTTATTATCTTTCCTAAGCACTATGGAAATGTTCCTAAAAATATCTGAGTCATGTGTGTGTTGTGACAAGGGCACTGACTGGTTCACAGGGGAAAGGACAACGGTTAATTTGATGGCTTCAAAGAAAAAAAAGTGTCCTGCAGATCTGCCCTTCATGGTCCTTGGACCAAACATGTTTCTGACTGCAGTGGGCAGAGGTCAAGGCACCAGCAACCAATGCACATTCCAATATTCAAAGCATTCCCTTAGTTCTGTCACAAAGGTTTTTCCACTTCTTTTGCAAGGATTACCAGGTTCTACCAATCTCCCCTCGAGATGAAACATTGGTAGGAAAGGCCTATGTGATGGTCCTGTTGCAACATTTTCAACTTCTGCAACAAGCCTCAGACAGTATTTAGAAATTCATTATATAGATCGCTACAGTCACTGTGAATAATCTGCAGCATAGTGATAATATATTACAGATAATGCAAATTATTAATCTTTTTGTGTACATTTTATGCATATGACTGTTAATTTATCTAGCTGTCCGACATAATGCTTTGGTAATGAGGTATTTCTGAATTTTCCAAAAGCCCAGTTCTTTCTTATACTTTGATAATTTCTTCAAGCCACAGACAAACAAAAGATTAAAACCTTTTTTTTTCAGGCACAGCCATAGTATTACTAGCATGGCATTATGGTAACATTTTGGTATACAGGTAAGTATAGAAACGTGAAAAAGGGGTTAGACAAAGTCATAGTCTGACATTGCAGTTGGAGATCAAAAATAGGCATTTCTTGATTGGTGAATTCATTTCTAGCATATGAAACTTCTATGAATTTTAACCAACACACCTATAAAGTTGTTTCAAACTGACTCAATCTGAAACTTCAACATCATCTTGTAGATTCATTTACCAATGTCTTCAGGCCGGCACTATTTTTAGTATCTAAAATACATTATATTTTAGTATATGAATAAAATAAAGATGGAAAGACTCATGAAAAGTAGTTCTCCTAAGCTGAGAAAAGTACTTGAAATGTAGACTTCAGCCAGAGATTGGAAGGGTCGGTCCATATATGACCTTGTGGACACTGTTCTTATAGAAATGGGTACAGTCTTCCAGCAATCTCGCATGAAATGACTCAGTTTTCTGGGCAGCAATGCAGAGAGTCTTGGAAGACACAATACCAAAGGCTGACCTCAGTCCAGATGATGATTGACTCACCTATGTTTGTGACTGCCAGGTCTTATCCATGCAGCTTATGCAGTCAGAGGCTGTGGCCTGACAACGTAATAGTTAAACAAGCCTTATAAAACCACTGATTCTAGGGGAATTACTGTGTATTCACAATACAAATGAAAACAGAATACATCTTTATTTATGAAGTTTCATTCAAAATCCTCCTTTTGCGACAAAATCTCTCTCTGACCCCTGAAGCAGTGAAATTCATATACAAAAATATGAAATCTGTTAATTTTTTCATAAATACTTTGTTCCATATGTTCTGTAATGCAAACAAACCTTGAAATAAATTAAAATATGTTCAGTTTTGAGTCTAGGTTCCTGTGTTTTGTCATTATATGTGATGCTTTTAATACTGTTTATAAATTGAATAAGTTTTTTCTTTCTTTGTGAGTTTTGAATTATAGGTAATTATTTTAAACAATAACTAGTAATTAATTATTTGTTTGATAAATATTATAGCAATAATACTCTGCACAAAGCCTGGTGTGCCTCTACACATAATAGAATATATAATTCAGAAGTATTTCGCTGCTCTGATGCAGCTTACTAATACTCTCTAAGTCACAAATAACGACACTACTTTTCTTTTAGGCTTATCCTCTGATAATTGTATTTTCTTACAAGTATTTGATTCTTGATACTACTTCTTTTTCTTTTTGTTCAACATACCTTGTAGCTTAGCAAAGACACAAAATGAGAGATGAGAACCAAATATCATAAGTATCCTTTAATCACTGAAAGAGACCAGTTTGAATTGTCAATAGAATAGTGCAGGACCCATGCTGAGAAGGATATTTAACTACTGTAAGGTTTATAGATTAGATGTTGAATACAAAACCTTTTTTTTATAGGAATTTGTTAGTAAAAGCTGACTAATGGAATTAAGCTCTGTCAGACAGCCACTGAACATATCTTAAATGCAAATCTATATTTCATCCTTAAGGACAAATTTATCCTCTTGATGTCCTATTAACTGTGATCCATAGTCATCTTACAAAATACTTACATACTCATGTAAATAGTTTTTTCTCTCAGAATTAAGTTGAAAGACTTTTACCCCTTTCATGTTTTCAGATACAATTGTTACATTACTCGTAATCTCATTTGAATTACATTGGCGTTAAATCCTATGTGGGACTGCAACTCATGGATTAGAAGACTACTGAAAGCCATTAATTGCTGTCCTTAAACATCTTTTGAATTATGGATGAATGACATTTTGGATTCTGCAGTATGAAATTTAAAACACTGATAGCTATTTAAGTATTAATGATGTGTTTGATCTTTACCAGTCACATAATGACCAACTAGAGGAGTTAAAGACCCTTAAATCTTACAGAACTTAATGATTTAATGGCAATATCTGATGACTAGAAAACCATGAATGCCTCCCTTTTATCATTATAGCTTGAAAAAAGGTTGCTTTCCCCCAAAAGCTTCTTGGTACTCAATGCCATGAGCTTCAGAAGTTTGACTGGAACTGAAAAAGCAGAGTCAAAAACAAAGATGGAAAATATTTATCTGGTCATCTCTTTCCAGCGAGGCATTGCTTCTACTCTACAGCATTTATTCATGCTGTGCCCAAGTATTTTTAATTGTCTCAAGCAACAGTTCTTTTGCCTTTTTCCTTAAGAAACAATTTCACAGGCTGGTGGTTCTCAGTGTCAGGAAGATTTTCTTGTTATTTAACTTAAACATTCCTTTCCTAATTCCATCTCATTACTCCTTTACCTACCCTAGGCAATATACTAATTGACTCTTCTCTCTCCTTGGTGTTTATATCCTTCAAATATTTGAGGAGGACACATTAATTAAGCTTCAAAACATTCTTTAGACCATTCCTCTGCTCTAACCAGTATTCCATACTCATAACAGTGTACTTAGAGTTTATGGGATAAGTATCTAAGAGAGACCAAATAGAACATGATTCCCCAGAGCATGCTATACAAAAATGTTAGCTCCTTCTGTGACAGTCATTGTACAGGTTTTAGCGACAGCTTAGTTATTTGGAATATACTCTACCAAGAAAGAAAATATTAGCTTAAAACCTGAGATTGTACAATGCTTCTTTCCCAGGTGCCCCCTGAGCTTTTAGAGTCCCTGGGAATGAATTCCTGATTGGGAGAACTTGTCCATGTTGACATAAAAATAATGATAAAACTTTGGTTTATATTAGCGTATAAACATACACTAGTAACTTTCAAGGTTAACATGAGAGTTAATAGCAAAAAAAAGGGTGTGATCGGGTGACTGGCAATAAAAGGTCAAACTTCCAGAAAATGTAGGGTCTATTGAAAAAGGGTCCTGAAGAATAGTGAAATCAAGCACAGAAACATAAGACGTATGAAGAATTATAAAATAAAAAGCATTAAAAGCACAACAAAAGTGTGCATCAGTGGAGAATAACACCAGAAAAAGAATACAGCTGAACTAGATGACTAAAAAAGTCATAAAAGATCAAGGAAAAGGCATGTGTGATATGTACAATGTAAGAACACAGAATATAAAGAGGTTAAAGAAGACTTTAATCTAAATTCTAAAGAAGACTAGATGAGAGAAAGTTTAAAAATGTATATAGAACTAGTTAGGAAAATGAAAACTTGATCACCCCTAAAATAATACTGAAATAAAAAATTATTATTTAAATACAAGAACAAAAAGTAAATCTATAGGGAGAGGGCTCTATTTATTATGAAGAAACTATATAATATTGTTTTATGAGTATTCACAGAAAGTGGACACAAATACAAGAACAGTACTTATTGTGAGGAACACATAAAACATAATTATAGCTTTGGGAGTACAAAATCAACCAACTGATTACATAAAGGTCAGTGTCAGTCCTGATACATTCTGCATAGATGACTTTCCCAGGGAACAGGACATATCCCTAGGAGAAAATGAAAGATTGGATGAAGCATATGGGTGTGGGAGAGTATAAAATTATAATCGTTAAACTTTAAATATTATCTTTCAAGATGACAGATACGGGTAGGCATAATCAATTTAATTTTCATGAATGTGGTCTCCTGTAATTTGTGCATCTCTACTAATGGACAGTAAAAAGACATGAAAATAAATAAAACATTAGAAATAAAACTTGATTAGAAGACCACCAGAGTAGATAACTGACAGGGAGAAGCATACACATTGTAAAATTTGCTGCCTCCCATTAACTCAGCTAAAACCTGAAATCTGTTACTTCTCCAAAATTGCTTTTGCAGTTGATAGATTTTTTGCTGCTTAATACAATCTGTGCATACAGGCTGAGTAAGTAAAAATAAGACTTGTCATTCTTCGTCTTGAGTAAAGCAGAGCAGGTTATGGAGACAAACTCAATGCTTTGCTGAATAAATTTGTGTTTGAGTCTGAGGGTCAGAATTTGGATTTTTTTTTTTTTTTTTTGGCTGGCCTGATGCTGCTTTAAATATTGTTTGTTAACAACTTCCGACTATCTCTGTGAACTGCCGTGCTGCCAGCTATGATTAAATTACACCAATGAGCAAAAAGGTAGGGATAAATGTAAAAAAAATTATATGTGTTTCTTACTCCCTGAAGAAGAAAGTTTTATATAATTTACAAGCTGTTCTAGCAAATAAGTAAGTGGGGGTATCCTCCTGCAGATAACGTCTGACCATCAGGAACTGAAAAAGAGTAAACATAAGGTGCATTTCTTTTCTCCTCTTTCTATAATATGCAAAAGAAAAAAACAACAGCTGTACCAAGGACAGGAGGTTAAAACTGAAGTTTGGCAGATGAACTAGGAAAACTTGTTGAGCATAAGAGCGTGGAACCTTTAGTAGCAGACGTGGATATTATTATATTCTTCTGTGATTTTAACTTTTTCATTTTATTTGAAACTAAATTTTGTTCCAGACTAGTAATCTATAACATTGGGTTAAGGAGACAAGACCCAGATTTGCTGAGATGTACAAAAAGCAAATGTGTGACAGATTGAAAAGAGAGGATTGTGTTGGTAGTCTGTGATATAGTAAAATGAAATCCATTTCCATTTGTGCTCAGACAATATAGATCTGAACTTCAAGGTATTAAAATTATGCACAGACCTTCTGAAGACCCTGGAAAGTAAGCCCCAAAATTGACGAGTATATTCTAAGGGTGCTTAAGGAACATTTGTTGGAAAATATTTAGACTAAAGTTTAGAAGTCCTAAATAGTAACCAATATATTTTAAATGTGCTGCAGATGATCTTCGTGTTGTTAAAGGAAAATAAAAATCCTCTTCAAAAACTTATACTGCACCAGTGTTTTTGTTGTCAGACAATGTCATTATTGACGAGTGTGAATAAACTTTGTGACCAACCGGAAAAACAAATTTCTGCTAGTATTTGTAAAAACAGAATATTTAGCACATTTAGACTATTTAGCACTACTGGGACAACATATCTAGTCATGCACATCTATATCAGACCGGGCTTTTATGATAGAAGTTGCTCAGGGCAGATGATGTATGTTCTATGTGAAGAGAATAAAGACAAGTAAGGTTACAGTAGAAAGGGTGCCCTTTCTTAACTTACTTAAAAGTGCCTGCTGTTTGATAAATTCTACCTTTAACTACTTAGGGGGAAAAAAAACCAAAAAACCTTATTCCCAACTGTTATTTCATGAGAAAGACTATTAAAACTGACTACTTTAATTCAAATTGGAATTTGCTGCAGAATACTGTTTCTTTTGAACAAGGTGAACTTCATTCATTCCAAGGAAGAGAAGTGTATGCTAAAACTTAGCATAAGTCACATATTGTTCATACACAGCTCAGTAAGCTCCCTGCAGTAATTACAAGCATCTGTATAATCTGTCTATCTGCCTATTTCCTTTCATGTTTTGCTGTAATGATATCAGAACGTGCTGTAACTAAAAAGTCTACCTGCTTGTAAAAAAGGGAAAAAGAAAAATTGTTTTAATTCAATTGGTGCATGTGCATATTTTGGACTATAGACAAGAAAAGATAGCAGAATATATTGATGAAAGCAAAGCACGATACGTAGTATTCCCTACAAATGCTGTGTGTATGAGCTGCAGGGGCTGACCACTGGATGGTGTTACCTCGTCATGTTTTATACTTGCTTTAGACAATTCTGTTTTCCCTGTTAAATGATTTGTATATGGAACATATATTACTTCTTCTTTTTTTGTTTCTTCCAGATTTTATAATCACAGGTCGATTAGAAAACATTGCAATTATTATAGTCTAATTAACTTTTTAAATTGCACAATCACTATACTACCAGGCTTTCAAATGGTAAAAGTTACTTCTCAGTTTTAACAACAAGAGTAGGCACTGAAAAAACTAATTTCTGACAAATGTTATTCTTTTTCTATTAGATATTTGGCCAACTCATACACATATGCAACTTCATGTAAAAAAACCCTTATCATTCATTGCATGAGATTAAACCTAGTGCTCTCACGGGAACCTCACCATGGCTGCTAGTGACATGCAGTACAAATGTACATGAGTGGATATTTGCACTGCAAATGTATGTGAAATGGATAATTTTTGTCCTCTGCATGACACCTTTGGGCCTTCGGAGAGATGGACTTAGGCCCACGTTCACCAGGGAGGAGYCCCTGGGACATGAAGGCAATTTATGTTCTCCATGTCTCTGTTTCACTGTGCATGATGGTAATGATACTGAACTTTTCTACAGAGCACTTGGCAAGCTATGGATGACAGGTATTGCAAAAGAGCTACATAATTTTATTGCCAACCTATTTACCTGTCTTTTAGTATGAGCCAACAGGTAGTAACACTGCCCTTTCCCTTCTTCCTGAAACGACTGCTTGTCCCTTTTGACTCTCTGGTTTCTTCCATCTGAAAGAAAAGCCATTCAGACTGAAAGGATATAACTTGTACCCTACCTTAGAAAATAAATCACTATAGCTTAAGTGAAAGGTGTATACACATACGTGAGGGCAGATTTCACAGCATCTAGTCATTCACTATTCACTACACCTTTCTTGCAATTCTGATTCAGTCTGATTTTGCTTCATATTTACTTTTCTTCTTTTGTGCACCCTTTTAGTGCATTGATATCAGTTGACGTCATACAGGCAGATTTTTTGGGAGAATACATTTCTATGTTTTGTATTACAGAAGTTAAAACAACCTAACATAAAACAGTAGCTATTATCCATGGTTTGCTGCCATTCACAATCCATGTAAGCTACATTCTAATAAATGATCAGTTCCTATTGAGTTCTTAATTTAGATGGAAACCTTCCATTCAATTAAGCCTTGTGTTCTGAGGGGATTACTATTCTGCATATAAATCCTTTAATTCATGATAACTGCTAGAGCTGAGCATTAAATGATATATATCGCCATGCTTTTGTCAAAACAAAGCACAGAGGGTTTCCTTCTTTTCTTTGTTGAAATAAAAATGACAAAATAAAATCTTAGAGAAATATTTTTGAGGAAGAGTTAACTTGAATTACAAAAGGGCAAGATTCATATTACTGAATGTTTAAATTTGAATAGAATACCAGAACCATCCAAGGAAAAAATACATGAGTACACTGCTGACCTGTTACTTTAACACAGGCCTTTAACACAGGTATTTAGAGCCTGACCCACTGGAATTAGCAGAAATCTTTTCTTTGAKGGCAGTGGATTTAGAGCCATGCCTCAGCTGTTTCCTGTGTAACTTCTGGACTTGTGGATGTCACACTTTCTGGGGAAAGCTTGTTTATCTTGAATAGACTAAGATCCCTAAATCTTTTCTTCATTGCCTCTGCTTAGAGATTAAAGGGTTGTCTAACTGTGTTTTTTGATAATTCTCATGAATTCCTTAGTTACTTGAATGACTTCCCTGGACCTTTTCTGGTTCTTAAAAAATGGATTTTAGAAAAATATATCCTGCTCAGAGGTTTCAATATTCCTTTGAGTGTTTCACACATCCATTTAGGTTTGCATTCACTGCTTTGTAAAAGAAAGGTTGGTGCTTCTTTAAACCTGTGACACTTTGCAGCCTAAAATATCCTCCTGTAGTTGTGTATACACAGCCATTGTTTTCCATGCACTTTGAACACTATTCTTCTCCTTTTGAAGCAATGAGGTTCATATTTGCTACAATTCCTGGTTATTAATTCAGACCTCTCTGCTCTTTGCTCAAAGTTTTTTCCTGAATATTTTGGATATCCAAGTAAATGAAAGGATCTAGGTAAGAACAGATGTATACAGATTCTCTTGCTCCTTCAGGCATCAAAACCTGTGAAGAAAGAGGGCAATGTTTGGCTGTAGGATAAATGAGGGCAAACTAGTGAAAAGAATTATAGAGAAAATTAGGTATAATGCATACAGTGCATTTTCATAAGTTAAGGTAATGTTCGCAGGACAGAAACATGGAAAAAGGAGCTTGTTTGCTGATCATGGTCAAAAAGGAACTTTTTTTTTTCTAGAAAGTAATGGGGCACAAAATCCTATGCAAAAATGTATGTCCTGATGCAAAATCTTTTGAGAACTATCAGCCATATGCATCTGTACAATCTCGGGCAGTATGACTTGGAAACATGATTTAGTTATCCTCTCCTGCAGGTCATAAATGTAACATCTTTATGGAGTACTATGCATCTTGCTAATTTTTTCATGCATGTAACTGCAAACAGCTGATACCTACAGAAGAACAGGGAAAAGAAATGGAATGAGCACTCCCTATGCATACACATTCCCTTGCATATCAGCAGAATCACTTCTGCGAGTTTGAAGATGATATTTTTATTGTGTTTATTATAAAGTACTATTCTCTTCCTCAGAGTTTATTCTCAAATAAAAAAGTAAGTCCCATGACAAAAGAAGGCCCCCGGGAGGAGATGCAGGAAATAGAGGAGGATAGAAGATTATGGGAAGCTTTAACTCTTAGAAACATGCCTTGCCAAGGCTAAGCAGATAGATGGGCAGTCAGGTTCCCCCCTTTCAAACTTACTTCTGAATTTTGAAAGGCCTAGTGCAGTGGGAAATATTTGCATCAGAATTAAAACTCTCCGCAACACAAAAAATCATTTCATCATATCACTGTATCCAAGTGAGACTCATTCGCTTAATTTTGAAAAGATAAGTTATGTTGTACTGTATTTTATTTGKAAGTACAAGTTTTGAAAAGCAAGTGTTATCATTAGCATCCGTATTATAAAGTAATTTGTGCCCCTTATTGGCTATGCTTTCCCCAGCGAGCCAAAGTGTACGAAGGCTATAGCTACAGCAGGAAATAAAGCAGTTTGCGGGCTGCTGCCTCATCCCGGCAGCTAAGAGAGTTCACTGACGCAGATGCAGGCCATTRCATGCCTGGGGCTGCCGTGCCTGGGGATGCTCCCGGGCCCTTCTGATTTACTAGGTGTAAACCAGTTTAGGGGTAGCCAGAGGATCCTGAACTAGTGAAGTAGTTCAGCCTGTGGGACAAGGACACATTTTCCCACTGCATGTGGAGGTAGAAAAAATGATCAGGTAAAGTCAGGGACAGGCTTTGCTTTCTTGCCCTGTATATGCCACCTGCTGTGCCAAGGACACCGTACCACACAGAGGAGAAGTGATGTGTGCATTTCAGGTGGAGGATTTGACAGGCAGATTGCGCCGCCTTAATTCACAGTATAATTTATCACTGAAAAAGTATTCTGGCCCATACATAGGATTTATAGCTGAGATGCAGCTTAAGCTCAACAGTGCTATTTTTTTTGTCAGAGATCATGATTCTTAGAAACAACAGAAACCTCACAAATATTTTACATATGAATACTTTTCTTAAGTATTTTATACTGGTTTTGTGAAGCAAGCCTCTCAGACCTAGGAGTGTCATGCTTGCATTTCTTAAAGGGTGGTCGTGCAAGCAATCCCCAGGATACAGATGGAATTTAAGTGGAGCCATCCTGTTCTAAAACAGGGGGTAAGTGTCACCCTTGCATGCTGTTCATAGCAGCCCTTAAGGTACCAACATGCCTTGCCACGGGCATGCTGCTCAGGAAATATATTTGCTAGCAATCCCTTCTGCCAGGGTTCATACGAAGGCTGCCTGTGAATTTCTCCACACCAGTCTGTGCCTTAAAAAGAAAAAAGGCTGCCTGAATTTTAAGTGCTGAACTCTGGCCCAACAAAGAGTTGGCAAAATAGTTTTTCCCAGACCTCAGTTTTCTTTGTCTCAGGGGTTACCTTGCTGGCATGGTTTTTGGAATGGGATAATATTATCTTAGAAGAAGATTTTTCTTTTCCTAAGCTCTACTTCAGCCTTTTATTTGATTATCTGACTGGTATAACACTGCTTAGAGTATGTAGAAAAGCATGTGTCACATAATACTGCTACTGTCTCTCGAACTATATTAAGAAACAAGCATTTCCTAGAAACTTCCTTCCCCACGTTTGGCTTTTGAGCAGTTACAGACCATACATAAAGATCCAAATGCTTTTATTTGATGCTTTGACATCTTGGCATTAAAAGGGAACTTGTACACAATTTTGTCCAATACAGTATAATTATTTTTGCCTTTGCTATAGGTCAATATTTGTTTTACAATATGTCCATTCACATTTGAGTCACCCATCATTGAATGGAGGCCCATCAGTCAAGCCCTTGACATGAAATAAGTAGAATCTCTCTTATGAAACCTGCGTATTTAAGGGGGGGGGGGGGAGAAAGAGTTCAGCTACTGATTTAAGAAATCTAATTATCTGCATTGCACTGAAAGGAACCTTGAGAACTTCAAACACAGTATAATTTAACTTATAGTTTAAAACAACTGAACTCCTATCTTTCTTTACTTTTTCTACTGCGTTCTRTAAACTGCTAAATGTTATAAAGTAAATATGTTCAGAGCTATTGCAGCACTTGTGTTTGAAAATGCAATTTTCTCTTAATGTTTAAAGATTGCTTTGTGGTTGTTTCTTTTAATCGAAACAATACATTTTAATGTTACAAAGCTGACACTAGTTTATTAAAAAAGGTAATTTTAGCCTGTAACATGGAGCAGCTGCTGTGCGTGCTATGATTCTTCCTGGAATATACAATGAGAAATACCCAAAAGCAGGAGAAAACAGGAGCTGGAAGTGACATTGTTCTTATTATGATTACAGATTGTACGATTCTGTTTGGAAACATACCGCAATAGCTGTTAGGTTTTTACTGTGCCCATTTTGGTGATTATTAGATCATTACGTTTAGCGTAAACCAATTTAAGTTTGTATTAGCAAGAATTGGTGATCGTCTCTCACCTCTGACCTTTAGGTTAATGAGAAGTTCCTCTGTGTAATTGCTATATCTTAAGATGGCACTGTGCTGTGTAATCTTTATTGCTGTAAAATGACATTTAAAGTTTGTTTTACATGAGCAAGTAGAAGAACGTTATTTCTGCAGTGAGCAATAATTATCTGCCTCCTAGCTGAAAATACATGCTGTGGACAAATTGTGTTCATCTGGTAGCCTTTGTTTGTAAGACAAGTTAATTAAAAGAGGAATGTTGAAAAATATGTCTGCCCACTGAGCACTGATAGAGTAATATTATTACTTTGCAAGAAAACATTCTGAACAAAAAAACCCTTTTTGTTTTTACTCCGAAGATATGGATAAAAGTGAAGTAAACATAATGTTTTTGCACTGTGATCATCATAAAATGCAGTGATGAAAGGAAATATCTATTCCAATCGAATAAAAAATGCCTAAACCTCTGTGTACTCAGTTGGTACTTATACTTTAATACAGGCATGAAGTACTGCCCCTGACTAATACATTTTTCACCTTGCAATTTTCTGTATATGATAGTGAATTACACATTAGGTTATATGTGTGTTCTTCCTCTCCTGCTTTAATTAATTCAGCTATAAAAAAGATATTACAGTCACCCCATGAATATTTTACCATTCAGAAAAGTTCTTTTTCAATATTTATTTACCATGATAACATTCACTGTGTGACAAAGAGCGTTTGCATATGTTGCCTAGGACCTGCTGACCTTGTTCTGCTACAGAATGGCCTTTTCAAGTCTACACAGGGCTGGGAGAGATGCGTCTCATGGCCCCACAGTCTTGATTTTGTCTTTCTTGTCTCAGAAGCTTTACAGAGCAAGTATCAGTCGTCTTTAGTTCTTTAGGGAAAATTATATTGAGGATTTTATTTGTCAAGGTCCCTTTTTACCACTTTCTGTGTAGATACAGTGCACAGTTCTAACAGTAACTGTAGCTTGCATTCAGTTTTACCTTATTCTTTAAAAAAATCATATAGAATAACTTGTTTTTCACTAACATTGCAACGATCGAGAAGATAATTTACAAGAGTGGACAAGAGCAAGGCCTCTCATTGAACTGGTCTAGTGCTTCTTCTGATTCTGCACACAGACTGACAGCAGCACATCTAAGAAGAAACTTAATGGGCTTACAGTTCCTGTGTATGTTTAATTGTGAAATTGTTTTAAAACATATCTTTTTAGATTGCAACGGTTTGTTTTGATACACTTTTTTCCAGTAACTAATGAACGTGATATTGTTTGTCCTTATCCTTTTTTGGCACAATTTTCCTTTTCAAAGAAAGAACATACAGCACAGATACATAACCTATATTAGCAGCATTTATTTTGTGTGAGATGCAATTCACAGCAACAATACAATTGATTGATCTGTAACTCTATATTTACTTAAAAAATTAAAATCCAGTACTGTTACACCTCAGATGTAATTTTTTTACATTTCTGGTAAAAAAATAACTGTGCAATAAACATATTTTCTGGTGAAAGGCATTTTTATAAGCCGTTAACAGGATTCATTTACTCTGTAATAAGTTAACCTTTGTGTGCATTTCCTCCTACTAGGAAGAAGAAAGTTACAAATAAATTCTCATGGTAAAAATATCCATAACTGCTTAGAGAATAGATGGCAACACTCATATATGCATGTTTTAGGAGGTCAAGTATATTATAAGTGGTGTGTCAGAAAGAAGGATGCATATAATAGGATTGAATATAGTGCGGATGGGAAGCAAACTACAAATTACAAATAGCTTGCTTATATAGAGAAATAAATCGAGAGTATTATTGTAAATGTAGTTTACAACACTTTTAAGAGTCCAATATAACACTCTTTTAGTCCAACAGAATGCTTAGGACTTTTTTCTCTCTCTGAAATTCTCAGGATGCATATGTCAAAGATGGAAATAGTTCCCTAAAGATATTTTCTACATCAACAGTTTTTTCAGGTTCTTTAACCATCCTTTTACAAGGCCAGGTATAATTAAAATAATCATTCCAATTCACCTCTGTTTCAGCCTTAAGTGCAAAAAAATGCCTGCCCATTTATTAGACTGGGCAGTTTCTTTCTATTTTGCTGAATAGTAGATGCACTGCATCACCAAACATTATTAAAGTTGCTGAGCCATTAGGGTATGCATTAAATCCTTGATTGCCTAAGAGGTGCTGCATAGTGCGTTTCCTAACCAAGGTCCTCGAAACAGGAAATTGTACATCACAGCCTTCCAATTAAAATTATGGAGAAAAGTGTGATACCTTGCATGCTTGGTAAAACCCCTGCTATTCTAAGAACAGCTCTGGAAGCCACCTGTCTCCTGCATGCGCTCAAGGCATCCCATGAAGCCTGAGGGGCTTTTGCTAGAAAGATTTGAACGTATTTGGAAACACATATACAAAAATGTATAAAAGTTATTTACAAATATCTTTAGTAGACAGGATTTTTCATTTGGATAAAAATGCACTTGTACTTTTGAAATACCAGAAGGCATACTAATAGTTATCCCTGGAAACACCTGTTCAGATGATAATTGCCTTAACATTACTGGCTATTTACTGAAGTGCAAATATAACATTACCCTTGAATAATGGAGTTATTCTTCAGGAAAACCAAATTTCAGATCTCAGTTTATGTCCTATTTTTAACTGCAGGGTTATGCAGTACATCTGAGATTCATCAGGAGGCAATGTAGAGGTCTGGATCAGGATTAAGTTTAAACAAGGATTTGAGATTCAGAGCCAAAAGTTTTAGTTTAGGCTCCTATTTGATAATACAGAAACTTTTTGCTCCATAAGAATGATCCGTTCATATTAGGTTTCCTTCATTTTAGTTTAAAGATTATCAGACTTTGGAGGATTTGAATGCAACATACCATAAAAATATATGCATTCATATGTAATTCAGGAAAGACTTACATAGATACAAAGGAAATCTGGCAGCTAAAGTGAGTCATTACTATATAGCTAAATATATACTTTTGACAAATTATGGATCAAGATCCACGACATTTGTATTTCTCAGTTATAAAAATAATAGGAATGCATCATTGCTCCAGGCAATGTGTTACATTTATAATAGTCCAGTGGCTGTGATGTCACTTACAGTATCAGCCTATAGACTATAATGTCATAGAAGCCACTTCCTCTAATCTACTGAAGCTGATCTTTTACAAAAAAAAAAAAAAAAAAGTTTTTTTTTATTTATCTCTCTATATATCATCTATATCTATATCTATGTATATTTATCTATGTATATGAATGAAAACATATAACATCTCTTGACATTCCCCCTCAAGAGAGGAGAAAGGTTTGGACATTTGTTTCGGGGCAATGAAATAGTAGCAAAGCTGAGAACTAACCCTTTGATCATCTTTCCGAGGGCAAATGGTATAACCATCAATTACAGTTATGTTTTAGAAGAAAACATACTCCTTCCTTTTTTAAGAGTGTATTTGTTATTAATTATCCCCTAAAATGTGTAACTCTCCCTAGAAATAATAATGTCCAAAGGCAAAGCTCTGGATTTTACCATGGGAGTCAGAAATCCACATCACTTACTATCCTGAGAATCTACATTTTCCCTCTTTGAGTAAGCATACAGCCTTTGAGAATGGTTTACAAGCATTTTCATCCTGTATAATACTAGAGCTTCAGCTGAGTCCCTCAAGTGACCTTCACTGTGGCAGGACAACAGCTGCAATGGGATATTTTGCAAAAGCACTGCACTCAAAGCACAAACTCTGAGCATGGCACTAGGCTTGCTATAGGAATAGACAGAATTGTTAATTATAAGGATATATTTTATTAATTTAACCACAAAAAAGCTCAAAAAGTTAATATTTTTACTAGTTATCAAAACATTTTGAGAATCTATACAGCAGACAAAACCAGAATCCATTAATTCCATTTATTTTTAGAGACGCTATAGACTTCTCTATATAACAAACATTCCTTCATGTTCAGTGATGATATTCTTGTCCAAGAAAGAGTAGCAGAAATCCTTGAGAACAAAAGAAAAGCAATGAAACAAAGGGAAAAAAATCTCCATACAATTAAAATGAAAATTCAAAGTTTCTACGTCATTGGTAGTAGGAACAAATAGTTTTTTTCACATTGTTAGTCTAGCTCAACATGCACAAAGTAACCACATTTAAGTAAAGTATTGCCTTCGGTAGGCTCCAGCTGGCAGTGCTTAGTGTAACACGCCTACTCTTCTGGCAGAAGAAATAGGCGAAATCTAGGAATAATTCTTATGTGCAGTAGTAGATGATCTGAAAATCAAACAAGTCTTGGCCACACTTTCTAAAGCTTATCCATCTGCAAGGAAAACACAAGCTACGATGAGTTTCAATCATAGCTCAATTACAGTAGATATCAAGAAAAGGCAGGTAAGGGCTTAAAAACAAATACATCAAGTTCAGGCATAGTTTCAAGGAGTCAATTGAGGCTTCTGACAAGCAATTACAAGTCCACATAGATATCCAAAGTCAAATAAAGCAGACTCAGTGACAGATAATAAAGGCTTAGCTATCCATGGAACAACTAATTTGCCAGATGCATCCCAAAATAAGATAATCTTCAGCTTGCATACAAGAAACAGATGAAACTGTTAAATCATTTGGGTGAGAATAAAGAGACGGCAGAAAATGAAATTTGCCAAAATTGTATTGGAATTCAGTGAATGAGGAGATGATGAGACATCTAAAGGACTTGGAAGAAAAAGGAACGTATGCGTGGAGATACAGACAATTGTCCTTCAGCAAGGGCACAAACCAGCAAGGAATTCTCACTCGAAAGAAGTGGGAGACTGGCAGTTCACAGCAAATAGCAATAACACATTGTCCCTGCACTACAGTGCCTAAATACAAGCATAATCCTGCAGCATGGAGGAAAAACAAAACAAAACAAAACCTGCATGCTTTCTTTTTCTCCTTAGGTGTTTTTCAGTTTGATGTCTTGCTGATATAAACCACTGATAGCACAAGAGTAGCAGCCTACCTGGGTACAATAAACTCCTTAGTCATGTTGTGTAGGGCAACTGGATTATTGTTCACCAGGAAGTAAATTAACACTTACCTCTTTGTTGCAAAGGTTTTCTTCTTGAGAGAAATTGAATTTAACTTTGAGATAGCTGAACTGGGTAAGCGAACTATTGCTGTACTACAGGTAAGTTGATAGCAAAAAGAATACTGGCAGTCTTCATTTTGTGCGTTTCACTCACAGCTCAATTCATTTTTTTCACTGAATTCATGAATTGATTCTCAGAATTCATGAAGCTGCTTCTGTGTTTTTACAACCATATGTGTATGTAGCCAGAGGTTGTGAGTAATCAGCTGCTATAAATTTTGTTTACCTGTTTAAAAAAATGGTCTAAGTGGATTATGAGTTTTTTTATTTTGTATATATTTTTTCCATGAGCATCCTTGGTCCATCCTTTAATTGCCATTTGTATGTAAATTTTTATTCACTTTTCAAAACAACAAGAGTTTATAATAGTATATACACAAATAAGCCATGACAGATGACGGATACAGTCACAGACCTACAGAATAATCTTTTCCTCCCTTCTAACCTTCCCCATGTTTTTCCTTTTTCCCACTCAGGTTACACACTTTTGACAAGTGCTTGTTTCAGTTTCATTTCAGTGTCTCCAGCATCAGAGGACCATTTAATGCCCTCTGCCGCTCCACCGGCCTGACTGCTGCTCTTTTTGCTRTCTACTTTTCCTGTCCACTGGAGGAGAAAACATTGTTTCTACTCATTTAGTTTAGCAGAAGATGGGAGAGCTTGGGGGTCTCTGAGTGACTGAGCCAAGAGCAGCAACAATGGAGAAAAATAAGCAGGGTTGCATCAGGGAAAATTGATACAGAGAGAAACGCCCCCTCTCTAATACCACGAAAACCCACGGTAGTTTTGTTCATTTCCAAGGGAGGATTGAAGGGACAAGGCCGCTTCTGTTGCCTCAGTGCTGCAGAGAAAAAGCAACAATATGCTTCCTGAAGTGGATAGCAACGATAATTCAGCTTTTTGTCCTTGCTTTCTCCCCTCCATTCAGCTAGCAGCAGTGGGAAGCTGGAATATGATCTAACCAACTACTGGGCCAAATTCCCCTCTTCGTCATGCCGGTTCAATAACCTCAGCGCAAGGCACCCAGAGCCACCCAGGGGTGCCAGCGCGGCCGAGGGGAGGGTCTGGGCTGCATGCTGGTGCGAAGCCTGGGTGACGGCAGGTGCAGGAGCAGCGAGGCAGCGTCAAGGGCAGATAGTGCAGCTGTAGCTGAAACTGCCTCATCTTCTTTCTCTGCCACTAATCACCGCTTCTCAACAGCCACTCACTCAATGGTGCAGCCCGCTCTCTCTCCCAAGACTAATAACGGTGCTATTAGAGCAGCATCGCAAACATCCACAAATTATCTATTCCACTAAGTGCCTTTGGTCACATCTGCTTACTTAAAGGGTGATCAGTTAATCACTCTCATCCCTTCGTTGCTGTTGGTGTGAGCTCTGAAAAAATACATTGCTAGTGCCATAGGCACTGCCTGGGTAAACTTCGATGCTGACAGCCAAGGGGTCAAAGCCAAAACAATGGAGCAGCTGCTCCTACCGCAACAACAGAAAGAAAACAGTAAAAATAGGAGTCATAACGATTTGAAATGTCTTTATCCATTAAAATCATGTCTGTGTGGTGTGTTTTCCTCCTTGAAGTCTCTGTATCGTTAAGAGATATGTTTATCTAATGCAACACTGTCCAAAATAACTTTTGAGCATTTCGGAACTTCTTGAAGCTCTCATCAGTTCATCTATCCTTTTTAGAGTGACAGAAAAAAATGCAACTTTCTATCCAGATGAACGATAGGTAAACCGTTACTGGGCATACTAATCCACTTCCAGTGATAGCCAAAAAAAGAACTGCTTTAATTTAAATGAGAGTGGGAGCTGACTCCTAGTACGTAAACATGATATCAGACTGTGCATTATAAATCTGTTCTACAAAGTCAGCCATGAAGTGAACCAAACTTTCCTGAAGCAAAATGTTCCTCCTGTTCATGGACATATGGACCGTTAGGGGTCTGTGCAACTTTCCTTGATATGAAATGGGGATTTAGAAATTAAATTGCTCTCAATATTTGCAAACTAATCTCCAAATATTTCAGAATGAGCAAGGGGAATTGTGCTAAACCATCATGCTTTTTTCCTCTTTATACGAAACACTGTGCTTTCTGTTTGAGAATATAATGAAATGTTATGCTATCCTGTAACAAACATTAGGGAGTGAAGGAAAGGAGGAGAGGAAAGACGGGAAGAAGAAATTCTAAGTCTCATCTGTGCACAATTTTATGAGATTTATTTCATTCCAACAGACTTTATGAAACAATTCTATGTTTTCATCATCTAACCCACACTGATTTAGCAGCAGTTTTGTTTCATATTTTTAATCTACATGTATTAATGCATAATTAGAATGGGATTCCAGCTTTAAATTATAACTTACTGATTTAAAATTTTGCTTCTTCCTCTCATTTAATAGTTTTGAGATTAAAAATGGCAAGTGGTTGGATTACACTTCTCTGTAGAGATCTTTTCAGTTATCCAAATAAGTGATTTATAACTCATACAGGGAAAGGAGATGTTTGCACAAGGACATGCATAGGCAAATCTTTGCTGCACTCAGCAGCATAACTCTTGTTGACTTCAAAAGTGCCAAGGTTCCTCCCTGGTGAGAGGTCAGTGCCTGATGATTTTTTGTGATACGCTCAAAAATATTTAGGACGACACTACCCAGTACGATTGGTTCCTCTCCTGAGCTCCTCAGGAGCTACTTTCCACACCTCTGACAGAGGGGCACGCGACCGACCGTGTGAGCATTCCTCACCGGTTTCAGTCTGAAACAGGCCAGTTAAAATCACATGTGAGAGAGCAGTCACTTCCAGCAGAGGGGGCAGAAACTAACAGCAGTGGAGCAAATCGATCACCACCCTTTGCCTGGCTGTAATCAGATCACACTGTTGGTTATGACATCTCTGCTGAGAGGGCAGCAACCCACAGCTCAGTGACAGTAATTTCTTAAACCACTGAGAACATACCCTAAGTACTAGCCTGTCAGTTCTCCTAAAAGGACTCAAATAAAGTTAGGCAGATTTGCAGGGACGGTAAGAATTTTAAAATCAATTCTTATGGTTCAAGCAATGTGTTGGAATAGAGGAATACAAGAATTTCCTCTGTCTTGGCTGGTCAGTTGATGAAATTGGGTATAGTCACTAGACCTACACAGATTTCTACCACTGAGGGTTTTCTTGCTTCTTTCCTAATAACTGAAAAATAAAAAAAGATGAAATTAAATAACTGTGTCTTCCTCCTGGCCAGCTTTACATCTCACCATCTCTTCTGAGTTTCTTCAGCAGCTACTCCACTGAGCCAGTTCAGCTGTGCATCATTTGAGGTTGCGAACTGCTTCAGGCATGGAGATTCGACAGACAGGGAGGCATGCATGAAAATTTGTTCCAGATGGTCTGTACTTTCTGAACCAATAATTCACTGAGTGGTGACTTACATTAATAGAGAGGTGTCACGAAAGCATGGGGCATCACTCTTTTTTCATCAATACTAAAATTTTACTGGATTATACTTGTCTTCAAACTGCAATAATTGCTTCTGGTTTCCACCACCTTTTTGCTCCAGTCACTCACTGTTTCTCAGCCGTTTCCTCAGCTTTGATCCACTCATCTTTGAGCAAATCCCATTCTCTCCTCATATACCAATTCCAAAAATAAAATCCAGTCCTTAAAGTCTGGGGCAACCCTACTGTGATTTCAAATCTCAACACAATTTTAATAATGGTCTTACTCACTGAAGTTTTCACAACTTTGCTGTCCTGAAACACCTCTGCTCTCACAGGATAAACAATATCTCAGTTTACCAGATTTTAGAGGTCCTGACAGTTATGATAACCTTGATTGTAATATCATTTACCAGCATTCACAAATCTGCAGCAAGCGTAGCAATTTTGCTTCAGAAAGAGTAGAAGCTAGCCACCTAGCTGTACTTTAAACAGCTCTTGTACAGAGCACTATGGCAATCCTTAATTCAGATTCAATAGCATTTTATTATGTAAACAGTTGCATTAAGATCAGTGTTATTATACACACATTAAGTCTTAAGCAGTATGGTTAAGGGTAGTAGAACCTGGTCTTAATTGTACGTTCTTGAACTTTCTAAAGCTAATTCAGATGACTAATTTCTTTTGGAATTAAATCAAAATAACCTAACAGTTGGGCAATGTGTTACTGTTAACTTTTTAACAGAGTAGATGCCCAATGTCAATGTTTTTCTCTCTTGCTGAATATTATGTCCAAAAATTAAACCAAGCATTAATTTGTACGATAATGAGTTAATTTTAAAGTCAAACATATGGTCCATTTGCTTTATGTGGATGAAATAACCCACTACATGATTAGACATAAAGATTGCATTTCTGATTGTTGGACACATGAAAATGAATCAATAAATCCTGAACACTGTCAATACTGCATAAAGCCTAAAAAAATATTTAATAGTTCAAACTGTCCTTGTCCTTCATGTGTCCTAATTTACAAGGGGAACTATTTTTCAGTGCTTGAAATGCAAAATCAAATTTGCCTGTTTCATCACAAATTCTGCTTTTTTTTTAGCTATAGCAATTATACAATGCTGACATTATTAAGAAGGGGAGAATGGTTTTATTTTTACTTCTTTTAAAATATTTCAGCAAATAACCAGTATTCAAATCTTGGGTACTTTTATCCTTTAAATTTTTCTGTATCTACTTCACTACAATCAGACATCTATTAGACATCCCATTCTACTTAAAGTTGCTGCTAGTGGTTCAGATCATCTCTTTCTTTATTATTTCTTTTGTCTTCCTACGCAAGCTGAGCTGTGCCTGTTCAGGACAAAAAGGTGCTGGCATGGAGTGCATATGTGTGAAGTGTGTGGTTGCAAAACATCAAGCAACAGAAAAAGTGCAGAACTTCAGACAGTTAGAAGTGCTAGATGCATAGAAACTACAGAGGCACTTGATTCTTCACAGTGTCCTGATTTTCCAGATACAAAATTAAACTTGTAGTGTATATCTCTCTTGCTATATCTATTAAATATATAAACTACAATAAAACTGTATTGTTTCATTTTTCAGGGATTGTAAACAGAAATCATTGGTAACTCCTTAAGATATTTAAAAAGCTTGTTTAAGTTCTAAACTAGCGAAGCAGCAATGAGTCTTTATTATTAGTTCAACAGCTAGGAGAAAAAATCCCAAGCTTTTTCACCCCGCAACGTACTGAACATTTGAACTTTAAATACCGTTCTTTTTTTAAAAAAAATCTTTTACAGGAAGCCATTTCAACATGAAAAAAAAAAGTGTGTTTCCCTTGTTAGGTTTACCCAAGACAAACTCTCACAAATGCATTATTTTGTCCATGACTATTATCTCCTGCTGCTGCCTAACTGCAGAACAACCAGCCAGAACAGAGATAAGATCCAGGCATGCTATTCTTTTTACTTTTTTCTACACCAGACTCTGGCTAAAGACACTTAGTCCCAAGGGCTTCCATTCTCCGACTCTACAGAAATGAATGGAAAGAGGACTCCAAGCCAACTCGTCCAAGTCCTGCACTCCYGGAGTCTCCATCCACAGAACAGACAATCAGAGGTAAGTCTTCTCACTCTCAGCCACTTGACTTGACATTTTGGAGAACAAAAGTAGATTAAGCAACATAAATTTCATTCTTTCCTCTATTTTTTCTTTATCTGCCCTCTCTTGGTTTCTTTTTTTGATATTTTCCTTCGTTTTTTAGTCAAATAATATCCTCACTTTGTCCTTTGCTGTTTCTATAACATCACACATTAGGAAAAAAAAGTCATGAATATATTTTTTGCCAATCTTCGTCAGAGCCATTATGCTAGAGACATCAAACCATATTTGGTCGTGAGATCACACCTCTTCCTGATCTACCTTGTTCCTTATGTCTTTTGGAGTTAAACCAACATATAGATAAGGAGAGGAGTTTTTGATCTGAGAGCTTTGGAAGTAGATCAGCTTTTCACGGCAATTGACAAAGCAAATAATATAAGCAAATTACATACGGAAAATAACTGGCACTATTTATTGTGAAGTCTAACAATAAATATAGCTTTGGTTTTTTTTTTCACACTCTGGCTTGGGTAAGAAAAGAATGACCCAAAGTGTCCTCCCTTAGACCAAACTATACCCACACTGTAGTTCTTAGCATATGCGTTAGATAAGCAGTTTTCTTTTTTATCTTCAGACTGGATTTCAGAGCTGCAGCTTTATTTGCTGGTTCCCACTGCTGCTATTGGCTTTGGTCCTTTTGTGTTACAATATATTGCCTTCTGAGGAATTCAGATCTCTCTTGCTCTTGGACTATTTCAAAGGTAAACCTAGAATTTAGACCAGATGAAGGCAATCTAAGGCTTTAGTCACACTACAACTCTACACTTGCTGTAGAATAACTCCAATTTATGCAACATCTTGTGGTAATAATAAGTTTGTGCATTCTCCAACCAAAGATGGAGAAACTTTTCCATCATGGGGTTCCATCAAAACAGCACTAGTCCTTCTTCCCTGTTGAGGAAGTAGAGGTTGTATAAAAGCTGTCTTTTCCCTCTGAATACATACTTCACAAATAGGAATGTATTCCCCTTGGTTGGTAGGCTTGCTYTTCCTAATCCACTGCCTTTTTTTGCTTGAAATGGTATTCACAGTATTTTTGGAGTTCCCAGAATCCTGGCATTAATGCTTTATTATATGTGTGGTAATTGTCCCTCATGCTTCGTTTAGTCTTTTTGCAAGCTCTGACAGATATTTCTCCTGTGATTTCAGTCTGTTCTATTTACAAGTTTTCTCCCTATATACATAAAGTGAAAACTTAGATTCTGATATGTCACTTGATGAAGAATAGGGACCTAGAGTGATATGTCTTCACTGACCTTCCTTAAGCTGGTATTGAGAAAAAGTATCCCTACATACAGCTATGTATTTAGATGGGTTATGTATTTCAGTTTTTAAGTTTGTGTGTTTCACAAACAAGGCACAATAGTAACTTTGTGTGTAAGGGCAGAAATTAAGTCCCTGAGCTGTATAGGTAAACTCTGCATTTATAAAGACCTCTGGATCATAGCTGATATTGTCTAAAGAGTAAAAATAATGCTGTTGTTCTTATTGCTTGAACATCATCAGTGTGATTCTCATTGTTCCTCAGAATAAAATAATTGAAGCAATTTATCCTCAAGACATATGCTATATAACTCTATCCATTATTGTTGTAGTGAAKTGTAGTAAATAAGGCTTTGTGCTAGTTTCAACAACAGAGTCCAGTACATAGGGGAATGATAAAAAAAAATAATACTTTTTCTGCTGAGACTACGGATCCCATTCTGCTCAGCAGCACTTTTTGGCTTATCTATTTACCCTGTAAACCAAAGTGCTCAGCTGAAGTCAGACTGGCTAGACCATGTAATGTATAGCAGAAGACTTGTGSAAATGTCCTTTTCTTTCACTCTGTGTTTTCATTGTAGTGAAAGGGCTTGAATTAACATTTCAACAATGTGGGAGACTGTGTGGGTATTTGGTCCAGAATGTGAATGCATTAACAAGGGAGTTACTTCACTAGTTTATAGCTTTCAAACCACAGCTGGAAGCTGGAACTGTACATTATCTTTTACACTCAATAAAATTCAGAAAGGACAGGAACCTGATTTTGTCATTGCTGTTATTTCAGTTCCATCTGGCCCTTTCTTAGCTTCATCAGTCCTGAATTAATTTGACCAAGGTGGTCATGGGTGAAAAGAACAAAGAAGTTTGTTGATAAAGAGGGGAGAGGTGAGCAAATCAGGAGGTGAGATGGGGTGATAGAGCAGCAACTTGAGAAAATGGAAAAAATCATTAGGATGTGGAGACTGTGTGTGCACTCAGGGATATGGGCAGGATTGACTGGGCGAGAGGAAGAAGGTAGGACAGAAGAGGCAGTCAGAGGGTAATAGAGGGCAATAAATTGTTTCTATTTTAATGGTGTGTGAGAAGAGGGAAGGCTTAAGTGAAACAGCAATCTGGAGAATCACGTGCAGCTGTCAATATGATGGGTTTTGTGAATGCAAAATATATTGCTTGTTATCATGGGTATTGTTATTTGAAGTATGTGCACTTTGTACAGATGGATTTTTTTGTATGAAAATCACTGGCATGAGTAACAAATTCTATGAGCTATAAATGCAGATGTCATACTGAAAAGTACACAAAGAGGTTTTCATGAGTGCATACGGAGGTCCTGTTGAATGCACATCCTATACTAACATTAGGAATTTATCATATTAACTTGCTCATCTGAAATTGATAGCAGAAGTGAATTAATCAGTGGACTTTGATACAGGACACAGAGCCTTAATAGCCTCCCTGCTGTTACTTTCACAAATGGCAAGGTGACAGTAATTGGTTRTTGATGTTAATCTTTGATATGAACAACTCAAATAACGTCTCTATAGGTATTGATATCAGCAGTTCCATAGGATCAAAGAGCAGAATTGCAGACAAGAATTTCTCTGTAGAAGGAAACAAATGAAAGGTGTTAGACCTGAAAGTGATTGAAATCTCCCAACATATCAGGAAACAGAGAAGGTGAAACACTCAGTTGTGACAGCCTGCAGTGGAGGAGACTAGGTGAGAAAATACTGTCACTGCTGGCCTGCAGAAAAATATGACAAGAAAAATTGTTGATGGACACAGAGGACTCAAATATGGTAATTATTTTGTTTTGTTGCTATTTTAGAGCCATGTAAATGGAAGCAACTGAAGCAGAGGCGCAGTTTGTGGTTAAATCTGAGTCACACTATGACAAAGAAGGTAATTAAAAGAAAAAGATTTCTAGTTACAAGTAATCTGAAAGAGGAACACTGATATAATTATAAATCTACTCTTGCATTATTTTTGTGCATTAATTTTACTATTATTAAAGCTGTATCTGTTTTTTGCAAACAGTTATTTCACAAACTACCTTTGGTAGCCTGTTTTCTTGCCAGTACAAACACAATATTATGATTTTATTTTTACTGCAAGAACAACTGGCTGGGGAAAGCTATCTTCTTGAAAAAAAATAGTCTTGGTAGTTAGCAAACGTTGGCCTGGGAAGCCAAACCAAACTTTGGAATTTGAATAACTGGATTATAACTAAAATCTGCATCAGCAACTCAATGAAACCCCTAAATTTTGATCTGTTTTCCATAAGTAATGTAATCAGTATGTGAGAAGAATGCATTTCTGTTTGTCTGAAGTAGGTGGTTTTCCTTCTGTGAAAATATGTCTGCAAGATCATTCCGCCTTTCTCTCTTTCTTTTCCTTCCTGGTCCCCTTCCCCTTCCCTTTCCTTATTGTCATTGTTTAGCAAAGCGGCCCAGAAAGTTCCCTTTGAAAATGGTGATCTGAGCCGAAAGAGCTGAGGGTGAACGCAGCACAGAGGAAGAGAAAGTGCAGCTGAGATTCATTGTTTGTACTCCTATTGAAAATGCACGGGTAAAGCAGATGAATGAATAAAGCAGGAGCTTGAAGAGCTGCAGCTTGCAGGGGCAAAAAAAGGATAAGCAATTACATCAATTTACCTGGCCAGAAAGCAGCGACTCCTGCATATAAGTCCCCATCTGCTGTAGCTCCTCCAGTCTCTATGGTAGCAATTACACAGACGGAAGAGGAACACCAAATTCTTAAACACTGATGAAAGGCTGAGGGAAACAAATTGGCTTACATTTGCTAAAATGGCTGGTGATTTCAAGTTTTAGGTGACTTAACTAAAACTAAGAAGTTTCAGTTTCCAACCCTGCTTAGTATGCAGCTTCTGCAAACGGAGCTCTTCACAGGGGTCTCAAGTTGGTCTGCTGTAACCTAACAGCCATAAAGACACTAATAAGGAGAAAGCTATAGTCTTGTCACCTCCTGACAACATTTCTCAGCCTTATATTGGATTCCTGGAAGGATAAGTCTTCCTTTTTACACAGCAATACAAAAAATGCCTTTCTTTGGTACTTGACTAAACAAGGAAACAGGTGATTTGGTTAGTATTATGAAAAGGCAACTGAGAGATTGATTTGCCTTTTGGATGGGTGTGGTTGAAGGCTGGCCTGGGTCTAGATACACATAAAGGCGATTAGCTTTTCATAGCTCCATCTAACTGAAATTTGGCATCTAGATTCCCACTTTTGTGTATACATAAGTAACTTGATTTTCAGTGGTGCTAAGCAAATAACAGCCAGCAACTCCCACTGACACYAACAGGTTGTTGACACACTTATAAATGTAGTCTTTATGAAAATTAAGAGTGAAATAAAAGAACAGGTATTTTTCCATGCTTGGCTGATGTTTTGAAACATATTCCCTCATATCTTTTCTAGCTTTACTGCAAACATTTTTGCATGTCTAAGAGTTGTCACACAACACTTTTTTAGGCATACAAAGAACCTAGTTCAGAGGTTAAAAGTGCAGCAACTGAGCAAAGATAGTAAGCAAAGAAGCGGAGGAGTAATCGGCAATGTGAAGGACAGAATTATTCACAGAAAATACCAGCTTTTCCCTGTCTCATTAACATAGCTCAGACTCCTACTACACCACTGATATGAAGGACAAGGACATTCTGTTAAGTCTCCTGAATCATTTTCAACAATTTATGCAAAGTTCAAATTAGTTAACTTGAAGATAGKTGAACTGAAAACCTTTTGCTTAAAAGAACAGAATGAGGACTACTAATGAAGGACTTCTTCACCAATACATAGTAGTTTGATTGGAAGAGAGCGGCTAGTAAAGAACAGTATGTGCTCTTTTTTTCCATAGCAGATACAACTCTTGGAAAAATAAATAAAAATGTTGATTCATCCTTCAGCTTTGCACAGGATTGTTTCTGCATGAATGTATTGGATGTTTCTTGTTTTCATTTCTGAGTTACACACGAGCCTAGTGATTCTGGAAATGCATGAATAATATTTTTATCATCTCTGTTAAGGTATCCCCTCAAGCCCTGTAATTCTTGTATTGAAGAATGAAAACAATCCCCTCATTTACAGCCCAGTCCTTAGGTGCTAAACCCTCCCAGTTGTGACTTGGGGCATATATGAAAATTTTTCATCACTGCAGGTCTGGCCATAGCTCCTGTATTGTATAAAGCAGCAGTGCATAAGTAGAAGACTAGGCTTTGCTCAAGAGATGCAGATTTCCAATCATCCATGGGATGTTAGCATAATAATAAGAGCAGTAAGATAATCTCTGCATTTATTGCTGACAGGATGTTTAAATTGAGAAACTTTTTTTTTTTTCCTTTTAAAAGAAAATATGTCATTCTGTTACAGCAGAAAGCTACAAAATCAGGGGACCATCCTCAAATTTATTGACAGCTTTAGCTTGTGAATAGCACATCAATTATTGACAAAGAGAGAATAGATATTAAAAAGAAAAAGGATGTAAATATATGAAAAGTCTCTAAAAATTAACTAATAGAAAGAATAGAGTTTAAATATGGTTCTCTGATCTGAAACAGCATCAACAGAGTATTCAGCTGGAAATCTATGTTAAAAAAGCTTCCAATCCTTTATCCAATACGGTTTAGTTGGCTGCTATAAAATGAATCCCATTGTGCTAACAATATAATTAAAAAGGGCTAATGTAAACATGCTTATTATTTTGCCTGACAAACATTGGCACTGATTATTATGCCATCATCAGCCAATCAGTTGTTGTTTCCAAAACTTGATTTATATGATGTGTTTATTGGACTTTCCATTATATTCCCAAATGCTGTATATTAAACATTACTTAGCTATTTTTCAGTCACAAGTCATAACTGAGCTTTATATCTTTTCACATTGAAATAATATGTGCAACACCTACCTGGAATACATCCATCTGCAATAATGAAATAGTGAGCAGGTACTGTGCTGTCAATTTAACAAAGGCATCAGAAAAGCCTCTTTTTTTTTTTTTTGCTTTTAGTAGTATGTACAAATATGTCATTGTTCTGATAGAAAAACAAATCGCTCTCTTTAACTGTTTCTTACAAATTTGGAGAAAAGCATGGTCTAACTTCTAGTTTTCTGTCTCACAGGAGTCTCTCCTGTCCATATAATTCATTTTGTTCTTTCACCTTCTGTTGTTGTTTTCCCACATGCGACGCTATGGTCAAATGGCTTAGAAAATTCAGTGAAGAATTTGAAAGTCCGTATGCTGAACAGATCCTCAGATTTTCTCTGGAGTTTAGCTGTGTTCTTAATTAGGGTTTCTCCAATTGTGAAACTGATGAAAATAACCTCTACATGATGAGTGAACAGTGGAAACAGACTATTACTACTACAGTATCAGGGATTCTTCACTGACACAGTCACTGCATCCGTTTGCTAGAATTTCTCTCAACAAATAATTTCCTAGGACCATTCATATCAAAAACACTTTTAAATGATAAAAATAAATGTTCTGTGGTTTGCCCATTTCATCAACTGTACTTACACGTGTAATGGTTAAATACAAAGATCAGCCGTTCCAGCTAGTTTGAAAACTTTCTTAAATTAATTTTAGGCTTTCTCTTCTGATGCTGGGGTGCAGACAGAAAGAAACCATTAAAGCATATTCTTTTTCTCCCTCTGGACTTGAGGAGTCTACAGAGCGATGACTCAGAACAACAAACAAACTGAAAAGCAGCCAGACTGTCATGACTGCCATTCTATTGTTGTAAATTTGACCCCCCTTGGAATATTATTTTTAAGGACTGGAAAGACAACAAACTAAATTCTGCTCTCAGTTGCTGTAGAGCAACTCCAAGTCCACTCTGTTTCTTCTCAACTGTGAGGATATATTTTATTCCTGAAGAAAACTTTGCTTACAGAGCTTATAGTTAACACAACAGAAAAAAATACAATATACACAGCAGGTCTAATTTGCTATTCCTGCTTTGCAGCAGTGGGTGTAGAAAGCAGGGAGAATGGCTGCAATCACACAACTGAGTGCATTATGTTTGAACAATGCATGCCAGCCGCTAAAAAAGAAAATGTGAGAGTTAATTATTTTTCTCTTTACATTTGGTATGACATTCATGGAATATGTGAGTTACTTAAATACACAGTGTTATTGCTCCCTTCCTTTCTTTTACTGTGCATAAATTCAATTTACCAAAGTCCCTGTTCTTTATCCCTGTTATATATGTGCTTCGTGCAGTGCATCACGCTGCTAAATGGAGGATTAATTATCGCACAGTGAATGCATGGAGATTATACTCCAGTTCTTGATAGTTCCTGTGCTTCCATTTGCTACAATACTCAAGAACCAGACAAAGGGAGATCTATCTACCTATCTCTCTGCTGGCCAGCTGAATACCCTTCACATAAGACTTTCATATAAGAAATAAGTTCTCTCCAAAGTCACTCCATAAAGTGTGAGCCTCCTTTCCCTCTGTGCAATTGGAAACCTGATTATGGTGGGGAGGGGACAGAAGAGACACCATCACCTATAGATGGCTAAGCTGGGCTCTCCGGACTGCCTCTTGAAGGTTTTCTCCTTCTCCTAAGTGTAAACGCCTCATCAGAGAATTTTCTACCCCCATCTGTCACATGCTTTGTTCTGGCTCAGTGACCTGCATCATCCCTGAAAAAAAGCAGCTGCTGAAGTCATTTATAGGTCAGAAGTCAGTCTTTAAAGTAGCTGGACTCATCCATTAATTACTTGGAAAATCAGGCCTCGTATTGGCAAAGAAAGCTGATTTTTAGTGGAGGGACTAGCACCTGATGTGTTTATGATTGTTGGAACACGGAGAAGGTGACAGATACCATTTGTACCAGCTGGAACTTGTGCGTTATCTTGACATGCAGCCTCAGGAGCACTGACCTACAGTAATCTAACCTGGGGGTGGCGAGATCCTCTGCAAGGCAGAAAGAATAAAGCTTCCTAGCAACCTGAAAGCAGAGGAATACACAAAGAGGTAAAGGAAAATGAGTCTCTTCGTTTAACTAAGCTTAAGGGGGATTCAGATAAGAATCCAAAGCTTTGTGCCACTTGGATGCTGTGAGGACTATTTACTTGCAAAAGTAATACCACAGTTAGTTCTTCAAAACGATTTCCTTTCTAATTAATATTATTTCATTCTTGAAACAGCTTTTCTTTGCTCAAAAATAGTTTCTATTAGAGGTCCTGACACTTTGTTAGTAGCAGTGCATGGAAATTAGGCATATCCTAGCATTAGAGTAATTAGGATTGAAGAAGGTCTTAAGAGATCATTTTATTCTAGTGTCTGGCTAAGAAAATCTGATTTTTTGTTTTAGCTGCTGTTTGATCATCACTATAGGCTTTAAGCTCCTCAGTTTTTCTTCACATAATTTTTAGCGCACCTCTGATCATTCTTGTTGCTCTTCTCTGGATTCTCTTCACTACTTCACATCTTTCCTAAAGGCAGAGTCCTTTAAGCAAAATACTGTACTTTAACTAATGTATGCTAAATAGAACAAGATTATTTTATTCATGCTGCAGACATGTTTTCCCTTTATACAAACTATCATGACTGTTTTTTTGTTTTATTCTCCCCCTCAATAATTTGACCTAGGTTGAAGATTTAATCCACTATGGCTTCCAGAAAGGTTTTTGCAAAACTGTTAAACTAATTACTCTCTGGGCTATTTTCATGCTGCTGTTGATGCCTGCATTCATATGGAATAAGCACTTATCCTCACCCAAAATATATTAGAGAATTTTCCAAATTTGTAGAGACAGTTTTTAATTTTAATCCCCTTCTCCAAAATACTTTGTTGCTTCCAAATTGTGTCAAATTTAATAAGCACCTCTTCTATGCAAACATGCAGGTATTTAAAACCTGTGCCCATCTTAGAGCAAGTTCATCTAGACCACACTCCTTAGCTTGCTCCTGTTAAAGTGAAGCCAAACAATATCAAAACCTTTACTAAAATTGAAGTATGAGGCATATCTTGCTTCTCCTGAATCTAAAAGGCCCTCTACTTTACGGTGAAAGCAGGTAAGGCTGCATTAAAATAGCCTTTTTCTTGACAGTTTTAAATTTTTGACAAACTCATTCCAACATCTAGATTCTTATCACTTGTCCTAGCAATTTTTTTCTTGAAAATAGTTATGCGGTGTCAGGCTTGCTCTAGTTCTGTTACTAAAAGTAGTATTACATTCAGCTTTCTCTAGCTGGTGACTCATCCTTCACAAGTCCTCAGTGATAACTGCTGCCATTCTTGGAGTGTTTTAGCCAATTCTTTAAGTTCTATAGGAAAAAATTTACTAATCTCAGAAAACCTGAAAGTACCCAGATGTCCTAAGACTCCACTAAACTCCTGTTTCTGAAGCTGAGGTTGAAATTTGACCCTTTTGGCACTGTTTTTAATTAACAACCGGATTACTAATTTTTATAGTGGAAGCCACTGATGATTGATGCATAGCTGAGCACTATCAGCATAATACTGAGAGCTGAAGTCGTGGCATCTCCCCCATATCTTCTGCTGTTCTCTTTTTCCAGCTTAAAGGTTTTTGTGAGGTACCACAGGAGAAGTGTTTTAGTGCTGAAGAGTCCTTATCACTTTTCATATCTTTAACTGTATTGTGAAGATGCTTGTAGAGCTAGTGTATTGCTGTGTTGTCTGCTCCGGATAGGTCATGTAGGAGTGATAGTTCTGCTCTGTGGTCTACTATGTCAAAGACTGCATGTAGGTTCAGCAATATTATATTGATCTGCATCCATGCTCACAAAGAGCTTGTCTTTTAGCATTAGTAGATCGATCTGTGGGCTGTGCCCTGGTGTGACCCCAAGTATGCAACATCCAGTTGCTGGCTGATATAATAGTTTCCTGAGCTTGTTGGTTAGCGCTTCCTTACAGCCTTCACCCATGGATAGTACTTGGAGAGATCTGCAAAGCTAGTTAGTTACTTGAGAATTGGGTAAGCTACTACACTTCTCAGTTTTAGGTTTTCTAAGGTCACTAACCAGGGAATTAATTGTACTGAAAGTTGCTTCTAAGCAGTCAGACAGAGATATCAGGAAGCTGAAAACA
This sequence comes from Apteryx rowi, assembly GCF_003343035.1. Taxonomy (NCBI): domain Eukaryota; kingdom Metazoa; phylum Chordata; class Aves; order Apterygiformes; family Apterygidae; genus Apteryx; species Apteryx rowi. The sequence goes on along the minus strand of NW_020451069.1, from coordinate 74,183 downwards.
AAAATGAATTCTGTGTGACTTCTTTCATTTTTTAATGGACTTTTATTTATGTATATTTGGATTGGTTTACCTTCACATTTAGACTATCAAATGCAGATATACCCATCTGGCAATTCACTCCATTCCTACTTTCAGGCATTTCCTCTGAAGCCTCTTAAATAGAGGTCAGCATGTATCTAGCTTTACATTTTAAATGTAAACTAGGAAAAAAAATTGTTCATAATGGTTCAGCAATAGGTAGATCAGGAAATATTTTCCCCCTCATAGCAAGTTTTGCATTGATTCTGAAAACAAAAAAGTAGTCAGTACATGAAAAGGCGCTTTTTTTATATATACTCTGGGGGTCTGGGGTGGCAGGAAGAAGCCAAATGATTTTTAGAGCCGGGAAGTTTTTATTTTGGAGAGTGGGACTCTGCTTTCAGATTGCCACATCTTCCTTTTTTCCTGCCACCCTGCAAAGCCAGACACTTGCAATGATTTTAGCTCCAGGTGATCACAGTGTGGCCACTAATTTCTTACAGCATAACTTTATTTGTTTTCTGAACCATAAAAACTGGCAAAGGTAGACTTGGAGGTATTTGGGTCATATCTATAAATTTTATTTATGTATAAAATATTCATATGTATATGTCCATATATATATATATRTATATATATATATGAAACTACATATATATCAGATATATTCTTAGGCATCTTTTCTGGGCAATGGGGAGTCTTCAGTTACTAATAGGATATCCTAGAGGTTTGTTTACATGTGATAATTTGGATCAGCTATATCTCCTTCATGTATTTAAGTAAGTTCACACTGTTGCTGATTTTAATAGGAAAAGGTGTATATCAATTAAAAATAAAGATTATGTATCTTGTATGATTTACATTTAAATTCAGTTCATGTGTAGCTAAGAGAGAATTTGTGGACTACACGCTATTTCTTTTCAGTAGGTGTTTAACAATATTCATGACTTTACTTTGGTGTGGAGCAACTCTTTGACAACAGTCATTTTATGCAATTTACAACATAATAATTGCAATGCAACCTAAAGGACAAAATGCCAGTCTATGAAAAATATAAAGTGGCGTGCACTTATCTTCAGCAAGAAAATATTTGTTCATCCAACAGTGTCTTAGTTTCAAAAATGGTAGCAAGGCAGATCACAGCATAAATTTAAATATATTGCACATGCGTTGCACCTGAATTGGCAAAAAGGCTGTTGTTTTTTAATATTCTAGTAACTAGCTAATAACTTACGACATCTGAATTAAGATAATGTTTTTGCTGTAACACTGTTACTAAGCTAAAGGTAGGAAAAGCTCTCCTTGAATCACCCTCATGTAATCTGATTAGCAAGCAAGATGGAGAAAGGGAGCACAAGGAGTTTCAGATGCAACACAGACATTTTTCAAATACTTTGAACTGTGTTACTAGCAATTCTCCTTTAAGAAGAAGAAGCAATTCATGACTTTTAAATGTTAGATTTACGAATRTCCTGGTTTATTATTATCCTTGAGAGCCAAACGCTTTAGAGGTAATGAAGATAATGCATAGGTGGAGCTCAGAGAGCAAAATTCTAATAGTGTGTGTTGTAAAAGAGAGTCTCATTAAAGAAAGTACACAGAAAAAGGTGTTCTAAGTAAAGTTAAGGGAGTGAGTAGAGGTAATTTTACTAAATTTTGCCTTTTTCCCCACATAAGATACTGGGTGTTAGAGTGATTTGCAGAAAGGCACAGTGTTTAACTAAATAGTGGGAATACTTGGATTCAGTATTAGCAGTAGAGGAGTGCTTAATGCTCACACAAGCGCTCTTCATCTTGCAATGTTTCCCTAACATTCAGACACGTGTACTGATAAGAAAACACAATGAAAAGATGGGACATCTTGGGGGTTATCATGAAAACAGTCCAAATATGTATGAAAAATAGCAATAATAACACTTAATTTCTGAATTGCCTTATATCAGTTCTGCCACATGCAGCTTTTAAATCTGCAGTGAGGCAGAGAGGAAAAGGAATGGAATAGTGATCTATAAAATAATTTTAATTATTTAATGCTAAATTATTTATAGAAAACAATTTGGACTGGTTAGTATGTTTTAAATATGTGGCCTTATACAGTGACAAAAAAGTGGCTTTACTTTCAAAGAATTTAAAGTCTCTGCCCATGAGTTTACACAACGAATTCCAGTCTTACGGAGACATTTCTAGTGATACTAATTCTTCAAGGACACTTCTTCAAGTAGTACTATCATTACACACCCTTTAAGCTTAGTCAGATGCTTCTTTATAGGAAAATATTAATATTACTAAAATTGTTTATTATTTGTTGCACCTCATAGGGTTCATTTACTCTCTTGAGATGCTGTGAAATACAGGATGCAAAAGAATTTAAAATATAAAATTCAATTATTAAACAACAGCAACAAGGGTTACAATACTATGATGTAGCCGTGACCTCTGCTGAGGAAAATTAGATTGTCTTCTCCCCTAGATGGCCTTCTGAGGCCTACAGCAACTTCTGTACAAAGAAGAGCTTAGAGACCACTGGAGCTAGTGAAAACAAAAATAATTTATGGTAAATTAAACTAGCTGCCTGACAAATCTTGAAAATATTTTTCCAAACAGCAGAACAGCTTCAGGAAAGGTAGAAGATAACCTTAATAAAATAAGCCCACAGCCTGGTATTTTGCCATATTTCCCTCAACAGAAGGAAGGTTTGAGCTACTCACATTACCACTAGGGGCGAGTAGTAGCACATCCTCCTTCTGTGACAGCTGTAATATTATTATTATTATTATTATTATTATTATTATTAATTATTTTAAAAGGTCTAAAAGGTGGGTAATGATTGGGGAAGGGGAAGGAGGCATGTTGCAAATCCCAAGGGCTGGAGATGTCCATCTGTCCGCTTCCTCAACTCCCACCCCAAAGAGCAGGATTTCACACATTCTGCCCCCAGCCTTTCCCTTTGGTACTTAACGCAGCATTTGCTCCACATCCTGCCTGTTTCAGCTCCCATCTTGAGGCATATGATTTTCTCCAGCTGTGAAGTAGGAAGCTGAAGACTTAACGGAAAGGACCAGTTTCCAAAAGTTAGTCCTGAAAACGCCTGTCTTGTGTGGGACAACCCTCTCTCTTCTTTTGGTCATGTTGCTAACAACTTGGTCCTCCTTTACACATCACATTTAACTACAAATGGCTAAAGCCCATGCACTGAAGATAAGCTTGTGAAAAATACCCAAGGGCAGTCCAATTGTTTTGATGAATAGTACCAAAACTGTTGATAAGATGCRAAATAAATATTGTTTCCGGCATAGTTTGTTGCAATCTATAATGTGTTGCACCTACTTCATGGAGGAAAATCAACTGTTTTAGATCCAATCTATATTCTGCTGAATTTCCTTCTAGAAGTCAGGGATTTTGAACAATTGAATTAATCAAGGTAGATGAAAGCAGAATGATTGGATTGCAACTGTCCTGGGGCTGCTGGCATCAAAAATATGAAGTTATTATAACCAAGGTCTGCAAAAAGTCATAAAACTGCAGCARTTAGAAAAATGGAAGTGGCACGTGAGAGCTATGGTATTATCTGTATACAGAGGAGAGGTTTGGGAACCATCACTGATCTCTAAATAACAGAGAAAAGGGCTCATCCTTCACTCATGAATGAGATCACTGTTGTAACTGATGGTACCTTCCAAAATGGCTTCGATCATTAGGGCTCCAGTGGCTGAATTAAAATAAAATGAAGGATGCATATTCTGATGCTAAAGCAGTGAAAATGTATTCCTTCTTGGTGACAGATAAAACAGATCATTTTACAAGGAAGTGTTTTACCGAAAGTGTTTCGGCTTTGTAGTTCCCTGGGAAAATGAAGAGTAATGTAAAAATTGGACAAGATGAAACTAGCTGTTTCATTCCAGATATTGACTGCACAAGTCACTTTCAATAAATCTACTGCTTATTGGACTTAAGGCAGCACTTTGTTAACATTATGAAGGCTGTACAAAACGTTCTGTGTAGTAAGATAGCCTTCTGGTACCAAAGCCTGAAACTTATTCTAAAGACATTTTTGTGTATGTTTTCCGGTACACAAGGAAAAGAAATGTGAATTGAGTATAACAGGTCTGCTGCAGAATGGCTGCCAATGCAATCTGACCATTAAGATAGATTCATCAGSCCCCTGTAAAAACGAAACCCTCGGCAACAAGAAGTAATATCTAAACCCTTATTCAGCTGTTACGGCAGGATCCTTTTCACCAAAGCATAGCTGCCTAAAATYTGTGTCTAGTCTCAACTAATCAGTTAGGTTCCTAGAGGTGAGAGAAAACCAAAAATCACTTCCATGGGGAGAAATGGAATACCATCCTGACTGGTGTTTACACTGAAATCAAGCTGGCACAGCATTTCTAAGCAAGTGTTGCTGCCTCCGCAGGAGACGGGGGTCAAAGCTCCCTGGATGAGAGAGATATCTGCCTTGATTCCCTGTCCCAATGACACATGCTGAGAGACAAGCTCTGCAAGCACACTGGCTGCTTCCCTGCCTGCTGATATCTGGTGCCTGCCTTGTGCACCCGAGGGGACCTTCGGAAACCACCTTCCTTCCCCTTTCCTGACACTGCCATGGAGAAAGATGGGAAACTTGGGAAGCAGGTTCCCATACCCACTGAATGCTGTTGGAGCTCTCATTCCTGCTCCAGTATTAGCTCAATAGCTGTCAGGTATTAATTTGCTGGTGCTGCATTTTTTTTTTCCTCTCCTCTGTAGTGTAGCTAGACCTGATTACAACTCGCCTAGGTGAATGGTGTAAGAGGTCAGCAGATTTTGTTCTAGGCTAGCAGGCACTTTAGCCCAGGTTAATAGTTTAAACAACTAGGGCTGTAGGCATTTAAGCACGGGAGATGTCGATCTAGCACACTGATACCCACCATGAATGCACCCCAATAGACGAGGGGGAGGAATTACCTTCTGGAGGAGCTTCTGCATCTCTGCTTTAGAGACTGTCTAGACAAGTCTTTCAGACTAGAAACATTAAATAGCTCACAGTGAATTGCCCAAAGCACTATCTATTAACATAACAATCCCTGAGCATAATAGGAGTAAAGCTGAATATTCTTGCTCTGCATCTGTTCTTGGCTCTGCTTTCAGGACTTCGCTATTACCATCTAGCATGAGCTGAAAGCCCTTAGGCTCTTCAGAATCAGCTTGAGGAATGCTCTGCATAGAAGAGCAGCTGAACGAGGGGAATGCAATCTCTCGCTTGACATGTGAGTATTGACTTCTCCTCGAATCTGGCTCAGTATTCTACAAACTATACCCCTGATAATCAGGAAAATGTATTCCAAATCTCCAAGAAATGCTGTGATCATATTTGCCAATTTTTTTTAAGTGCTACGATGTGAATCACATCAATCTGTTTTTTTTTACAGTGTAATATATGGCATTATCACCAGATCCTCCATTTAAATGAAAAGAGCAGGATATTACTAATAGCTTAAAATCTGTGAATCATCATAGGAAAATGACAATCTAACTTTTGTTTTCCAGGGTGTAGTGACTCTCAAGTAACTTTTTTGTTAAAAAAATCTGGAGAGGTACTGCTGCTAGTATTTTAATCTTACCTGATTCCATTTCATTTACTTGTGATAATGACATCACATAAATAGAGTTATTCCTCATCCAGAATGTTAATTAATCTAGGGCTTCTACAATAGATACATTTCTGATTCAGTAGAGCACATTAACATGCCAGCAAAGCATTGACATTAATGAGACTTAGTCACCTGCTTAAAGCTAAGATATCTTTGATGGATATTGATAGAATTTGCTACCTGCATAGAGTTGGGGGCATATGTGACTGATTTGCTTAACACAGATATGATGTCTGCCATCTGCAAGTTAGAGCTGTTCCATTAGGGTAAGATAAGATGATAAGATCTGTTTCGTATGGCTTTAGATGTCAAAGCTCTGTGTCCTGTTTAAGTTCATTGTATAGGTTCAGTCCACAATCAGTAGAGAAAGCCAGGCATCTCTGCTGTTTCTCCCATATGTAAATAGGTATTTCTGCATAGCTGTGATACATTGGATTCAATGATGAGCCAGTTGCAGCCTTTCAGCTTGTTCCCAACCCAATCCACAGTTTTCCAACCTTTTCACTGTTTGTGAAACCACACTATAAGCAAGATAAATTAAATGAATAAAAAGAACAAAACAGCAGAAGGAAGAGTAAGTCTCAGCCAGTATATGCAATTAAGTGTGTAATTTTGAATCTAATGCTTCATAAACAATAAAACTCAGATGAAACTGATATTAGTTTATCTCTGGAAAAAATAGTGATGCACTGCTATCAATTCATAGTCATATAGCTGTAAAGCTATTAATGTGGTTAACTGGAGGTATTCATTTTGATCTGAGCTGGCTGAAAGAAAAACAGAAGGAATCAGGGGTCAGTGAGTTTCTTCAGCCAAAGAAACTTACTTTGTCACTTTTTAAAATCAAATATTTCAAAGCTGAGCTACTCTGCTTTCAAAAACTTCTGGTTCTAATTACCTGATCAGAAGGAAAAACAAATATTTCAAATGTATAGATTTCAAAATAAAAATAACTATTTTTGACTGACTAAGGTGTTTGTATGAAAAGGTCAAAATAAAGGGGAATATTTATTATCTAAAGTATACAGGAGTTTAAGAATCTTTATTTACTGCCACAGCCCATCATTAAAGACATTGATTATGATTTTCTGCTCTTTCTTCTCTCTTCCTCTTGACATACAAAAAGAAAGAACAGAGAGAAAGAAAGAGAAGGATGTTATTAAAGAAACAACTTCCAAAATGCATCTTGTCTTGAAAAAACCATGCTGGTGTGAAAGAGTGAATTTGTGAGTGGGTAGATGTGTGAGYGAAAAAAACAGCTAAATGATTAATTGGAAAATATTTTTAAAGTGCTATGCTAATGCCTTCTGTTATCATTATTACTACCACAAATAATAATTAATCATTACAGCATGGACAGTTGTAAAGACTCAGTCAACTGTGCCACTTTGTGGACTGGCAATTGTGGGTTAATGATTTTATATGTTGGCATCATTAGAGTTCTGGGAAGAGGAAAAACTGGAAAGGAAAGAAAAAAGTAGTAACTTATTTGTTAAACTAGCGGCAGTCAGATTATACAGAAAGTTCAAGTTCCAAGCATTTTGATAGTGTTCTAATAGTTATTTAAGGATATTCTAAGGAAGAAACCAGGGTTTTTGACCAAATTTTCTTAGGCCTTTAACCCATAAGACAAGAGTTTTAGTGGCTTGGCAACTTCTCAGAGTTCTCTCCCTAGGTTCTTGCCCTGTCTCAGTGCAGAAAGATTGCAGAGTGGTAAGAAAGGATGAATATGCAGGGTCACATCAAATGTCTAGCTAAATCAGTATGCTGTCTCCAACAACAGACGTAAGCAGATGATAAGGGTAAAGTAAAAGCGGTGAAGCAGACATGATGTTTCCTCCTTTAGCAAGGAGTCTGGCTAGTCCTATACCTGTTACTGAATAACTACCTCTGTTCTAAACCTGGCTCCTACTAGCTCCATTTGATGGATCCCCAGTCCTTCAGGGACCCTGACCATGCCACTTACACTTCTGTAAGTCTATATCATCAAATGTTTTGCAGGAGGAATACTCTTGACTTACAAGTAAGTTGTATTTACTGAAACGCAAGTTGTTCTATATCTTTGTCAACTTTATTGTCTGGAAAACGAAGCTTTTCCAGTTCTACGCTACCTGTGCATTTGGGGATGAAGACATCAAAACTGCATTCAGTCATCCAGGTGTAGGTGAAGCTGGATTAACACAGTGGCATAACGATAATGTAGTGTTTGCTCTCTGTTCCTTTCGTAATGAATCTTATTGTTTGAGTTGCTTCTCTCACCATGTAATGTAGCTATGCTATGCACTAGATTAACAAGTTAGTTGATGTTATGAATAGCCTCCTATATATTTTCATTCAGGATTGGTTTGTTTGTTTAATTCCRGTTCACTGGTAGGGGATAGCCATTTGAGAGGATGTAGAAACTCTTTAAGTGTGCACAGATGTGCCTGTAGGATGGAACTACAGCCTTAGGGTCTGGTCAATATATGATGCAACACAGAAATGCTAAACAGTAATTAAATTTTCACATCAGGCTTAAGTCAAAAGAGTTCCTCGAATTAAGGAGGGAGGAAAAAAAAAGTTAGTATGTTACTCATCTTTGGGAACTTGCAAATTCAACTGTTTTCACGAATGAATGAAAATGATCAACCCTATAGGAGAATCTACCTCAGCGTAGCTGCTATTCTCTGAGTTTGGTTCTAAGAAACATTTTGGGAACCTGCTAGGTCTTTCTAAAAGGTAGACTTCTACAAAAGATGAAGAACTTGCAAATACTCTTGGAACCATGTCTTGAAAGCAAATGAACTTATATGGTACCCTTTATAGTAAAGGAGGGTTAGGCTGAGGAGGCTCGTAGGCTCCATTAAAAGTGCCAAATAATTGGATTACTGATGAAAATAGGGATACATTTTCAGTTAAAAAGGCTGCAGCTCCTTAAAAACCTTTGAGCTGGTAAGATACAAGAAAAATATGAAAAACCTTTAAACAATTCAAATTTTGTATTTAAAATTGTGTTATAGCACTTATGAATGAAGGACCACTGGATTTTTATGAGAGTTAATCATTTAGAATATTTTAGTATTAGGACAGGACTGTTTTATACCACACAAATCTAACACTCCATGAACAATATTATTAGTATTACCATTAATATGAATTATTATTATTATTTACCATAGTATTCAAGTCACAGTAGAGATCAAGCTGTGATAGGCACTGCAGAAATACATAAGAAGAAGCAGTCCTAATCTCACATATTTCTTGCTGAATTAAGAAATGTAAAAAGTAATTTTAAAATTGAGGAGGAGGGGGAAGAACTGATCAAATGGATTTTCTCATATTGTAGAAAAAAGAACCCCAAAGCACACTGGCATGTTTTTTAGCACTCATGGAATTACGCTTAAGAGGAGATTTTCACCTGGGCACCCAGTCCGGCAAGGTTTTGCATCCTTGAATGGTTCTTATGCAACCAACAAGCACCATTGGTTTAAAGGAAACTATGGACATAAGAACAAGCTTACCAAACAYAGTTTGAGAAGTATTTCTTGGCTTTATGGTTGAGTATACTTGCAGGTAACCTTCTAAATAATTCAGTCATGCTATCTGAATTCACTACTTCGCCAAAATATCTCTGTGACTTTGAAACTAAGTCCAATTTTCTAAAATGATTTTTGGACTGGACTTTTAAAGATATTCAGGTGCCTAAAGATGCCGACAAAATGTCGAGTATGATTTATTAAAGCATCCATGGTTAATTCCTTAGCAGTCAGGCAAATAGATTTTTTGAAGTTCCCACTAAGAGCTCAGATTTTTAAATGTATTTAGATGCTGCAAGGCATAAATGACTTAGAAATCTATGGATTTTTTTCAGAATTGAAACCAGTAAGAGGTAGACACTAGACTTTGGTTTTGCAATGTTCAGCAGGAACTGCTCTTCATACCCTCCACATGGATCTGAATTATCACCTGAACCTACAGTTGCTACTGCTACTGTCTGCTTTAAGGAAAAACTTCCTTCATAGCACCTAGGAAAAGGGGAAAAAAGTACCCCTGAAATCTCCATCTTGAAATTTTTATTCATCCAAGGAATCCTTATTAAGCACCACTGAAAATCCAAGCCTATTTGAGTAAGTATGTGGGAACAAATGTGTTAATGCTGAATTGTTCAACACTTTAAAGCCTAAAAAGTGAAAAAATTCTAAAATTCTTATCCTTATGATAGGTATACCTCTAAGGAGGCACTTAGGAAAATGTGACTCTTGGGTTATAGCTATACTTCTGCATGCACAAAACCAGAAAGTGTGAAAGAGTGAACCTTGAAGGGAGTATGTGGCTATTACAGTGGGCCAGTTCAAGGGATGCCAATTGAATCCTGCCCTAATGAGCCATTCATTTAAAGTTTAGGTTTAATTGCTTTTATTTTTTCTGACCAACTTTAAACCTGTCCTGTTGATTGGGGTGCTTCATACTTAAAAGTGTTGTTTATGTGACAATGTGCTTTTAAAAACATTAATTTCTCGATGCTACTTTTCTGAAAATAATACTAAAAACAAGATTTGTAGGCCAAAGAAAGCATATATTTAATGTTTGTCTTTGGTTGTTTTTATTCACTAATAATGTTCTGGTCACAATATTTAACTTTTACCATTTTTAGGAGTAAATAGTAGGTATTTAATCTTTGGAAGTAATTTCCTAATCTTTCTTTTCTAAACTGAAAGACAGTTTTAATCAGTTTTCTGTGGAACATGCTGCATCAGTGAATATGTCACTATATGGAGATTATAGATTCAGAGCATAAAATCAATATTTAAGAAAGATTCTGGGATAATATCCACATACCACAGGATACATACTTTTGAGATGTATGGCTATCTTCATGTGATCTAACTCTGTTACAACGAGGAAGGGGTGACACCCTGATTCAGTAAAGCAGTTAGAGCTCAGCATAATAAAGGACTCAGTCACCTAAAGGAAGTCATAACTGCTCTGAAGACTCTTCCATTCATCTCCTGCCCAAGTCTGAAGACATTGTATCTCGGACCTCCTGTGGTAGCCGGTCTGCTCACGGGCTTGAACACAGCTGCCCCCATCTGAGCACTTCAGTGCCCACCTCAGTCTTCATCATGTTTGGGATCTAGGTACTGAGCAGAATAACTCCAAATCCGTTCAAGGGCTGTGTCCTTGCACTGGAAACTTCCAGGGAGMACTGGCAAGGTCAGGTTTCCCACAAAATATAGCATCACCTTTTATGTACTGGACTTTTTAAGGAAAAAAGTGCTGAACTTTTCAAAGAATGAATCTCTATGCCTGAGAAAAGCTTCCAGGCTTCAGATCCTGTATAGTTAGGATACCCAAAAGTCCTAACAAAGACCCTAAGCTTCAGAGAAGAATAAGGTTTTAGAGACACTTTTTATCAGCCAGCTTTAGCTGACTTGAAGGTCTCTAATGGTCTCTTAAGGGTTTTGTTCTAAATTTAATCCTGTTCTGAGATACTCTATGATCCAGGGTTACAGATTCTGTTTTAGAATCCAAAATCATGTTCTGATGCCAAGACGCAATACATAGGTTTTGTGGCATCTAATAGACCAGCTCCCATATTTTTTTTTCTATTTTTATTCATGTCCTAAATTTTAAACAAATACTTGCATCTTGTTGAAATGAGTGTGATTAAATATATGTTTAAATGGCTTGTTGAACAAAGCATGTCCTAATTGATGCATATGCTTAAATGTTCTTTAGAAATGCTAAAAAAGGTAACCCTAAAGCAGCATCATGAAAGGAAGATGGATTGTGCAGAGAGAAGGGTTTTTCCTAACACGCAGAATAAAAAATGTAGCAATTCACCAGTAGCTGGGAAAAATAGCAAAACCAAAAGTAAAGACTGATGTCTTTACCTCAGAAACTCTGATTTGTTTTCTTTTTTCCTAAAAAATAGCCTTTTTTCTTCATGTAAGTAATATTGTATTATAATATATTGTATAGCATTGTATTATAATATATTGTATAGTATTGTATTAAGTAACCATAGTAGTTACCCAAAAATAATCTTTAAGTTTTATCTATTTTTAACTGATATATTTAAAAGATGAAAAGCACTGACAAGATAGTCTACCATGAGGGAAAATAGATTGTTACATCTATGTGTATATTCTGTGACCAAATAGATAGTAGAGGTCTTCATTTGTTAATGACAGTAGAAACAGTGTTGTGACAGCAATATTTTCCATACTGTTGTAAATGCATAACAACAGTGGAGGAGATAGCTATTTACTTCTTAGCTGCAGGAAAAGGTATGCTTCATAGCATAATGCATGGGCCTTTTTGGAGGTTTTGCCTCTAAAGCCTTTGGTGCTGGCTATTTTATTAGGGAAGATACAACTGTAGATGAACCAGTGAAATATTTATTATACATTGCTGGGAAATAATTTTTTCTCTGTATAAACAAGCAACATACAAACAGTGAAAGAAAGTCATAAAAAAAAAAACCCTCAGTTTTCTCTCTTTTTTCTTTCTCATCACATGATAGATGCCTGATCAGTGACAGATGTGCATGTGTGCATGGAGAGAAACATGGGAACATTCGTAAAAAAAAATACCGAGAAAGGAAAAAGTGATGCTTTTCCACAACAGATATGAAGTATTTGGCTTTCTACAGGTTTTTAAATTGGCATAAATGTGTGGTGGTGTTTTTTAAAAATTAACAGATTTTACCAATCTTATTTTTTCCAGAGCATTATCCAAGCTTAAAAAAAAAAAAAAAAATCCTCCAAAAAATTGCAAACATTAGTATTATTCCTAGGGAGATTACATGCTTTATTGATATCTTGTCAATTAATACTAGAAAGCCTGTTATTGACTACAGCTTCCTATCTTTAATTTAAATAGGACAACTTATATTATTGACCAACAGCAATTATATTGCCTCATTGTTAAAGGTAAATGTATTCTCTGTATGCATTTGGATAATCACATTCATGGAAAGGGCAAATTTCTATTAATTCATCATATTTTTATGTCTGTTCAAGGAAAGCTGCTCTGCCCTCTGAGTTACAGAGTTAATATTTATTTCTGAGAAGGAAGTTGCCGCCAAACTCCATCTTAACTTCTTAGCTCTTGGTGTTTGATTCCAAAATTGTTACAGTAGGTTAATATTGCCATGAATTTTTAACAGGAGCCAACAGCTTTTTTGTCTACTGTTATCGTAGCATAGCAAGATAGCCACATAAAAAATTATTTCCACTTTAAAGGGCACAGAATAACAATAATAAGACTAGATAATGTAATCAGCACTGAAACTATGAAAGAAAAGGTAGGGGTTGGTAGTGCAATGGGTCCTGTATCTCCTTTTCTTGATCATTCACAAAATAATAAGAAGGACACTAGTCCCTGCACAAAAATACTGTTTTCATGGTAGTAATATAACAGTGGTAGAGGATTATTTTTTTCATATAATGCTGTAATAACTGTAAATATTATCACTGAGCAAATTCATTTTTACCATTAAAAGCTCTTAAAATGAACATGCAAAAATTTAATAAATCATGACCATTTTAGGATTATGTATTTTGGGTGGGAGTTACAAGGCGATAAGGAGACTAAGGCTGGAATGAGTGTAGTGTATACGGCACTAGACATACCAATGAGAGAAAAGCAGAGAAAGAGCAGATGAGAGGGTGGGAGTACAGCTGGAACGTGAAAACACAATTCCAGATATGTGTCGAATAAGACACTCCTGTTGGTGGAGCATGGCAGAACTCCAGTTGACTGGTGAACAAATAAATTTTAATCAAAGTGGAAAACCAGAAAGAAATAAAAAAGACTTGAGAAAACTCTATGTGAATAAAACTATTGAGTAGTCTGCTTGATCAAGCTGTTAATGAAAATGCTGGCTTATTCTGAGAAATTTCATATATGTTAGCATGAACTTCATTTTGTGCAAATACTACACATTATTTTGTCATTTGGTATTATTTGCAGTTGTTACTAATCAACTTCACTAGTGTCAGAAAAGTGAAAATGCAAAAMCATATCAATTAAAGAAAAATACAAAAAAAAAAATCAAATGTGACCCAACAGTGGAAGAATATTAGCAATTTGAAGAAAATTAGATGAAGAGGTCTAGTAATCTGTTATTCAGAATGCATAGTTAGAGTCTCCCTCTTAAGTTTTCAAGTAAAATTATAAACAACATGTGAGAACTACACTTATTTAAAATTTAATTAAAAACTGGCAAGAAATAAAATGAAAAATTTTGAGACAAAATGGAAAAATTTGCATTTCAAGTTCAGTAAAATCTCTCCCCTTATTTGATGTTTTGGGGAAAGAAAGATGTTGCTGAATGCAAGAGAAAGTCTTGGAGAATGCAGTACTTTAGGTACAAATTTTACAAATTTATTTTTAGAATAAAAATATCTGTTCCTGAGAGTAAACAAACAAGGAAGAGCAAAGACCCATCTGCCTACACAGACATATAACAAGATGGTTATACATCCGAACATTAGTCACAAGAGAATAAACTAGATTTAGATCTCAAAATCATTGACAAAGAGATTCAAAAAGATGCAAAGAGAGAGATGTTGAGAAAAAGAATATTACATTTTGATGGAGGAATGGTTATGGGAATGGTTAAGTGAGAGAGGGCATGCTCTGATTGGGATGAGCAATCCCGTCTTCAGGGTAGAGGAAGGAATCTAGGCCAAGGCAAGCGAGCCTGCTGAAAGCAGCCTTATCTAGGCCAAGGCAAGCGAGCCTGCTGAAGCCTGCTGAAAGTGGCCGTATAGCGGCCTTGAGCACTACAAAAGAAGGTATTCACAAAACGGGTAAACAAGTCTGGACGGAACTAGGTTCCATAAATGTTGACGGAGTGTAGACAGCAACCTTGCACCAATCATGTATCCGCTTTATGCGCGTGGACAGAAACTGTAACCAATCATGTAACTATTGCTAGCGCATGCGTATTGCTTGTCGATATATATACTTTGTGTAAGCTCTAATAAAGGGGAGAACGATCATACTCATATTGAGACTCCRTCGTTACTCCGGGCCCGCCTCCCACTCCGGCGTCCTCCAACAACAATTTACTTCAGACAGTATGGGGAAAATGGAAAATCTAGAACTGTCTAAAGGCTATATGACTTGATTTCATTAAAGGAAGATGATTCACTGAAATCATAATTATTTATGGTTGGCATTGTTACAATGAATATATTATTTAAAATACTTTTTGGCAGAAAGTTGTTTTAATATTCTATTTTTAATTTTCAAACTATGAAGAGTTAGTTCATGAACCAATTTTCAAATTTAAGTAAAATAAAAATGAAACATTTTGTAAGCTCTGAAAATTATTATTTTTATAAACCTTTTCATTTTTGAGCAATCTTATTTTATAAATCAAGCCATCTCATCTTCTCCCTTTCCTCACTCATTTAATCTGTAGAAATTGTCAAGATTTCAACCTTTATGTTTAGTGATTAGTTAGAAAGGAAAACACGGTGCTGTCTTGGGGAAAATCCTGCCTAGATCTACTTTCCTAGACTGAGATGAATGACCTGTTAATTGAAGCCTAATTATCGGGATATTGGTGGTCCGTGTTACAGACATACAAACAGATTGGACAAGCAAAATGTGAATTTTGCATTGGCAGAAATGCAGAATTCAGATTTATGTACACATGAAAATGGCACAAGATAATCACTCATGTCCCTTACTTGCCACTATTGACCGTATGCTTCCCAGAATGGAGCAGATTCAAGTTTTATCTGTTTGCTCTGCGCTGCCCAACATCTTTCTTTAATCCCCAAGGTTATTCATAGCATTTTCTGCCAAGAACACTTCTTTTTTTTTTTTAATTTTGTTCTTCTTCACTTTCTCAAGTCAGTGTGCAGTGGTTGAAAATGAAAAAATAGACTTAGGAATGTGAAGGGAAGAAACTTCTAAACGATTAAGTCCCTTTATCTCAATGTTTTACCAAAGATGTTCTATGATATCCGAACCTTCAAAAATGTAGTGTTAATGAAGCATATGTAAGGTCAGAGTTACTATAAATTTAACATTCCCTTGCTCATCTTACTGCAGTATTACTTTCAGTCCCTGATGTGGAGGTGGCTGTGCTCCTCGCACCTCAGGGCAGCTCAAGGAGGCTGGGAGGAGGCACCGGTGCTCGTCTTCCGGGGGCGCAGGAAGGCGAGGGGCATGTCGACGCCTCGGCGTTCAGAGCAGGGGCGACAGTCCCCGCCTCAAGGGAGCTTACAGAAATTTAACATGTTCTGGACATACGCCAAGCGATGGGCTACTTGAGGGTAGAAGCACACAATAAATCAGTCTGAGCACAACCAAGAATTTAAAATAGCGAGTGAGAGGCTGCAGTACACGTCCTCTGGCAAGGTTCAGCTCCCGCAGAAACCTGTGGGAACTCTCCTGCAGAAATCCTCAAAAAAGCTGGATGAGCCACAAGGAGCTAGGTATTTTGCGAGTGAAAACTGTGAAAAGAATTGACAGGTTCTCTCTTTCCAGAAAGTGTTATCAGTGCTGTGCTAATTCAYGTGAAATAAAACAGGAGGTGTGTATATTGTTTATGCATAAATCACTGATGGGTATTTGTGGTTTCCTCTCCAGCTTTATTATGGTTGTTGAAGGATTTTTACTGCACTGATACAACTGTGTTATCTTGTCATATGTTGTTAAAAAGATTCAGGTGTGAAAGCTAACCACAAGGGGCCATAAATAGGAATAGGAATACAGAAATTTCTGAACATCAATGAGTTAGCAAGCTTGTAAAACTAGCAAGTTTTCCATTTTGTTGGATTATAATTGTAATTTATAATTACAGTTCATTATCATAAAATCAGTTAATCTACAGCAACTTTATTTTAATGGCATTTAGAAACAAGACTCTTGAAAGAACATACTTCATTAAGGGGAAAAAAAAGACCACGTGTGTGCCCATAATCTGTGCTTCAAATGAAGTAAAAAGCAGTAGTACTGAGAATAAATGATTTTCTGTAATTCTTATTTTCTCTCAGGCTTCTTTTCTCTCTTTGTTTAGGCAAAGTAGCTGCGCTACTCCCTCTACCCACAAAACACGGACATTTTACTCAGGTCAGGGGGCTGCTGTGTTTTAAGCAGCTGTGTTTATGAAGCACTGTGCTATAATACAGTTATTTCTGATTATTTTGTGTTATTTCCTTTCACCACTTCCCAACCCTTCCCAGAAATAAAGCTTTTGAGCAATAGAATTTGGCAGTGTGCTCACCTTTGATGGAAGGGGATCTGAATTCAGGTTATAGGAATGACTTCACTTCATAGATTATAAGGTTAATTGTCCTAAAGGTCYGCTTATTTATGGGGACTTACAGTTGTCTTTTTAAGCAACCGTGTAAATGCAAGCTAGCTGTCACATTTTGTGCTTTGGCTTGCTTTAATTTATTACTTTGAGGGAATGACTTACTCTGGCTGAGTATGAGTATTTATCGTTTTTACCCTGATCTCATTGATCTTATGCAGTTCTTTGCATTTTATGCTATACACATGTAAACTTGGACTCTGGCCAAGGTCACCTGTAGCCATTCACTCTGGAACAGCTCTGTGATGATCCCTGAGTTTAACTCCCTCTCAGGGGAGCTCCATTTCTTGAAGAAAAGAAGTAGTAATTAATACACCATGAATCTTTGAAAGTTATTAGTACAACTGTAGCCCTTCTGAAGAATAAATTAAGTAGTGCCCTGCTTTTCCTAGCAAAATCTTCCACTTTTACTCATCTTTTTTATACCAGATGTGCTGAACAGTGGCTTTATCCTGCCCTAAGGGGCATTTGCTATATAGATGGTATAATAATGTTATATACCCATTGAAGTTCTGGAGAGTTTTTCAATCATGTAGATCAGAGCTACCATACTGAATTAAGCTGTGCTCAATATTTCATCACTGCCAATATTCTTGATTACATCTCAGTGAAACCTATTAACTCTTATAAAATATCCAAGTATGCAATATTGTAAGATGAAAAATGGAAAGGAGATTAAATTTCATGGTGAGCTGGATCACATTATATATTTAAGAAGCAGCATCTTGTACTATGAAGCACAAGTGTAATTGCAGATTCTATTCCTGTTCATCTAAAAAAGTCCTCTGGGAAGCTCCGTGTTTTCTTGATAGTATCTTATTATTGCTAATAGTAGTGCACCAGCAATATTTCTTTTTACTAGTTAAGAAGAATCTCGATAATTTCTTTTTTTCCCTCTGATTCTCAGGTATTCTGACATCTATATGTTCTCTATATTTATTATCTTCTACACTTTGTCTCTATTGCTTCTTTTTTTACCGTTCTCATCTAAGCTATCATAATCTTGTTAAGATCTTTCCTTTTAGGATGACTCCAATATTCTTACTTTCCCCTTTGAGCCATTTCTGTTATGCTTTATTTTTTTCTACCATAAGGTGACCAGAACTGAACCCTGTATTCAAAAGGACCATTTAGAAGAACAGTTAATTAAATTTTCATGAACTGTGCTGTTTTTCAAGGTAAATTTATAGATGTTCATAAACTCTCATTATTAGACATGAATTTTTATGAACACAAGATAAGATATTTCTGAAGATTTACCTGTCATAAGTTAATGAACTATTCACGGCTATTATAAGATGGCCCTTCTCATGACATTAGCAGTATAACTCACATTAACATTAATGCTATGCATATTGTGCTGAAAACATCTCTCTGTTTGGTCTTGTCGTATGCTTGTGAAAGTTCGTTGTATGTTCCTGACTTTTTAGTGAACCTTTGTYGGTGACCATAAACTTTTATCATTTCGGTGCCTAATTAATGTTTTCATTATTTGTTGTTGATTACTGAACTGAATGATTCATTGTAAGATTAACACCTAAATATTTGAGTGTTCTTATTAACTAGGTTAGGAATTTAAAGAAAATGCAGATTCTTTATGTAGGTGTCATCCCCGTAGGATTACATGGAGATGGGTGGAGTTTCCTCTGTACAATAGCATTGCTCATCCAGGCTTCCTGGGATGTCAGAAAGATTTGCCAAAATATATTTCCTTTCAAGTACATTGTTCAAATCCCTTCCCCAGCCAGTACCTATCTGGATATTATCATACTATTAAAATTTGACAGCCCCCTGCACATGCCTGTGGGTAATGTACTAACTTGTATTAGATTAAAAAATAATGGTGGCAAAGTAGGCCAATATGATCCAGAACATCAGTGTCAGTTTAAGAGGCTAGACATATAAGAAAATTAGGTGCAATCATAACTGTTGTTATTACTGACCATTTAAATACTGCTATAAATGTAAATAGCACTACACAGTAGGAAGAAGTTTGTATTCAGCATGAAATCTCTATTCTGTGAATAAAGTTAGGATCAAGTCCAATTCTTTCTGATACAGGAAACAGATAATGTCATTTGATACTGTTGAATAGCTTTTTGGCATCTAGTGAAAAGACCACAGCTGGGGCTTTTAGCTTCTTGGATTGATGTATTAAGCATTATCCTGTATTACTAATTGTAATTCTGCCTTAACAAAACCAGTTCATTTCTTATGGATAGCTAGATGGTACCTAGAAAAGATTCATCCACCTTAAGCAATTATTTTGTAGTGATTATTAAGAAGACTGGTCTCCAGCTCCTGCATACATCGCTTGTTTGTGGGTTATTGCATAAATCTATTATTACCACTCATTTCCAAAATCACTTGCCCTACATAAGAAATACCTTGAACAGCATTTGCTGGAGTTGGGCACAGACATGGTTTGAAAAGTAAGATACTGGGAAACTCTCTGTATGAAAGTGTTTTGTTTTGTTTTGTTTTGTTTTGTTTTGTTTTTTTTTCTGAAAACCTCCTATGCTCTTGGTAATGGTAGGTATTCAGTAACAAAGTACTGAAGAATAATTTGGCTCAAAGTTATCCAAATGGAACTGATTCATATATAAAGCAATCTTCCAAATCCCAAAAGCTGAGAAAGATCTGATACCTGTGTCTGGAAAAGCTGACAGAAAACTCCAGATATGAAACTCTGTAGCTTTATAAAACTTTAGACCTGGTCTTTGCAAACTGAGTCTGCACTGGGCATTTTAACAGAATACACTGGAGTTCAGCAGGATTTGTCAGTGTTTCTCTGTTCTTTCGGCGAATCTTTCACCTGTAAGTTAATATATTGATTACAACTCTGTTTGGAATTCCTCCCCATACAGACTTGTTTAGTAATCCCATGAATGGAGGGGTTTTTTTGTTTGTCTTTTAGTTTTGATAAATTCTTCATAAAAGCCTGTTTTTCTTATTGATGCTGGTACAAGGTGGAAGTAACTTAGCTGGCATCATCAGAGCTAACCTGATGCACTTGACGGGGTACTAATACTGTGCTTGCACTCTGAGTGTAAGCTCTCCGAGGCTATTTTGTCACCTTGCATCATGACAAAAGTAATTAATTAATTCACAGGATTAGTTAGAACTAGTAACCAGTGTCTTTTCAGGTACTAACGTTTTTACTATTTTTCCAGAATTCCTCCAACTATGAAATAATTTATTCTTGAAAGATTGGACCTTGCTAATCATCTGTAGGCCTTTTCTTTTGAAGTAAATATACTTAATGAACCATAGAAGTCTTTATTTCTTAAATATATATTAAAAAGAATATAATAATTTGAATAATTCAATTTTAATAACTATACAGAGCACATTAAAAAGTAAAGTGTGGGCATATCAGTAGAAAAGGGAGGCTACATTTTAATATTATTCTGTGTATATTAATGTATGAACAATGATTTATGATATTGCACTGTGCAATCATATATGAAAATACAGGCTAAATATGAAAGAGGACCCAGGTTTACTTAATGTTTATGCTCTTGGCTCCTGGCTGGAACCTAGAACTTTGAATTAGATAGCTCAGTTCTTCAGGGTGTCATAGAGAATTAGGATATATCCAAAATAACAACCACTTTGAACAAGATAATGTTTGGAGGCAGTTGAAAAAGAAGTGCTAGGGAAAGGGATGCCCCAAATTATCTCCTCCGTTTCTGGAGACAAGTTAATTTGGTGGAGATTGGAAGGAAAGCCTTTGTGCATTTGGGACTTTGTCCTCAGATTTAAAACACACCTGAAGAGATCATTCCTTAAGGAACAACAGCAGAAAAACAAAATTTTATTCTTTTATTTTTTTTCAGATAGACTCAAGGCAAAAAACCTTATTTTCAGTTCCATCTGCAGCTCAGGAGTGCTAAAATCCCCTGCTCCCATGTATGACACAAGTGCTTTAGCCACTGAATGATGGAGCAGACAGGTTACTTTGACAAAGCTGTGCTATTAGCAGATAAAGAAATACTGCATTCATTTGACCAGGGAAGAGGCAAACACGATGGAACAAGTGTTAATAACGCAGTGCTTCTTGAGCTYAATAACACAGTCAGCTGCTAAGGGCCAGTACGCCATCTAGGCCTCTTCCTTGGTTTGGTTCTAGTCATCATTTTCAAGTCTATCAATGCATTTTTAACAAATTAGTCATTAATGTGAAATGCATCAAAACTTTTGCAAAGCTTGAGTAGAATTTGTGGTTCTCTGTCCTCACATCAAAGGGAGTAGGAAACCTTTTCTATGTAGACATAATCTTTTTTGGTCTTTCTCTCTGGCGCAGTGACTCAAATTTTTGGCAAAATGCTGATACAGTTTCAAAAGAAAGGGGCAGCTATGTATTCTGATCAATCAGCTAGCGAATGGATGGAACTCCCCTCTAGACAACTTCTCTTTCTTGGAGTGTGGTCTAAACATTAGGTATATAAAAATGGGCCCTGATATCTCCATTTACAGCTGTGCTTGAATTAAATTGATTTATCTGTATTTTGTAGGTATGCAGGTCCTCATGGTTTGTGTTAGGTTTGATCAAAGAATGCCTGGTCAACTATGGATCTCAGGAGAAAGAGGGAGCAGAATATGACTTGTATCTAATCTCAGCTGGATGTAAGCAGGAGAAAGATGATTTCTTATAAGCAGATCATGGCAGTAGTATGAATGTTCTGAAGCAAATTCTGGTCTCCTGGGGTGACTTTTTTAGTGAAACTCCTATGACTTGTAATACCTGAAGATCTGTATAGCAATTTAGTGGATTTTGTATTTCTGGAGGGTTGATGTTTTGAGTTAAAATGACACAAGTTAGTGTCACCTTGTTCATATCCTGCTCTAAATCACATATCAAAATTTCTAGAACCTTTTATTCCCTCAATCTCTCCTTATAACACAGATTAAGGTGAGTAATAGTTGTACTCTACATGAACATTATAAACTCAGCATTACGCTTAAACTAGCTAATCCTGATTCAAGCACTCAAGAACACTGTCTCGGTATGTTAACTGTTTTTATATGGTTCCTGGGAAGCTCACAGTGCTGGCACAATATGTTCATGTCTGTCTGAAATATAACTTGAGGATATGTTCTCAGGTGAATCTCATCTGCTATCAGATGGGGTCCATCCTGCACTACTCTGTGAACACAATGGAATGAGAAAATCCACAAGAATCATTAAATTTCCCAATTCAATGGACAATCAAAGACTGTTACGTTCCCCGATATAGCTTTGAACAACTTAAGTGGAGCTCTGAACTGTTCGCTGACTCCTAAGGTCAATTCCCAATCAGTGCCTGAGTTAGCAAGCTACCCTTTTAACATGGCCATTATCTTGTTAGGGTCAGTTTTACTCTGTCTGAGGACTTTCCTGCATTCCCCCAYTTTCAAGTTAGGCCAATAATAAAGCATCTTTTGGCTCTCGGAGTGGTAAAACGGGTTATAACAGAATAAAAATCAAGATTCAGATTTGTTTCAGGCAGTGATGGGGATAACATGCAAGAGGAGAGGCAATAGTAGCAAACAACATGAGAGACAGAAGCAAGAGAACCTTAAAGGCCCGTGAGCACCGGGTCTGCCAGCTTTGTGAAATTAGAGCAGGTATTTGGAAGGGAATGCTATTGCATAGCTCGTTATGACTGCTGCTAGCATAGCTAAGTCCAGCATCACAAGGGAGGTGTTCAGGAAGATATCTGTTTCTGAGCAGAGTTTTCAAATGGTGCGCTGTTATGAGAAAAAGCAGCAACACCATTAGGTAAGATAGTACTATTAGCAGTATCAGCCAAATCATCTTATCCTCTGCCCAGCCTCCCGTAATAGAAATTCCATTCTTCTGCTGTGCAGGTGCAGCATATCCCATGCAGCATATATGGCTATAAACAGTTTGGAGCCTGTTCCGTAATACCAGCATCTCAGGCTGGCTAGATCAGTTAGCTGTGTTCACAGAGAAGATTGATATGCCACACTATGTCTCCAAAGAAGAATTCCTTGTGTCCCCTTTCTCTTCCACAATACATATTCCTGCTTAGTTCCATTGCAAAAAGCACTTCTTTTTTCCCTACAGCTGTATGCTTTTTGAATGTAAAAAATAACTCTCTCACATTTGTTGAACAGGACCAAGGAAAGAACCTCTAGCCAGTGTTGCAGGCCACAGAAGCCTGAATGAGCATATAGCCAAGAAACTTTCTGAATTTTTGAAGTGTCATTKTCAAACTGATATCGAGCTAGTTATCTAAATGAAGGTTACAAGCAGATGGCTTCAGCTACCATGCCTTCATCTTTGTTCTTTTGTCAGTTTTTCTGTAAGTGTTTTCCCATTTTTGACCACATTTTCCTCCTGTACTGTCGTGCAGAAGACCCACACAAATGATGGAGAAGCTGAATAATTTATTCCACAGTGGAGGCAGTGAAATGGGCTATAAATGTCACAGCATGACCCACTGGTCATGATCAAAATGGTGTCTGTACAAGCTGTAGGGGTCCACTTGTGCACATCTCACGATATGGCTTGCCTTGGTGAATTCAAATTATCCTTATCAACAGAGAGAAGAGATGAGAGTTAAGGCTCCTGTATGTGGGATATATTTGGGCTTCGGTCTTTAGGGAAAGAGGAATGAGAGTGACTTTGTCCAGTAACACAAAGAGCAAAGAGAAGGATCCAAAGTGTTCAGGCTCATGTTCTACAACCTCAATACATTTTGTGGCTGGTTTGCTTTAAAACTCAAACTTCTGGAAATACAAGGAACAAGCACCAAATGGGCATCAATTCTATTCAAAATGTCCATCTGCTGCTGCAAAACCTGCATGAATTGTTACATAGCAACCTGTATTTCCTCTTGTAGCCAGAATCCCTGGGTTACTGTTGTTTGCTCTATGAGAGTGTTGTCCTTGATAGAGACACAGTAAATCCTGTAGYGATGCCAAAGCTTTGCCTAGTAAATGTTAAAGCTCATTGTACAATGTGCTCAGATAAATGCTATTTTGCAGATGGTTATGACATAGAAAATATGGTAGTACCTGAATCTGAGGTCTCTTTCCTCCTCCCTATTCTCCACTCAATATAAACCACTGATCAGCATCTACCTTTTCATTTACAATGTTTAACTCTTTGGTATGAGATGATAGCTCAGGCAACTACAGCTTTGATTAAAAAAGATTTGAAATTCTAAATTGGATGTGTGATAAGCACAAATATTTTAGTTTATGGTACATGGAGATACTATTTTTAAGTGGCAGTTTATGTTTTTTGGAACTAATTTTGCAATAAACATAATGTAGTGCAGAGAAATGGCTGATTATAGGTTTTTACATAGGTGTTTTTCTAAATGGTTATTATGATGGTATGGAACCCAATATTAATACAATATTTCAACAGAAAAACTGTAGCTCTTTATTTATAATAACCATGCTCATCTTGCATTCTGTTCCCTTTTCATTTGCCTGTATTTGGCAACTAGTAAATAGTATACTTTTAAAGATGTATTCATTATTCTCATTTATGAATTACRTTAATGAATAAAGAAAGATTATTAAAGCCGGTTGTTAATTTAGATAACCTCAGCGATGATTTTTTGGCATTGTTGTGTGCTGGAATCTTCCAGTCTTACAATTCAATGTGGCCTGTGGTGAAAGCCTCCTCTCACTCGCTCAGTCTCTTTTAATGGGACTTTGATATTTTTCAGTGGAATTCTGATACTTCTGTTCTGACAAACAAGGTAATTTTAAAGCAAAGGAACTGCATACCAGCTGTGGCTGAGTCTTACTGAGAAATCAGTGATTCCTGGCATCCTGATTTACAAATCTTAGGGAACAGATTAGAATTTAATCCTTCTAGCTCTTGCAAAGTTATTTATTGTAGGGATTCCAACCTCCTCTCTTGAAAATACCAACTAATTTCTAGTTTAGAATGAGAAATCATTAAATTAGATAGTGCTGAAGTCTTTCAAAGTAATGTTTTTTCTTTGATTAATTTATTCATGTTTTAATACTACCCCCAAATATGATGTATATTATAGATCTAATGCTAACGATATTAACGTATTAATATTATGAAATGAAGATCCTGATAATATCAATGAAATTGATATAT
This sequence comes from Apteryx rowi, assembly GCF_003343035.1. Lineage (NCBI taxonomy): Eukaryota > Metazoa > Chordata > Aves > Apterygiformes > Apterygidae > Apteryx > Apteryx rowi. The sequence continues at coordinate 49,117 of NW_020451069.1, read as the reverse complement.
TCCTATGAAATATTTTGATTTAGAGGAAACTGTATTTTTAGCAGAAAAATGTTTACTGAAAAGGTTTTGCCAGCTTCAACTCTAAACCAACAGCTTTTAAATATAGTTTTTTCCTACTAGCAGGACCTCTGACTTTTCTTTTTTCTAAAATATTTTTTCAGTTATATTGCCCTTGAGCAGTAGACATTTTAGAAAAATTTGACAACACAGAAAGATCAACAAATTGAAGTCTTGTCTGATAAAACAGAAGCATATTAATATTTATATATCATTAATTTTCATTTGAAATGTGATTTGATGTTTGCTTAAAGGCTAAAAACTACATCTAAAATATTCTTTCATGCAACTTGTTTTTCTGAACTGATACTTCTGGTGAACAATTGTAGCATACATATCTTCTTGTATTATCATAACATTATATCTTTGTATGTGTCCAACGAGCACTTTAGCACAAGAGACAAAGCTCAGAGAAGAGATATGAGAGAGGACAGATGTCTAAAGGTCTATTAAATTAGGAATGTTTTAGAGAAGATAAATGGGAAAAGATTTTTTCCTGTTTCAAATAATATAAAAAATATGCCATTGGGGTACGTAAGGGACATACTCTTTTATGGAAGGAGTAATTGAATACAGAAATCATTGCTATATTGCTTTGTCGGTACATCTGAGGCAGCCAAAGAAATAAATGGGTTAAAATAGGGACTAGGCCAATTTGTGAAATATTGACTCTCTGGTATCAAACACAATAACACCTCTAGACTGAGGCTTCCCTAATTGAATGGTTGATGGAAGGATACATCAGAGGAAAGCTCACTCTATGCACATCTTCTCATTAATGTTTTCCCTAAATATCCACTACCAGCTATTTACCAATATTCTGAGCTGGATGAATATTTGGACTGAAAATATTTGGACTAATCTTAAGATTTCTAAACTGAATAGAGATTTAATTAAAATAAAATAAATGTCTGATTGAGTAACAGATGAACCAGTTGGGAATTTGAACCAATTTATATCCACCTGTTAAAAAACAAAACAAAACAAAAAAAATTAAGTGCAAGTTAAACTTGAACATCTTTACCAAGCACATAAGCCATTAGGAAAGTCTTTTTAGGATTGTAATTTCAGATTAAAGTGACCTGTGCATGGAGGGGAAAAAGTCCTCCTGTGAAAAAGATTTTCTTTTTGGTGAAAATAAAATAAAACTAACCAACACAAAGGTATGAGGGTCTTCTGATTTGAGATAGTAAATTCCATCAACTTGGGAAACTGAAGGACCAATGAAATCATGGCATCAAAAACTAAGGGAAATATAAATGAAGAATAAGCAATAGAAGAAATATTTTCTAAGGGCCAATTTTATTAGTTTTCTGAAAAACCCAATGAACAGTGGGAACACAGAGCTTTGTAAAATTTTGCTTTGTATTAAAGTATGAGAAATAAGTGCATACAGGATCATAGGAAAGCCTCCCAGAAGCAAACAAACAAACAAAAAGAGTAAGACCAGTCCTTCCTGGGACTGGCATTTCCAGTGCACTTGAATTATTATTGGAAAAAATTATATATTTTTTCCAAATATTATTGGAAAAAAATAATTTTTTTGCCTGATTTTTAGGACCAAAAAGTTTGGATAATTCTGTAAGGTGATAGTAATCATTCTTTCTGTGTTATTGACAGATTCAAATCCAGCTTTTGAACTTTTTCACGTTCACCCTTGACTAATCAATAGTCAACCCTATGCACTAATTACTATCCCTCAGCTGCAATTCTCAACAGCCTGTATTGGATGACAGCTGCAACAGCCACCAGAGTGAATTTTTGGATTTGACCTCTGGGTTAGATATCACTTCAGTTTAAAGAAGTGAGTGAATGTCACTGGCAGGAATTATATGTGCTGATTAGTTAGGTTACTGCTTTGTAAAATATTTCAACATTTTACATTTTTAACTCATGTTCTCAGACATAACATCAATTGATTTAATATCAAGTTGTATTCACATGGAATTTGGGAGGCATGCTTTTCAGGATTCTAGTATAATAAAGCCTTAGCAATCAGATTCACCTAGATGACTATGAGTGAGAAAAGCAAAAACTGCCCAAAATCAATGGCTAATTTATATTTTGAGGAAAAAGACGAAAAGTTAATGAGTCCAGAACATTCTGGTCTTTGGGGGGGGGGGAATGTCTTGCTCAAGTCTTTAGTACAGCAATTATCAGAGATATTTCCAAGACACAGAAAGGTCAAAGACATAGCTTAAGTGAGAACCCAGTGCCTCCTAAGTTTATGATACCCTTATTTAGGAAGTCTAGTTGTGAGATCTTTCTTTAAACCTTTGAATAATTAATACCTATTCATCTGAATATGAAAATTGCTATGTAAGTTACCTTTATGAATGCAAATAGTGTAAGAATCCTTCTCTCTGAGGAGTTATATTCTACTTCTACATAGGGCAAAAAAAATTATGTGGATCAAAACATAGCTGAATGTTTTCTTGACCTACTCTCCTTAACTGCATCATGAAGAAAAAATCCACAAAGCCATAAATTCATAGCCACCTACATAAAATTTAAAAGCAGTTGGAGAATGTCAAAATAATTCAAGACTAAATGTTTTGTATATGTCAGCAAAGAAGATGTAGCTGGAAGTCCTCCCTTCCAAGTGCTGTTTGTAGTTTGGGAACTTCAGTATCCAACTCAGAGCTGTTTGATTCTATTTCTAAATATGATAGCAAGCCATAGTATTTCTTCCAGGCAACCAGTTCACTTGATGCCAATTGAATAGCTATTTTTCTTTTTCTTTAGCCAAGTATAGCATTATTAGACTAATTAGCTTTAGCAATATGATTTGTTAACACCCCAGGCAGTTCTCTTGAGTGGCAACTCCCCCTCCCTGAAGGTTCCATGGAATTCAAGAAATTGAGATGATACAGTATATTTTTTGCCCCTCAAATTTCAGTGCTCCATCAACCTGGCAACCACTATGAACTGGCACAAAAGAGACCTGTATTAGTTTCAAGCAATCATTTTCACTTTGGGAGATAGAAAAGGGGATTTTTGTTGTGCTCATTTTGTCTATTTAAAGAGGTGACTGGAAATAAGAAAAGATTGACTATGGAAATGCTTTCTGGATAAAGCAAGCACAGAATAATTTTCTTAGCATGTCAATTTGAGATGTTTGTGCTTTTTTGTGCCTTTTCACTTCACATTCTAGACTTCTTTTCTGGTGAGCATTAAGGCAAATGAAGTAAATCCAATACACTATCTAAAGGTCACTACCCTTGTATCTCAGCTGGTTTACACCTCATGCTGCCTGTCTGCATAATATCAACTGGCATAGCTGCTGAATGACCTCAGGTACAGATTTATGAAAAGGCAAGTGTCCAGCACCGTTTGCTTGTCTTTGGTTCAGCGATCTGTTCCTGCGGTGATTTCCACATGGTGTGTAAGYAGGAAGGTCAAATTATTTTTCACCAACTGATCCAACAGCATAACGTGTGGGGTTGAAAAGTCTGTTGTAAGTTAATGGGGTCACTCAACATGAAAGAAAAGAATTGTTTGAAGAGCAGGATGTACTGAAGGTTCCTGATGGCAGAAAGAGTTGCCACCTTGAGAGAAAGGGAAAACAATCCTTTGGTGATAGAATTACATTTTGTAAAGCAGACATCCAAATATCTCAGTAATCGGCACGGGATTCAAAATCAAATACATGGATGAGCAATGATACTCTATATCTGGAGCACAAACAAGCTGAAATGCCATTATAGGACTCAAAACATGATTTTTTTTTTTTCTCTCATTTTACATTCAGAGGAGACCGTGTATCTATCACCTTATTTATAGCTTCTGTAGGTTTAGAACGCATCCACTGCTGTATTACCCAAACACTTAGGAAAAAAGCACATAAACTCAACAAGTAAAAACACAACAAATCAAATTGGTACATCGTAAAGCAGAGCCTGTCTCAACTGAAATAAGAAATAGCACAAGGACAGCTTTAATTATGACAGTTTATCAGGAAAAGTATAGAAAAGTCAGTTATAGAAAAACTCCTTCTAACTGTCATCCTTATTTCATAAATGTACATGGTAATCTGTTTACAAACAGATGTACAGATTTCATAGAGTTAATGGGAATTTTAAAAAGAAAGACATCTGGGGAAATGATACAGGCACAGCCCATCAGCAGCCGCCTTACCATCTCACAGACATGTTAGTCCTAAGCTGCCAGTTGTCTACGGAACCTGCCAAGAGGCCAGATGCTACCATGGTTTAACATACACCGGAAATTGCTACTCTAAGTAAAAATAGGCTTAGCATAATGTTCTACTGGTTAAAAAAAATCCTTCTTATAGCTGAAAACTAAAGATTTTAATAACAAGGACTGAAAAGTCTTGTAAAACCCCCACATTTTCTGTAGAGATGGAAAGTTAAGATAATATTTCCTAATTGCTCAAACAGCCAGGCACACCTAATATATTATTTGGATATTCTGAATGTGTCTGTCATTGTTCAAAAAAATCTCCTTGACTATTAGGGGTTGAAGATGGAGTCCTAACCTGATGAAATCTTATTTTCCATACATTTGAAAAAAAGGTCTTATCCTTACCTTAAAAGAAGTGCTATGGCAACCTTTTGTGTGAGAGTTTCGTGAGGCTTTTGAACAGCTCTGGACTGTCTGGCATTCTTTCTTGCAAAACACACAGCCTGTCTGGATTTTATGGCTAGATTTTAATTTGATTTATTGATTTACAGATTTTAATTTTTTTTTAATTAAGGTATCAGGAGTTTGGAAAATTAGAAGTAAATCATAGAAAAATTGGTAAGTATTCAGAAGACTATTTGGAAAAAGGTACACAAGAGGCTGGCTTTATTAAATACCTAGTTCTATAATTTAACACAAAGTATGTATAGTATATGTGTGTGTAAATGTAAGTATATTTAAGAATATGTATGTTTACACTGTATATATGTGTATGGATACTCACATATAGCTCTATTAAGGTAATTCAGAACAGTTGTTTTAATGAGAGTAATATGTTTTCATGAATTACTTTAGAGAAGGGCACGTTTCACCTCTGGGGAAAGTAAGGCTTAGAGGGATGGAATGACTCATCCAAGATTAGGCCTGCTAAACGCCGTTAGTTGTTATGTCGTCCAAGAAAATTCTGTAACCTCCCTTCTGCATCATGGCCTCTAACTGCCCGTCAGCCAAAGGCACTCCATCAGCACAGGATAGGGTTGGGGCACAAAATTCTTGTCTAGACTTCTGGATCTGAGGGTTCCTCCCTCCAGTTTGTCAAGGAAATCAGAATACTTTTTCTTTATTTGCAAACAGCTGTTTTTCTCTGCTAGAGAGCCAGGGACACCTAAAAGTCACCCCAACTGCAATGGTCTTACTGTTGTTTTATCTCCTTCCATATCCACAGGGACATCCTGTAAGTATGCAATGAGGAGAAGAGGGGACATTTGGAGCATTGGAATTTGGTGGATCTAGCCATAGACAGGATTATTACCCAGCAACTCTGTTTTTCAGGATCTCCTCAGGTTTTGTCACACTCTGATATAGTAAGGGTGCTCTGGTCTGAAATGCARGCTTCATTTTGCAATTATGAAAGATATAGAAACTGTTTCTTAAAAGAAAGATTCTGACCAGACCTCAGTTATAATGGGGAACCTCAGAACGGACAGGTAATGCTTATTATGAAGCCTGCCATGCTTGATGCCAGCTAGATTAGGAGTTTCCTCTTCCTGTTTCTAGAGACTGGTCACAAACCAGTCTCTGTCAGCCACTGACAGTAGCAGAACCTGATCAAAGATGAGCTGCTGAGTGATGTCCTGCCAATTAAAATCATCAGACACATTGTCTGGCAGATTTCCTAGTTGGGTTGCCCATTTCCATACATAAGCAGGGCATCTGCTCTTAGGTCACTGGCCCAAATGGTATACATCTTTTACATGCTAACTTGCATCTTAGAAAAAAATGATGCTGGCAACACAGATGTGCATATACTGTACTGCATAGAGCAGAGCTATTTTTTCTAGTATAATATTGCAGGTTGATACAGTAGTGGATCAAGAGGTAGAAAGGCAGTGTGAGAATGAACAGACATGGAGAGCCTGCACAGCTATTTGTATTTTTGGCATTGTGGGACCAGTCATCAGTACATACAAGTAGGTTCTGCAAGAACATCTCTTGCCTTGGTTGTGGACCACAGAAAACAGTGTGTGTGGATGGAGCTGTAAGCCCTTCCTCCAGTGAGCTATCGTTCCTGCTGTGGAAAACAGGCCACCCAGCTTTTTCATGTGGTCAGTAATAAATTATTTTTGCCTTGTTATTGGATAATAACAGTTGCTATCATGCTGAGATTATGCTTATGTTGTTATGCTGAGGCTAAGAAGAATGTTAGCATGTGGCCCACCAAAAAAATTTAAAAGTTACATTCAGACAATTTTTCCTGTTCCTGACAGGGTAGGCAATGTCCCTGCCTGATCACGTCATCAAAGAGAAAGAATTTYGGCATGATCCAAAACTCTTGAGGAAAGGTGGCAAAATTTTGTGACATTGGCACATTTTTTCACATCATGCAAGGATGTGGAAAGTCCTGAATTCTCCAGAGCAGACAYAGTCTCAATATAAATAGGGAGGAAAGAGGCAGTGAGTTTGAGCCCTACAAATACATTGGGTCATAGTAGCTCCTACCCAGTGCTGCACCTTGCCCCACTCTTCTGGAGTGCCAGGAGACCTACTAGGAATCCAGAGAGTGCATGAGATTGAGGCTAGTTTCCTTTTAGACCCTTGATCATTGCACAATAGTAGTCCCTATCTCCTGGCATTCTTGTATTTTAATCACATCTGATCACATTAAGATATATCATAAGGCAGATATTCATAAAGTAGACAAAATAGATCAGGAAAAAAGCCTGAATAGGTGTTTTCTTTCTAGACAAAGCAAACAATTTTACATCACAGATTAATGTCCTTTGATAAGAAGTTCTCCCATTCAGATTCAGATGAGAGAGATCACTTCTGACCTTGAAAGTACTGCTTTCACCCAACAAAAGCAATGGTGCCTCTTTCCCATCTCTCAAGCCTGAATGAATTTTTCAGTGCATTTTGTATAGTAAATTTTCACCCTGGATGAGATAGATCTTGTTTAACACAGGTGGTTTTCTAATTATGTTCATCAGAAAAATTTGAGCACAGCTCGTGAAAGCTGCTTGTTGTTGGCATCATACTTTGTGTGTGTTGYTGTCAGTGCGCCAATTGTTACAGCAGCTAGCACAAGTATCCGCTTGACTGGACAGCCACATGCTGGATGTGGCACACCAGAAAGCAAATATTGGGCCAGATTCTCTCCTGTGCTGAAATATGCTTTAGGCAGTCTCTTCTGTGTGACTGGCAAATGATACCTTCTTTGATATTCCTGGTCCATTATAGACTTCAAATCATAAGATAGAGGAGTTCAGAGCATCTTTCATTGTTGGAGACTGACATACACCATTCTGCTTTCTACCACCTTCAGAATACCTAATATTGAGATTTTAGTGCACTTTGTGGCAGCTGAGGCCTTCTGGTGTGCTGGAGTTCAGAGCGGGGCAGTAAGACTCAGGTTCCACCTAGTGCATGCAATCTCCAGCAATGCTTCTGTAATGAGGTGTGGAAYAATCACAAGGATAACACGGTGTTTTTTTTTTTTAAGAAGTGAGCTGTTTGACAAATAACTGCCTTCCTAAACCCTCATCTGGAGCTGACACTGAACAATGTTGAAGTCTAAGAGGGCTGATCATTTTTTAAGCACATGTTACTGTCTTCCTACTTTGTCATATCTGATAGATTTTACCCTACAGTTAACCAATTCCACTGGTCCATTAGGGTTCAGAGATTTAGCTCTCTTCCTCTTTCCTTATTTTTGAAGGGAGCCAAATTTTATTACCCCTCTCCACCCCCTTATTCAATCTGTTGAAAGGAGTGGAAATATCAAGAAAAAATCTTTAAAAATTTTTACTTATTCATATTTTCTTATCTGGATGAAAGAAACCCTGAGTACAAGCCTGGTGCTAAATGTTACCTTCACTGACTTCAGTGGGAATGAAAAGCATGTATTAAAGAGCATAATATTACATTAAATTATTTATTAAGAACAAATAGATTTGAAATTTTGTGAATATGCAAAATGATGATACTTTAGCCTGAGCTTCAAATATACATTCATTTTAAGTTTTGAAGAATAGCTGTTTCATATATGAGTATTAATTTTGTCCAATGATATCAGGTATCAGGTATCAGGATGCTGAAGACTTCCTTCCAGTTAGAAGTTTGGTAGACTTCTTTATGAATAAAATGTACTGTTGATAAGTTTTCTACCTATCAGCTGACATCTGCAAACAATAGTTGCATGAAGGACTATCTCATTCCTTATTACTCAGCCTAAAAGCTATGTCACCTGCCACATCCCTTCAGTGAAGAATTTCAGGGACAAGTCTACTTGGGAACATTATCTGGATTCTTCATTTTCATCCAGCTACAAAAATCCGTATATTTTGTCAGAACAATTAACTCACTCTAACTTCATAGCGCCTTTCCAGGGCAGAATATGGCAAATGGCAATCTTTCCCTTCCCTATTAGGTAAACCAAGGTAGAGTTGTTGAATATATCTGTGACAGACCTTACTGCACTAACAGGCATATCTCCCATGATGGTATATTATGCACTGAAAATACAATTCCTTCCCATTTATGAAATTCAAGGCCTGGTGGCAGAGGGCAGGAAATTGGGATGTGTTTTTCTACTATGAGGAATACCTCCCTGTCATCTAGTATTGCAATAMATGCAGAACAACAACATGTAAGGCAGATACCTTTTTAATGGCTACAATACCAGTTGTGTGAACTAATGCTCACACTGCACTGGCTAGTGATGGGCCAGTGGTAGTTGTGGTTTGTGGGGTTCCAGATAGCTATTGCTTCATATTTCTTTACAGTCAGTCGCTTCATGGTGCTATGGTCTGTAGCTGAGGGACTAGTTCCACATGGACCTTCCTCCTGAAATCCCACCCCTACAGGTTGTCTCACGTTGGAAACACATTTCCTTACTATCAAGCTACAGTGCATTCTTGCACAGTTATCACCTAACTGCATATGACCCCCAGGAAAGCTAGCCTTTCTCACTGTTTCATCTTTGACTAGCTTACTGCCATCATGTAGAAGAGAGACAGGCAAATTAAAAAGGTTGAATTAAAAGCAAAGCAAAAAACAAAAAATCCCATTCTAGTTCATTTATAACAGCCGGAGAAATAGTATTTCTGAGAACTTTCAAAGATAGGTGCATACTTGGTAGCAAGAAGTGACGGATATCTGTAAATCATCATCGCAATCTGTTATGACCGTCAAAGAGCACATTAAAGAGCTCAGGATGTTATCTGCCTTCTTGCCATGTCAGAATGGCAGTTTTCCTCCTGCAAATGACTTAAATCACTCAGTTTGAACACAGAAGTTTGCAAGACTGAATGTCCCCACTTAGATGTTCAGATTCATAGCAGTTGCTTGTTTGTGTGGGGCTGTAAGGAATGTGAATCGACCCTTGTCTCTATTTCCAGCTGAGCTGATCACTGAGTAGCTTTGCCGTAACTTTGCCGTAGCCTCACTTGGAGACCAAGGATTGTAGAAGACTCCTGGCCTTTCAAAATACTTTTCTAGTTTTGCCACAATGCTAAATTCCTCAGTTAGAGCTACTGATGGTTTGTGTGGTAACTGCCCTTTTATCTGACCCAGGGACATGTGAACTGGACGTCCTGAACTGAAGGATCCTGGCTTGCGAGCTGGGTAGTGATTCACAACCTTAGGAGAATAAAGAGAACCTGTAATTTATAATCAGTGGGTTAAACTAGAACAAAAGAACTTTAAAAAAGGTTTTCAGGATCCCTGTGGAAGAAAACTGCAAAGAAATCTGAAGTCTTTTCCCTATAATCAAGCACACACAACAGTTGGACTGGCTATAGAGTATCTTATATTATATGTCCTCCACTGGCTGGAAGAAGCCCTCATTTAAACCCACTACACTAACAGCAGTTGGCATCTGAAAAGGACTCTACAGCTCTCTATATTGGTTTATTCCAATAGTAGAGAGTAGCTCTGGTCCTACTGGTAGCTACTCACTTGAGCTGAGATGAGGAAATTCTGTTGTGGGGTATTTTTTTCCCCATGTAGCTTGAAAAGCATACTTTGCATTAGAACATTTTGCCATCTGTGACACTGAAGAGAAATAGCAGTCAATAAGAGATTGAGATACAATAAAAAGGAAGGAGTCTGTTTTGTTCTCTTCATGGCACTCTATTTAAAAGCTCTTCACATAACTGGATTCTACAACCATTTCTTTATTCTAGTGTAAAAGTACATTTCATCCCTTCTCCTGATCCTTTAGTGATTTTTCATTCTTTGCACAATAAGTTAGAAAGCACTCATTCTGTTTAAACACATCCATGATTTTATTTTCCTTCTAATGATCACCTCTCCTAGGTCTATGTTGATTCTATTGGTATGACTTTCATTTGTCTGAGTTGCTCTTTAATAAAGGTATATGACGTCCAGCCAAGTTTTAGAAGAGTATTTTTTAAACTTTGTCTAAGCTCCTTTTGAGGCAATAYGTGCCTGTTCTGGATGCCTGTAGGGGGAGCTTCTGTATTTTGCCAGTTTGGTGGATCCCATACTGTTTTCAYAACGTGTCTTTGTCCTGTGTTTTCTCTTTCCTGATTCTGCTGTGAAACAGCCTAATGCTTCTTTTTAAATATTGATTCCTTTGGCCTTTTAAGCTTCTCCCATAGGTAATGTGATGAGCATTTCATCTGCCTCCATTTCTGTGGTTTGTACAGAAGCCCAAAACAATTCAGCGGCCTGTTCAGTGTCAGTCTCCGTGCTTGTGTGCATGCTCTCTTTGAAGGCTTGCAACTGTTTAGCCAGCGTATGCAAAAGAAATGCTCAGCATTTTCACACATGGTAAACATTTTCCCCTCTGCTGGACTGCCTTCATTCTGTGCCATTCTCATATCTGCATAGCGCTTATTTTCCACTGTGTTTATTACCTTTGCTTCTTTGTCTCTTTCACGTTGTACAGAATAACCTAGATTGGGAGGTCGTGTGGTTCTCTTCTGTGGCTACTTGCTTGCCAACAGTGTGCTGCGAGCCATTCCAGGCTGGTTTTACTCTATATTTTCATTACTTGTCTGGAACCCTGTGCACCCCTGCTATTCTCACTGACTTTACTTGTGCCTGACTGCACTCAGTTAACAGTTGGCATTTTTTATCTCTCTTTGAAGCTTATTGTACTGATACTGTGTGTGTCTATTTTGGGTGTAGCTAATCCATTATTTAATGCCTGTGTACTGATTATTATTTTTTCATTCTTGTCTATCAAAAATAAAATCAGCAAAACAACAATCATAGAACTTGTAACTTCAGTATGTTCATTTGGTCATGTAGTCTTTCATTACAAATTGTACCTACATCAGCTTCTCAACTATTGACTTAAATAACTAAGATTTTCTCCGAATACAGATGTTTCCTTTGAAACACAGTGATTGTGTCTGCTTCACACACAATCGTATTTGTCTCGTGCATGCATTTGTCCTGTTAGTGCTTACTGGAGTAGGGCAAAAGAGAAATAAAGGTGCTTAATTATGCATTCCAAAGGCATGTGTTACCCTTGCAATAGACTTGCACAGAAAACTACTCCCAAACATCTCAGCTGGAAGGGGTCACCCGACCTTTTGAATGTGGTGTTAAAGAGTTGACAGTATTCTTGCACTGCAAGATGTCTTTGACTGAGTTTGAAGTACTCAGATGTCAGAGTTACTACATTGCATCCATGTGTCCTGATAGAGAAATTGGTGCATCTTGCCCCTTCCTGTCCAGTGAACCACCTCTGCTTCTGTTGAACCTTTGGCTTAAACAAGACTAGGGACAGTAGATAAACTTCTTTCTCTCCCCTTCTCCAATATGTGTTTGCTAATGTATAGCCTTTACAGTTGCAGGCCATCTGTCTGCCTCAGATCTTACAAACTTCATCACCACCAGCTCTGTCCATCTGGCACAATTTTTAGAAACATTTCCAGTTTAGGAGCCCATTGATGGTATAGTCTTCCATTTTAAGTAGCTGCCAAGTCAGTTTCCTTCTGACATTAAGCCTTGTCTCTGTAAAGAATGATAAAATGAGCGGGGGTTTCTCAAACATAATTCCCCTGAGGCTTCTCTAACACAACTGTTTTACTTAACTGCTAGCAGTCAGCCATAATACTTATCTCCCATCACGATCTCATATCCTGCTATCAGTGGTCTTAAAGTGATATAATCACTGAAGAGGATTTAAAGGTGTGCTGTTAGAAGGCATTCTCTAACATACTCTAAGATATCCTTAAAGTCTAGTATGGACAAAACTGGGGATAGTTGTAAGATGCACTAGCTGGTTGAGTTACAGCTAAAGGAGATTTAGTATAGCTACAGATAAATCATGTGTAAGCATGTAAATTTTTTGCATCAACACATAAAATGATCTTTGGACAATTCAGATTATTACCAGTCTTCTCTCTCATAAGCAGTGCCACATATAGGATAACAGGACAGCATTATAGGTGGGAAGGTAACTGAATGGTGCCTGGGAAAATAACAGGGTAAAAGAGGTTAGCTGGGTTTGTGCCACTATTTGAGTTAGGAAGATGACAAGGTCTGGAAAGCTAATATGATAATTTTAGTGAAAGAAGCTGGGTAATAGCAGGATAAGGGAATGTGTGTTTGCAGAGAAGTCGGTGTGGAGATTATTCATCTAGGGTCTATTGAAGTAAAGCTGGGTTTAACTTGGAAAGAAGACAAACATGGGAGTGTCCAATGGAAGGAAATAAGTAGAGATTTGGCCAATCTTAATGGAAATTGTCCGAATTGAGGAATGACATCATGAATGTTTTAAGGTAAGTGAGGAAAGCTACTGGTCGCTTGATAATGAGGGGTAGTTGAAGCCAGTAATGTTTTTTCCATTAATTCTGTTCCTGAATGTCACCATATGTCACTAATGTCACAGATGTCTGCTGGGAGTGGGCTACAGAACAGGCTATAACTGTATCCTCACTAAATATGTTCAGAGTTGGCTGCAGAAATATTTTAGGAGGGAGCTGCAGCCTTGTAACATGAGAAGCTTCAGAAGAAAGATATGCAAACATGAGTATGCTAGATACTAGTACTGGGAAGTTATGCTGTTTAGTATGACTGAAAATAAATAATAATCAGCTTCATGTCCTCAGGATCACAGAGGAAAGTTGAAAAAATGAATTTCAATAATTCAAAATGAAAAATACAATTTATTTCATTTTTAAGGGCAGTGAAAATATACTTTGTTATATTTAAGTCCATTGCATGACTGTAGGACTTAACTGGCTTTGGGGCTTAATTCATGTATTTTAAACAAGTGTGAATATAAGTGATCCTGAAAATTATTCCATACCTCAGGTTCAAAAATGCTGTTTCAGTGCTCCAGCAATTTCTGTCCTCTTGCAAGACAGCCTAAACTTCTCCTTCCATAATCTCTGTTTTAGTCCCAGTATCTTCCTAATTCAAATGTGCTACAGCTTCTTCTCTCACTCAAGTGCCTCTGTCACTGTACCAGCCAACCCTTATCTCTACCTCTTCCCTCCTTCTTCAATCCATCAGGCCTGCTTACTCTTCTTCTCTAACTGAATGTAGCTTAAAGACTGAAAAAACAGCACAGATAATGTTCTGTTTCAGTTCTGCATCAGAAACTAGAGATGACCACAGAAACTATAAACATGTCATTTGTATTTTGGTGTGTCTGATGACAGAATTACTGTTAAGAATTCATCTTCCAAGTGCTAACAATTCTGTAATTAGCATGTATGCACTGTGAGTATAGTACTCGGATAGTTGACAGCTTGACAACACATGACTGGTTTCTCTTCTTTGTTCTCTGCCACTTTGTAGATAACAAATCAGAAATCCAAGCTGGATAAAGCTGATCCCAGAATACAGGGAATCAGTCATTTGCTTGACSTGCTCTAAGAAAGTTAACAGTGATAGAAGACTCAAGAGTTCCTTTGAAACAGAGCGCCTGAAGAATTTGAAGAGAGGATGTCTTCAGWACGTGTTATTTGCAGGGAGGCCTTTCCTTTGGCTTCTCTGTTATTTGCTCTCTCCTGATGGTCATGCTGGAGTGTTAAAAATTTGCAATGTAAATAATATTTGAAAATATGTGAACATACAACTTCTGGCTGATGTGTTCTGGGCTTTACACCCCAGCCTCCTCAAGTGAGTGGTTTATCTTTCTGTCTCTTTCCCTCTGATGACAGACAGCTTCTGTTTCTCTCTTTTGTGTTCTATGCTCCTTCCTTAATTTCATGGAAGTACAGTGTGGGTTAAAAATAAGATAGATTAAACAAAACACGTTTTCTGCTGCAGCAGATACAGAAAAGAAAAGCACTAGAATAAATTTTCTGGATCACAGTTTCATTATGTCCTCAGTTTTGAGGCAACGTGAGTAACTCTGAAGCAAATCACCCAACTCAGGTTGCATTGAAATTTCAAGTCATTTTAGAGTCTTCTTCACTGTTTTCTTTCATGCACACTGATATTTTCTCTCCATTGCACTTTTTGACGCTCCAAAATTGTTTATAAGGAGAAGATGACTTTGCGTCACAATTCTTTTCTTATTTTTTAGGTCATGCCTCAAGATAACTTTCCCAACAGTAAGAAATTTCAGAGTTACTAGTCTCTCTCTTCTATTCTTTCCCTCCACCCTCCTCTCTCATCTAATGGTCCTTTGGTGTTAGGCATCTCTCATATTCCCCTTTGGAGGAGATTCTTTCTKTCTTCCATTTCCTCTTCTGGAATAGTCAATCTGATCTTCATGCATCTCAGAAAGACAAAGGTGCCTGAATAACAACACCTACCTGTCTACAGCTCATTTAAAGTTTTCACAGGCTTGCCAATTTTCTTGGCTGTCCCAGTATCCTCAGGTGATGAGGAGTGTCTGTGCAATTTTGGAAATATTATAGGAAATGTCTAATTCTTAAATTTTAAGTGAGCTAAAAATAACAGTTTTTGGAAATGGAACTTTAAAAGTGAGAAAGAGTGGCACTTTTTCTTGGATGGCATGAAAACTACCATTTGGACACAATTCACTTGTTCTTTTCTCCAAATGTACCCTTTGCTGTGCATTTCAAATTGACACCTGTCGCACTAAGGGGAAGATGGGGAAAAGTTCAAATGAGTATGATACAAGAAAGAGGATCAAGAGATGATTTACAACCTATATTCACACCCTAAAAAAGGATACAAAGACCAGACATAAAGTAAGTATTACTTTGATAAAAAAGAGATGAAAAGGATCAGGGAAATGTCCAGGACCTCTGAGAAACAGTAGCAAATGAAAAATGACAATGCAAAAGTGTTCTGCTATAAAATTTATTAACACAGAGAAACACATATTGTCTTTTCTAGCTTTAAGACCTTTAACTGTGCTAACCAGATCAAGAACCTACTCAGCAYAGGCTCCTTATATTGTTCATACCAAAAGATCAAAATATCTTTAAACAATTGGGTCACAGTGATCTAATTTAGGAGGGCTAAATCCAGGCCTTTTTGCTTAAAAAGAATACCTAAATCTGTATCCTAAAGCTCTCTTAGAATTCTGCTTACTAGAATATATAGTGATTCCTTAATTCCAAAAGCTGTCCTCTCTCTCCACATTGCATGCAGTCTGGAAAGCAGTGTGTGGTTCCCTAATCTGCAAGGTATAGACCCTTTTATACCTTGCCTTTCTACACTCCCTCAGTCCTGTGTTTCCTCCCGCACATGCACCAATAACACAAGTAGATGATCATGAATCACATTTGCTCTCATCCTGCAGCTGCTCGAGGTATAGTCAAAGAGAGCTTTTCTCCTATTCAATGCCCAGAAAAAGGCTGCATAAACTTGAAAAGAAATGGTTGACTGGTCTCTCAGAATAGCTGTAGTGATCTATCAAGCTAAAGCTCCACATTGCAGA
The DNA here is from genome assembly GCF_003343035.1 of Apteryx rowi. Classification (NCBI taxonomy): domain Eukaryota; kingdom Metazoa; phylum Chordata; class Aves; order Apterygiformes; family Apterygidae; genus Apteryx; species Apteryx rowi. The sequence continues at coordinate 33,075 of NW_020451069.1, read as the reverse complement.
AAAGTGGCCAGAGATTTCAAAAGATTCAGTAATCCTGACACTTTCTGGCCCATTTCACATTAATATTGGTACAATCTTTTGCAACAAAACATTATCATAGAAGATTTATTTTGATCCCAAATCCCATTGTTCTCGTGACTTCTGATAGGTACCACAAATGAGTAGTAAGAACAAGCAAACAAACAAACAAACCAACAAAATCCAGGAATGCACAGAGCCTCCTAGCAGGGCAATGCATCACAGGTTGGCTGCCCAGAATGCTAATCGCTCCAATGCCAAACAGTCCAGCGCTCACCAAACGGGGGAATTTATCAGGGGTAACTGATGAGAAAAATATACCCGACACTTCTGCAGTCAGTAGAAGCTTATCTAGCTGTGAAGAATTGCTGAAAGAGCTGGTCCTACCCCCTCTTTTCTATACCTGGCCATGCATCCTGACCCTCTCTTTTGTTTTGATTTTGATGGTTGTGGTCAAACTAGGTCTATAGGCAAAGTTGCTAGATAAATGGAAGATAGGCACTAGAAGCACATAGTTTTTAGCATAGCACATAGTAACAGGTGGACTAGACCACATTTTTTGGCAGTAATGTATGTCATCCTGAGTATTCTTAAACACTGTATCTACATTGCAGATAAAGTAAACTTGCAGAAATTTTTCCTTTGCTTAAGGAAAATATAGACAATTTTCAACAATTTGAATTATTTCTATGTTAATATATTCTTATAGACAGAACTGTTTGCAAACTTTCTTCATTGTATATGAGTTTCTCAGTCAGAAATAACTGGTGTTGACAGTCACTGAAATATGAAATAGAATGCAGGCATTAGGTTGGATCTCAAGAGACCAGTGCTCAACTCTTAGCTTATTCTCAGACTTCTGTGACTTCTTCTATGACCATAATATACTCTTGTACTTTAATTCTCCATTTAGGAAGAGAAAAAATAATTAAAATAGTTCATAATAATTTATGGATTTTATTCCCACAACAGCTGAGGGAATGAAATCCATACATTTTAGTGAACTATTTTAATTCTCTAGTGGTGGAGTTTATAAGGCTATTTAGAAAATAAAATCAATGGGATATTGTTCTAGCCATAAGTGATCATTAAATATTTGAAGTTGTTTTAAGGATGCGTCCATAGATACTATGATAGTTAAAAAGGAATGGAGCTAGATTTTTTCCAGCACATTCGCAGTTTGTCTGAAACGTCTGAAATAGGAATAATACTTAAGTGCAAGTAAGTATCATCCTTTGTTCTCTTTGATAATGAGATCCATTATACCCCATCTTCCTGAAATGCTTCTTCACTGGCAGGTACAGGGAGAGCAAAAATGTTGTATTTATAATGCCGCATATAAGATTTTCTCCAAATTATGCTGCAAGCCACATGTGACAACAAAAGGCTAGAAAATCGGCATCCTATGAGGTGTCAGCACAACTAATAAGCATAGCTATCAAGACACATTTTGGGGGGCAAGAAACCCCCCAGGAACCAGTGCCACTTCCCATTCCTCCCCTCCCCTCCCATCTCAAAGCCCAAACGTGCCAAACACACAGGTTGGGGATAGAAGCGAGCCGCTTTCACTGTGCTCAGACAGCTMTCAGCCCACTGCCCCATCCGTGGCTGCTTCTGAGGTATCCCGGGGCTCGATCCAAAGGGGTCCGGGTGAGTCAAGGGCACCCTGTGACAGGGGAGGTCCCACGGCGCTGAGCACGAGGCAGAGCTCTCCCATCGCGTGGATCTGCAGGTCAGGGAGACTGGCGCTTTTCAGCCTCTCCCCCTCACACACTTTTGGTCTAACGCCGGCTACAAGGATGTAGGTAGGTCTAACTGCAGTTAGCTACAAGCAGCGCTCCAGAGTTTGGGGAGAGTGAGCTGGGTTGGTGAAGGCAACAGACAACAGAAGAAACAAAAAGTACTTCAGATATGGACTGGGATTCTGACTTCCCTGAAATAAGTGGACTGGCCTTGAGAAATTATAGCTGATCCATTCATTTTCCATCTTTCCTATTTCATACAGGATCAAAATAACAAAGTATCAGTAAGAATCATTTCAGTCTGATGTACTTTGCTTAAAAGAAAAGAGGGTATTCAGGGCACATGATAAAGCAGTTTGTGTTGAGTCTGGCTTTTGTTAGCTATGGTGAATTTGCACGGAAGAGTAACATTTAAAGTCCATTTTTATTTTAAAGAATATTCCTAATGGTTTGCTAAGTTCAGGTTAGAGACTGCAATTTATAGACCACAGTTACTCATTCTAGTCAAATGCCAATGACAGAAAGGGCAACAAATCAAAGTTAATTTGTAATTGAAAACGACTATTACTAAAAGCAATTTAACTTTAAAGTATCTTGACATGTTTGAAGATGAATTACTTTGAGCAGCTTTGTTATTTTAAATAGTTTTAGAGCATTTAAAAGAAAAGAGGTTTACTGTTTTTTAGGACTGATCTTGTACATGAGATATTCTGCAACCTTTTAATGCTAAAGAAGTCAGACCAGTCTTCAATGTAAATTAAATGACAGTTGAAAGAAACTTGACATTATCACAATAAATTAAGGCATGTCTTTAATAGCAATCTTTACATATTGTGGCTTATAAAGTATTATTGTGACATTTGATATTGTGAGGTATTATCTGCTGTGTCTATAAAACACTCAGTGATATTTAATCCGCCTTTACAGTTTTTTTTTTATGTGAAAATCTTAATTTTCACATTTATGATTCTATTTTGGTTTTAGCAGTTTTTAAAACATTTTCAAAAAAAGTTAAAACTACTTATTTGCATACTTTGCATGGTTTTAAGACTTACTTTAGTGATCCTATTCATTTCTTTGTCACAATAAATGAAAGTTWCAGTGGACTACTGCAAGTGAAAAGTAAGGGCTGGGTTTGCTGGCTTGCTCTATTATATGAAAAATCATTTACATGTGGAATGGAAAGAAGTATATAAGTACTTATGACCACTGCCGCTTATCCATTTGTGACAAAAGTGGATCATATGCCATGCACCAGTTTCCTGGCTGTGGCTGAGACAGTAACATGGGATTTGGGAGAGGGGGAATGGCTTACTTTTGCCTGAGGTATAGAGAGTAGAGACAGTCTAATAAAAATCATTCTTCGGTTACAAATTAACTTGTACGAGTTGCCCATCCTGTCATTGGCACTTCACTGCAATGAGCGACAGTAGCCTGCAAGTTACAATCTCCATTGCATACCAAGGGACTCATGCCAGGGTGGAATCTGGTGATTACCCGGCACTTACACATACACAGCCTAGTGTGCATCTGCAGGGGCCTTCAGACCACTTGCTAAGCCTCATTAGCCATCTGACTGATTACTGGGATATCAAATATCACCCCCTAAATAATTAAGAAGAATTTGCCAAAGGGATGAGCTCCTGAGCTCCTCTGAGCTATTACCATGGTGACTCACTCAGGACTGAGTGATAGAGCCCCAGAAGAAGCAAGCCTATTAGCATCTTTTACACAAGTTTTGAACATGTCATACCAAGTTCATGTTGATTAACTGTAGAAGAATTGCACTACAAAAAACTCAAAGTGGATATGAGATGGAGGGATTAATTTATCCTGAAAGAGCAGTCAGATCTGAATGGGTGGGGTCTCCTGCGGCATTCAGCACACATCTACAATCCTGTTCTTGATCTTAGTTTTACCATCTCCATTTGGCAGAGAAATCAACTGGCAAAAAGTGTTTGGTAATAGCTTACAAGTACTTGAAGGATGGAAGCAAAAAAAGAGAGAAAAGAATTACTTAGCAAAATTATTAAAGGAAAAAAATAGAAAAGATACATGAAAATATAGGTATATTATGTAGGGTTTTGTTTTGTTTCTTTTCAGGGAAATAGCAGAAACTTAAGCAAAAGCCTTGTGCAGTTGGACARTAAAAGCAGGACAGAAAAGCTCTGCTTCTGCACAAGCACATGCCTCATGCAATTCTAAACTGCTTGGACAAATTCAATTTACATGCTTAGTTTGTCATTTTTATTCATAAAGGCCCAGTTTTTGAATGCATTTTCAGTAGTAACTGTTGAAAATGCAGACATGGAATTACATGCACAGGTGAGACTGACTTTTAATTAAAATTTGACCTTTAGAATTACACAGTATGAAACATTAGTAAAATGAGAAAATATCCTGTGCTGACAGAGAAATGGATTAGATATTCTAATAGGCATCTAAGATTCTGTATGCTTTCTTTTGTTCTTGTTTAGATGGAGTCTCAAACTTGCTTGAAATGAGCAAAATCAAGGGAGAAGGTTCTCAGACCCTCTAACTGCTTTATTTGACTGGAAAAAAAAAGTTCATCTACAGCTTTGTCTGATCTTGTCCTGTTGACTATAATAACTGATATGCCAGCACACTCATTGTAAACTACATCCACAGCTAGAGCATTATATCTGCATAACTAGAAAAACAGCCTTTTTAGAGAGACACAAAACCTTCTTAAGTTAAAGCCTCCCCAATATTACTTTTATTATTCCAAAAAAGAAAGAGGGTCACTTAGAGCTCATACTATAGGGCTTATTTTTCCCTTCTGGACCAGCAGTATAATAAACTCTATTAATGACTGTCATAGTCTTCCAAATTTTCTTCTGTTCCTCTCAAATTTCCTCTCAAATTTACTGCAATGCTATTCTGTGCTTGTGTGCATACCTAAAGCAAGCTGATTACTGAGGATCCACATGTCTCCAGACTACCCTTGAGAATAATGTTACTTGCTGAGTAGCAACTCTGCTAGAAAGGACCTGGTGAGCAACAGGCTAAACAGGAGCTAGCAGTGTGGGCATATAATGACAAAGCCTAATAGCATACTGGGTGGTAGCAGCAGGAGCATAGCCAGGAGATTGAGGGAAGTAATTATTCTCTCTTTACTTGGCACTTGTTAGACCATATCTGGAATACCACGTCCAGTTTGGGGCTCACCAGTACAGGAAGGATGCTGATAAACTGGAGAGAGGTGAACGGAGAACCAACAAACTGACCAGGGGCTGGAGGGAGTGGGGCTTGTCCAGCCTGGAGCAGGAACAGCTTTGGGGGCCCCCCACAGCTGCCTCAGGTGCCTAAGGAGAAGACAGAGGCAGGCCACCATGGTGTGGTGGGTGGATGAGAGACAATGGGCATAAACTGAAGTAGGGGAGGTTCCAACTGGGCATAAGGGAAAAAAAATCACTATAAGAATGATTAAGCAGTGGCACAGACTGTGCAGAGAGGCTGTGGTGCTCTCCCTCCATCCTTGGAGGGTTTCAAGATCCGTCTGGACAAACCCTGAGCAAYCTGGTCCAACCTCAGAGCTGACCCTGCTGGGAGCAGGGGATGGCACTTGAGACCTCCTGAGGTCCTTCCAGCCTGAATGATCCTGTGATTATTCTGTGAGCCTGTGATATGTCAGAGCTTCAACTTTACCACTTCTATGAGAGTTACACTGAGGTGTCAGTAACCATGGGAATTTAGAAAGAGTGGGGGTGGGCGAGAAAGGCTTTTGTAGATACAGCCTAAGGTAAAAACAAAAGATGAGAACCTTCCTTTAAAATGCAAATTAAGGCTCTCAAAATCAACACAAAAGAAGCTAGCTGCTAATCTTTCCAGTGATCCCTAACTGCTCATGGCTCTATTCTACTATGCTGAATTGTATTCTTTGTTCAAGAAATCACCCTACATTCCCTCAGGCTAAAAGACCAAACATTCAGGTTAAGGGCAGGTTATTCTGTGAGAAAGAGATCTGCATGCACAGTGTTTGGGTGAGAGTGTATACATTTAATTGGTCACTCGTTTTTAGGGAGTGATACAAATTAGGGTCTAGGGTTGCTGGACAAGTTTTTTGCATAATTTCTTCACTTCCTTTTGACAGAAAAGGCTTGGCTGCACCACATCACAGAATCACAGAATCACTGAGGTTGGAAGGGACCTCTGGAGATCATCTAGTCCAACCCCCCTGCTCAAGCAGGGTCACCTAGAGCACATTGCACAGGATTGCATCCAGGCGGCTTTTGAATATCTCCAGAGAAGGAGACTCCACCACCTCTCGGGGCAACCTGTTCCAGTGCTCTGTCACCCTCACAGTGAAATAAATGATACTTTGGGGAAAACAGACAAGTGGAAAAGTGCATATTCTATTCGATAAAACATTTGAAGTCCCCAGCACCTTTCAGCCTACCATCATGTTTTCTATCTGATAATAACTTGTTCCAAGTCGAATTACCATGGTTGGCTGCACCCTATCACACCTTTGGATTAGGAAAGTGGAGCTTAGAAGTATTTGTGAAGTATTTCTTGATTAGTCACAAGTTAGCTCCTGATTGAAGTAGGCTGCAGCAAAACACCAAGTTCACCCCTGCGTGTAGCAAAAGCTCTGAACCATGCTTCAGGAAATTGACCTTCAGAGATTATTATGACCTTCAAACTGTTGCTACATCACCGAAGTGAGTTTTTTTGTGGAATTGATGATAAACCTGTGGATTACTGGGTGATACTATGTCAACACCTTTGATAAGCACTCACGAAAGAGACATATCTGAAGAAATGATTTCAAACACCAGCACTTCAGAGCAACAACAAAAAAAATTACAGGAGTTTTTCAGTATGAACCAGTTTTAATGTCAGCATACATCCTTTTATTTACAGGAATATTTATAGAACAATAAAAAAGAAGTAATATTTGATATTTATGAACAGTTACTTACACGAAAGTGCTTGGAACAATAAACTTTCTGAATTGCTACTATTTGCATATTATTATTGTTACTGTTGTTATTAATAGCAGTATTAATGCAGTAGTCCTTAAGGACAACAGATAAAAACAAAGCATTAATTGTTCTGGGGACTGTACAAATACAGGATAAGAATAAAAATCAGTCTTTGCCTCCTAAAAAAGTACTATTATGCTTAAGGATATTTCAATAACTTTGGCATGACCTGTCCAAGAATAATAATCAGTGTTAAAAACGGAACTTCAGAAGAGTTGATAGAAACTATTAGAATTACCATCATGGAGAGAAGGAAAAAAATCCTGGTATGATGGCTGGCTTTTGCCCATTTTGATCATTCTGTGTAGTGCAAAAGAGTAAAAGGGTGTGTTTTTTTCAAGCAATGCAGAACTGTTGAAAAAGGAAGATTCTAAGTAGCTGAGTGAAACATTGCATAAGTATGTTGAAGGACAAGAGAAGACATAATGCAGCAGATGGAGCACAACAGTTAAAGACCACTAAGATGCACAAGCGTTTTCATGTAAAAACTTTCTATATTCAGAGATTCTTAAGTTTAAGAAACCCTCATCTATCAAGATAAAACACACAACTAAAAATTTAAAAAATCCAAGAAACTGAAATGATTTGGTGTTTATTTGTACTGTTTAGCACAAATGAATCAAAACCCATGTTTCTTCTACTGTATGGAAAGTGAAAAATCTTCAACCTTTATTTCTTAGAACTCTTCTAGCACTTAAATAACTGGTAGAAAAAGACCTAGCTTTTTAAAGAATTGTTTTTTTAATATATTCTGAAGAAAATTAGGTTCTATTTGAACAGGCTATGAATACTTGAAAAATCAAGCTCAGTCAAATATATTACTTCTTTGCATATTCTGGACCACATGCACTGGTATTTATGGAAAGAAAAATTTGTATCATGTCACACCCTCTATGCATGCCTCAGTATTTGTAGAGGAGTTGGGAGCTGTTTTAATCATTTTCCAACATCATTCCTGACAGTTACTAGAGAGAAAAGAAGGACTAACATGACTTTCAGGTCACTCATAAGACATCTGGTAGTGCTGAATGTTAAGAGAGATGGCAGAAGCCATTGAAAATTTAAGAAAATAATAGGAGCAGCTTCAGCTGCACAGTGAACAAGGCCAGGTCTTCTTACTGACTGTGAAATAACTCTGCCTGCTAAAACATAACCATCCGTGATCTGCATGGCTATTAGGGAAATAAAATTCTATTTTTAGAATTATGGYGTAGGGTATGAAGCAGTTGTATCATCTCATGCTGAATTCTCATTCTAGTTCACTACCCCTTAGGACTATTTGCATATGGCGTTGGAAACAATGATTATCTGTAAACCAAAACCTGTGATCTTTCCCTTCACTTGGCTTTTTAGAAACACCTATGATTATTCACCACCCTCTCTCTCCCCACCACCAAAACCCCACATATTTGAAGAAAATACTAGATTAAACAATCCAGAATTAATGTCCTGTGTTTTTAAAACTAACAGCTGTGCTGTATAATTTTTGTAAAGTGATCAGACCCTTTGGTATCAAGATTTTGCAAATCTAGTCTTGAACATTGCAGACTTGAGTAACTCAAGCTATTCTGAGCACTCCTGGAATTACTCCAGTTTTGCTACTGATTTGTTTACTGTCCATTAGAATGATCCATTTAATATAAAGTATTTGGTTTCTACTAGTCAGAAATTTAATGTCTCATTGACTGAAGACTCAGGTCATGATGCTCAGTGTCTTCCTCACAGTTTTAATCTCTTACTTGGGGTTACTTTTCTCATATTACAGGTGATCTGCCAGTGTTTACACTGGATGATTTCAATGTATTTCTTTCTCGTATGATCAATATGTTCTGGGATAATTTCTCTTGTGCCTTTTTTCTCAGATTTGCACTAAATTTTTCTATCCTTTTCAGTCTCCCTTACTTTATTCACTTGCTTTGCTTTCTTAGCATATTTCTGTTCCAATATCTACCATCCCTTTTAATATTCTTTGGGGGCAACAAAGGATATTTCCTTTTTTTTTAACATAAGCAATCCCCATTCTAAAAAAATAGTCACTATATAATGATCACTATCAGTTTACATCTAAGCATGTAATACTTTGTCTCTTTTTCATCTACTGTACTCTAGTTTTAACATACAATAATCTAAACTATCTATCAGATATAAATATGATTTTCTTTTTCCATCTTCTTCTATTTCCTTAACTTGTTCAGTTGCACAATCTAGTGACCCATTTTGGTGGCTACCTAATCAGCTGCTTGACTGAAAAGAGTTAAGTACCTCTTAATTGCTAAATTGGATGTCCACTTGTTTTCTGCCTGGAACTCAAAGTAAGTTTTCATAGAATATATAGTACAAGATATTCCTACTTCTTAGCTTTGTGTGTTTTAAAATAAATTGGATAAGGTCCTATTTGTCTATTTTTTTGTTTTTAGGTGGGAAAAAACATGAGCTAATATCTAAAGATAGAAGTGCAGGACTTCTTTAAGTTAAATGTCTCTATTTTACCTAGTCATATATTTCATCTGGTTTTTAAGATCTCATCTAAAGGCAAAAAAGGTGCATTAGACTTTCAATCTTACTTGTGGTAATGAGATGTCTATACCTCACTTGTTCTATCCTTACARTAACCTTTCTTCAGTAGCTACTGAGATGACATATTAATTTTGTTGTTTGAAACCTGTTGAAATATGATATTCAGCAAAAGTGTATTTTAATTGGATTTGGGTTAGCCCAAATATATGTATGTATGTAGCAAAAGAAGAAAGAACACATAAGCATATTTGAAGTAAATGAATGTTATTAGAAAAGTATGTGTATACAGAGATTATTTTTAAATTATACAACATAGAAAAGCAGTATTCAGCATTCAGATTACCTCAAATTCTTGTAATTGCCTTAAGTGCCTATTTGTAAAACTCCAAGATGTGTGTAGAACAGTCTTTTTATTTATGTTTCTATTCCGCTCTCTATAAATGYATTTCCACTATACATAATTGCTATGTAAGCTTGATTTTTGTTACTACTTTTGTGTTCCACAGATAGATTTTTTTGTATTTATACTCATCTCAAAACCTTTTTTTAAGTCATATTATTTCTCCACTTCTGTTGTCATGACTTACTGGCAAAAATAGGAAACACCAATTCGCTCATTGACATTGGTGCTAAATCCATACTCTCATACTTTATTACCCACAGGCTATTTTATCCGTGAAGACCAAAAATTATTGCTTGAGGTGTTCTGTCTCTTTCTATTTACACTCACCCTTCATGCACAAAAGAAAGTTCAGCTTTTCTCAGTAATACTACACAAAACAAAAAAGAAAAGAAACAGGCTCTTTTTGCTCCTTAGATTTTCATGGCTTATAGCACACCAGATTGTGTCCCAATAGATCAAAAACTGAAGAAGATAAAGAAGTAATTCAGGGAGTGARAACCACCAAAATATTCCAATTCCTTGTGCAGGTTACCCAGTTTACTGGTGTCTAAATGCTTTGTTACTCCTTATTGAACTCACAGGTGTAACACAGCCAATATACCTATCCTGAAGCTTTTTATAAGATCTTCCGCCACCTCCTCACCTAAATTTAACTGCATGTATACCAAGGGGAGGTCTATTCTGTGTCCTTTGGTACTTACGGTGTGAATATCAACTGGAAAAAGTACTATCTACTTCAGGTAAGCAGGTTAAGTATAGGTATACTAACTCTAGTATCAAGAAATAATCACAGGCTTGTTTAATACTTCCAGTTCACATCAGTGAACTCTCTGAACCATCATTTCAGAATAATTTTTCTTTGCAGTTCAGAATCATAAATTACTCYATCATCTGTACAACTTAAGACCCAAAAGAATTAATGTATTGAATGTATCACATTATTTCTGAGAAGCAATCTTACTGTCTGGAATATACATTTTTACTATTTCTTTAGCCTCATGCTTAAGCAAATATTAGTGCTTCAGTGAAACAGCAATCAAATTCATGTCCACTGCCTTGATCCCAGAATGCACAGGTGACTCATGTAACCAGCTTAACCAACAAGCTTCAATTTATCATATACTGGTTTAGGTATGGACTTCCTAGTTCTTTCTGAAGAGCCTTCATCCTTACTGTTATGTCCTAAGCTTTTTGCTTCTGTCTGAGGATAGCATCCTCAAAGTTATTGTAAGCCATTCTGCAGAGTGTGCAAGTGTCACAGCCTTAGTACACATTGTCCTAATGGCTCAGACTCAAATGAGGCACACCAGATTGTTTACTTTTCAGAAGAATCATAGGTAAGAAAACCTGCCTGTATTAAATTGGTGATTGAACACTACCAAATTTTTGAGCAATTTTTTTTACTATAGAAATGCCACGATAGTAAGTAAATTATATTCCAAATGTTCTTTCTCTCAGAATATTCCAGTTTTAGTCTTTCTGTTCCTTTGATATCTGTTCTGGCAGCAGCCTGTGGCATGCAAGAAGACAGGGTCACCAGGAGGGCTGGAACATGAGAAAAGGAAAGGGCATTCACAGCTTCAAAGGCAGTTCCACAATGCAGAGTCCTGGAGGATGGGGCTGTGCCCTGACACAGCACATTGTCTGAGAACTGGAAGCAAGGCTCCAGACAAGAGGAAAATATATTTACAGCTGGCGTATGGGAAATGTCTGGAGGGCAAAGAGCGAGGCCCACTGTGAGAAGCAGGAGTGGCATATGGAGTTCCCCAACACTCTAGATTTCTGTTTGTGTTTGGAGGCACTGATGGAGGGAGCAAATGAGAGAAAGTCATAAATTGGGGTTGGTTCAGACTAGGCTTGAAAAGTGAGTTCTTGTGATACAAATAATGCATCCGCTTAGAGATCTAGCTCCAGGCAGCTCAGACCTTGTACTGCACCTACTGGAGATGCAGTGTTCATTTTTTGTCTGAGTTATAAAACGGTCTTAATACTGTGGGTTAATGAAGTTGCCATCYCTCATTCCCCTTTCAGTTTGAACATTATTGGCTGTTCTCTGGGTTCTGTAATGTAAGGATATCTCTGCATGTAATTATGAGACAGGTTTAATATTTGTGCTGTTAGAAATTACTAAATGGACTGATGATTTTCAAAGAAAAGTTAAGGCTTCCAGTAACATTTCTACAGGTATATTTCTAGCACCTGCAGACTCAAGTGGTTGTGAAATTGTGACAATCAGGTGGTAGGGGAAAAAAAAAAAACCCCACAGGTGAATTAAGAAAAGGAAGAGAAAACTTGCAGAACAAAGTCTATGTTGTCAGAACTTGAGTCATACATAACCTATGGTGATAAATGTTACAATTGTGAGAAATAATCATGGCTTAGATTTTTGCTTTTTTGTGTCTTACAGACTGACTAGTGAGAGTGGCTGTCCATCACTGAGGATACTATGTGCAAGGGCTCATTTGTTGATACTTTGAAAAGAGTGATTTTTCTGTGACTGAGTTCCAGGCCCGTGGTCACTCATTTCCTTGGAACTAGTCACAGTAGTGACCTGTATCCTGAAAGCAGATGCAGGTCACATTCTTACTGCGAAGGGAGATGCTGAGCATCTTGGAGCTCTGATTTTGGGATCTCCCACTCTACACAGTATGACATCCCCATCCTTAGATCAACTTTTGGTGATGTAAGGAGCTCTTTGATACAATCTAAGACTCTCCTCTACCTTCAGGGCAGATCTAATCTCTTTTCTTCTCTAGGTAGTTAGAGGTTCTGGAGTAATCTGTTGCAGCAAGCTCCTTCTCTGGAAAATTCTGTGCTGTATTGATATTTGAAAACATAACTACTATGTATATGAGCATATGAGCATTATTTTTAACTTTGCTTTTTTTTTTTTTTTTTTTTTTTGGTAACTTCCTTTGTGCTCACTGATACATTTATCATCTTCCTTGCAAGCAATGAGATACAGATCTCACACCTCTTACTATAAGAATAGATAATTTCTTAAGTGTGTTGTATGACCTCCCTGTAATGAAGGCTCAGGTCCTATTTTCTATGGCTTTATTTCCTGTTGGCAGTCTGGACAGCACGGCAACAATGTAAGTAGGTGTGTAGTAGGAGCTTTATGCATATAGGAGAAAGGGAAGTCTTTGCTTAAAAACATGACCTTCCTGTATGTAGTCAGGTGCTGGCTTTCCTCCTTAAAAATTTTGTTCATTTTGCCAAAAAATCAGAATGGCTTTCCCTGCAATTAGGGTGCAAGTCATACTGTTCATGCTTTTCAAGGGTCATGGCTATGCTGTAGCTCTGCAGTTAACTCYGAGACCTTTCTCTGGGCTACTGAGGTAATGCCTGACTCTCCGGCTGGCTGACCTAATTGCCTTGGAATTAGGATCATGCCCTGCTGTGAGGCTTSAATGAATTTAGGGCCACAGTAAGTATAACCAGTGCTGGACTCAAAGCTGGTTCTAAAGAGAGTTAGAAGCAAGGCGATCAACTTTACTTTAAAAATAATTAGCTGTCCCTGTGCCCCTCTGAGAGCCACATTGTCAGTGCTGTGCCTCACCCCACCAGARCTCCCCTTCCTCCTTGTCCTCCTCTGGACCATGGCATGAGGTGCTCTGAACGCCAGCCTACACATGCAGCAAAGCTTCCGCTAAAACTCCGGCCAATTAGAAATTGCCAACATAATTGAAGAATTTGCTCTTAAATGGTGATTTCATTTTGGCAAGCAACTATTTCAAATGCACATCCCACCTAGGTGAACTAAAGCTTTACCATGCCTGTCAGTCCACCTAGAATCTACCTTGAATTTATCTGAAAGAGTTAAATATGATAAACTATTTCTGAGTATATGTTTAACAGACTAAGTACCACAGTATGTGTTTGATTTTACAAAACATTTTCTTACTGAAGACTATCATGTAAATACTAGAACAGTGTTCTGGGACTATAGGTTAATTTTCTTGATATAGAATTACTTCCTTCAGGACATATAAATGTACATATAAACATCATAAAAGGAAAGCATGTATTTGGCCAGCAAAACATATTCATAAAGACGGTTTGTAGAGAAATGGCTTAATATTCAAAATAACATTCTTAAAGCTATCACAGTCATAACAGTAAACAATGAAAACAAAATGTTTTTAAAGGAACATTTTGGATTTCTCCTTTTTTTTTAGTAATTTCAGAGGTAGGCTTTAAAAATGCTGAAGTTTGATTATTAAATTCAAAGGAGATCTAAGCAGCCTCACTGTTTATATCAGTTCTTTCCCCACCTGAGATGAAAAGTACTATTCATGATGAAAGTGTTCCCACTTGCCTTCAGAATTAAGCATTTTTACAGACCATTCTGAACTTTAGGGATCCCTTAAGCCTAATTGAGGCTATTGAGATATAACAATTGTAGAAAACAGTCTGGAACAATGAGTGTCGTTTTAGTACCAGTAGTGAATTCTACTCTGTTGTGAGGAGATAATCTTAGTAAAAGCATTACTCTGTAAAGAGAACATATGAAATGAAATATCAGTTTGGTTATCTGTACTAAATCTAACATGAAACATTAAATTCATAGATTTAAATCTATTAGTCTCCACTAACATTTTTGCTTCATCTTAACTGCTCAACCCTTAATAAAATTTACCAAATAAAACATTTAAATTCAGCCATAAATACAATTTTGTCTTGACTAAATAAGAATAAAATCAATAACTTGAAAAATTCTTACTTTGAATTTCAAAGTTAAAAAACTTTCATTTTATGACTTTTAGAAATAATTATTGAAATATTGATTCCAATAATTCACACATAATTGGATAATAGTGCAAATCTACTTTTTATTTCCTCTGAAACTACACATTTTTTGGTAAGTTGCCTTGCGATCTGGAGTCTTTCTGTTTAAGTTTCCTTTTCTGAGCTTCAAAGGGATGCAACAGTGATATTTAAATTGTTCATTCCATGCCTCTCCAGTTTAATGCCAAAGTGTTTCCAGATAGAATTTTCTGTRGATTTAAAGTCCTTGGGAACTTGGATCCTGAGTGCACAGTGAGTGAAACCCTCAGGATTGTCTGAAAACAGAGACTGCCTAAAAATGGTAAGTCTCCTGATTCATGCAGTCACCGCACAGAAAAAAAGAAAAGATAAAGCTGCGTCAATTGTGAATGAAGGCAACAATCTCAATTAATTTCAAGTATTGTTTTTGTCGTGTTAACTTTTCAGTGTGCTTCAAATTTCTGTACTGAATATGAAATCAAACTGCATTTGGGTAGAAGGGAGATTGAGACTTCATTTGCCAGGTAAGGGAGCATGAAAAAACACATTTCTGTATGAAGATTAAGTATTGTAAATTGCTGTAATGCTTGGAACAAAATGTGAATAATGAATTGAAATAGAGGTTTTTCTCTTGGTGTTTAATAATTCATTCTGAATTGTAAAAAGAGTTATTTCTTYCATTGAAATATATGGGGCTATGCTACGGTGGTACTCTTGATTTATTATCCCTGCCCTACAGATTTACCAGAAAAATCTTTTACCTCAATATGGGTATAAATTGCATTGTATATTGGGAATGCTCAGGGCTGAAAAGGAAATGAAACAGCATTGGAGCTTCCTCCTAAAGGAACTTCACAGTGACAGTCCCAACTGCCCTGTCCATGCCCTCACASCAATACCCAGGTTCTTGCATGCTGATGTGCAGAAAATTCATGCAGCGCTCACAACATTCAGAAAATCTGTATTATTTATACAAACTCCTGCATTGTATTACCATTGATTCTACTGCACAAGAATTTTCTGAATTGGGCATCAGTGAGGAGGGGAGGCTTAGCTACATTACAGCAAGAATGCTGTTATTCCAGCAATCATACAGATATTTTAGGGATCTCTGGAATGTACATTCAATGGACAACAAAAAAGAAGCATTCACAGAAAGATGCTGTAACTGAACTTTAGCCGTGCCATGGACAGTGTAGGCAAATGTGAGACATCAGGACCCCATTTAAATATGATCCTAATCTCATCTGTTTAGCTAACTGCCCATCCAGTGCAATCTGACTTAGCTTCAGATCAGCCCAATTATTGACACCCATATATATATTCTTTCAAGAAAACACCTCCATCCATAACATATACTCGTGCTTCTTTTCAACTTCAAGCAGTCTGAACAGCTCAATGGCAGACAAACTTCAGTGCTGCTAAATGTAACATATTCTGCCTTTACATGGATCATTTGAAGCAGTCATACATACTGTTTATCTTTTACTGTAAGTAATTTAATGAGAGCTCTGTAAGCAGCATTTTGGTGGACATTGCAATGAACCTGCTGCACAATACAGCCACTCAAAAAATTAAGCATGCATAAAACATGTGGGAATGTTTGTAAGGCAGAAAAGATTTATGGCAAGCATTATAATGCCCTTTATGCAAATGAAGTACAGCGCTATACTTATTCATGTACGTATAYGTGTATATATATATATGCATATCACAGAACCACAGAATCGCTGAGGTTGGAAGGGACCTCTGCAGATCATCTAGTCCAACCCCTTGCTCAAGCAGGGTCACCTAGAGCACATTGCACAGGATTGCATCCAGGTGGGTTTTGAATATCTCCAGAGAAAGAGACCCCACAACCTCTCTGGGCAACCTGTTCCAGTGCTCTGTCACCCTCACAGTGAAAAAGTATTTCTTCATGCTCAGATGGAAGTGTCTGTGTTTCAGTTTGTGCCCGTTGCCTCGCGTCCTGTCGCTCAGCACCACTGAAAGAGTCTGGCTCCATTCTCTTGACACCCTCCCTTCAGATACTTGTACACATTGATAAGATCTCCTCTCAGCCTTCTCTTCTCCAAGCTAAACAGGCCAAGCTCTCTCAGCCTTTCCTCATAAGAGAGATGCTCCAGTCCCCTAATCATCTTTGTAGCCCTTCGCTGGACTTGCTCCAGTAGTGCCACATCCCTCTTGTACTGGGGAGCCCAGAACTGGACGCAGTACTCCAGATGTGGCCTCACCAGGGCTGAGGAGAGGGGGAGAATCACCTCCCTCAACCTGCTAGCAACACTCTTCCTGATGCACCCCAGGATACCATTGGCCTTCTTGGCCACATATTGCTGGCTCATGGTCAACTTGGTGTCCACCAGCACTCCCAGGTCCTTCTCYGCAGAGCTGCTTTCCAGCAGGTCAGCCCCCAGCCTGTCCTGGTGCATGGGATTATTCCTCCCTAGGTGCAGGACCCTGCACTTGCCTTTGTTGAACTTCATGAGGTTCCTCTCCGCCTACCTCTCCAGCCTGTCCAGGTCTCTCTGAATGGCAGCACAGCCCTCTGGTGTATCCACCACTCCTCCCAGTTTTGTATTGTCGGCAAAATATATATATGCACACATATATGCTTTTTCAAACTAGAAAAATAAAGAAATAACATTTTTCTCTTGGATACCATGTAAAAAGTAGTCATGGCATGAAAACAAAACCAAAAAACAATGAAAACCTGTCTTATGAAGAGAGACTGGGACTCATACAGTTTAGCTGGAGCAGTATTGACTGAGACCTTCCTCACTGTCCTTCCTCCATCACTCCTTCCTGCTGCTTCTTACTCCTCCTTGTTTAGCTGGCAGGACACACATACCTTTCACTCCCCATCTGATTTCACTAACTGTGGGAAACTTGGCTGCCTAATTTGTGGGTACAAGGAGGCTGGGGAGGGTTTGGAAGGGGGTGAACAGAGCTGCTCTCCCTATGCAGTGGTGAGCTATGTGTCAGTGTGCTATCTTGTGAAACCCTACTTTGAGACAGTGGTTTGATATTATAGGCCCTCACTGGCAATAACAATGTAAAGGCTTCCTGGCTTCATAATTATTTTTATTTTTTAACTGGATCAGTTTCCGCATCATGGTTCATAGCCACATAAGCAGTGATGGCAGAACTGTGGGAACTTATGGAAAATTGCTGTAGCCTATCAAATATTCACTTTAATTTTACACTATATTTTCAATCCAGTATGTGAGATTTAAATGATGGACAGTGGCCTTCAGTGTGCCCTACAAAGTTCACATTTATTTCATTGAAACCAGATTGTCAACTTTCAAAATCACAGTTTCAGGCTTAATGTTCTTTTAAATGCAGAAATATATGAACATAAACACAAACACAGATTTTTTAAACAAAGAATTATCTTGAGATAAATTCAGATTAGGATCTCAATACCTGTTTCTTTATTTAATATTTATACAAATGCTACTGTATGTTTAGTACCTTGTGGCCAGAATTTAGCATTAAACTGTTTTATGCACTTCTCAAAGGATGTTTTCATCACAGGGATTCAAATTCTTTTAAATTAAATCTTCCTCAAAAAGAATCTCTTTCAGCTTCAGAAAATGGTTCCTAAGAACTTATATTGTGCTGAATATAAGTAGGAATATGTTCCATATATTTTAAATGTCTCCATATGGATTTAAAACAAGTTTAATAAGGACATTGGGAGTTATTTTCAGTTTTTCCTTTTCTGATTAATCTCAGATTGCAGCAAATTGTATAAATTATTTATATCTCTTCATAGACTCTGAAATAAAAAATAGAATATCTTGCTTTCTTGCTATTTGATGAAGAGGAATAAACAAATGCAAGGTTTTGAAGTGTCACTGAGTGCAAGTGTCTTGAATTCAAAATGTGATGTGTGATGGATTTTCTTTTACTACCACTACAAAACCTTAATGTTGCCATATGAATCACTGGGCTGCACATCCTTCTATTTTTTTGTTATGTAGGCAGCTAGTTTTTACAGTACAGAGCAGATACCCATGACAGGGGGTGGTAAGGAACAGGATTGCTGTCTGGGCTCTTCTGTGTTTAGAAGAGTTAGTTCACTGCTGTGTTCGTTCGTGAAGTACAGCTCAGGCCTAGGAAAGTTCCCTTTATCCCCTGCTGATGTACAGACAGAAGTAATATCACACATTTTGATGTCACTGAAAAATACGGAGAGTATGAAATAGCCTGTGTTTCCCCAAATCCAGAGACTGCTATTGTTTACAGTCCTATGTATGCTGCATACATACTTTTTCTTTATTTCCCATACTCACCTATAGAGGGGTAAACCAGAATCTGACCCTATGTAATCATATGATAAATTCATTCAATTACAGTCACTAAAAAATTGAAGGATGTAACCAAAGGAGAATAGTTACTGCATTTCAAATAAATTAATTTAAATATATAAAATATATCTTGACATGCCAATAACCTCTAGGACACCCTCATCTTTTCTTTTTAATTTTTTTTTAATGGCCATTTGCTTTTCTTTTTGGTTCTAGTCTGTCGATCTAATTATACACATTTCTCTGAATTTTAAGTTGCTCTGTCTGACATTGATATTTATTAAATATTTCTAGATATATCATTTTCTCCACTTCACACGCTTGAGCAAGCTATAAATATTTAGATCTTTTAAATTTTTCCTTACACTCTTAAACAGCCTTTTGTACATCTATGAACTAACATAGAATGTTCGGCACTTCTTTTTTTATAATCAGCTTCTAGGAAGTGAGACAAAATTTCAGTCTAGCTGCACTAGACATAGCCAACTCATTATTTTTCCTCAATGATATTTTGTATTTTTGTTAAGTACAGAAGTCCACATAATTTTTATGTTTTAAAATAGCTTTTTAATAAAGGAAAGTTAAGGGTAATGGACCATCCTCTTCTGCACTTCAGTCTGATTTTTTTTACATTAAGAGCAGAAAGCCAGGCTTGAYGCAGTCACAACTTGATCACTTTACTTTTTTAAAGTCTGAGCCTCTTTGTAATCAATATCCCATAAACATTCTTACTCAATTTGAATTTTTTTTTAAGTTAAACTTTTTAAGACACAATATCAAATGCTAAAATAATTGTATTGAACGTGAATTTTGTTTCCATGTATAGTTATACAAGTGAAACAGAATATAAAAAGTAAAGCAAAAGGAAACTGAGCAGAATTAGAGGTAGACAGTGGAAAAGACAGAGATACAAAGAATTAAGAGTAAAAGAATAAAATAAGAAGAAAGTCAATTGAATAACAAAAATTAACAAGAGGAACATAGGAAAAAGTAATGTTCTGCAAGGAATGAAGGAAAGGATATAACAGAATACAGGTCTGAGAAAAAAAAAGGGAGGATAAAAAGAAGGCTGTTCGGAAATAAGGCTAAATGAAAAAGAAAAGAGAATGGGTGATATAAAAAAATTAGCTACACTAGGGAAAGGAGGATTTGGTATTGAGCATACAATGAAGCCTTTAATTGTTCTTTTTGCACAGCTGTCAAGAGGCTGTATCAGTTACCCCTGGGTGTAAGATTCTTCGATTGGGTGAAGTAAAATGGGTAGCTTAATACCTGGGGGCTACGTGCGCTAACCAAAGCATCCAAATCACAGCATGCTGCTCACAAGTGCATTGAGTTTTATTTGCTTTAACAAATAAAATGTTCAAGCTTTCATTAAACATGAAAAATGAGTTTACATTTTTCACATGCATATGTATAGACCTTTAATATGAGCACGTATGCACTATGTGCGGGGAAAATTAATAACAGAAATGTCTACATTTGTTACTTCTGATGTATATAGTTTATGTAGAACTTTGAGGGAAACATGCAGATTTTGACAGCTAAGTTTTGTTTTGATTCTTTTTTCTGCCAACTCCTAATTTATTCCTTTCAAAAATTACTTCTGTTGTTTTCTATTGATATTGTTGTAGCTGTAAGTTTTAAGTGTCATCTAGGTTTTCTTGTTCAATCAGAAATTGTATTTTATATGTTAATTTTACYCTTCATTGTTTGCTCTGTGGTTTGCTTTTAATCATCATCTTTTACAGAAGCTCATGGAGGATCCTAGAAACCATTATCCCTCTGTGATTCTACAATGTAATGAACAATATTTGTAACACAATATTTTCCTTAAATCCGGGGATATTATTATCATATGTATTTTCAAAGACTACTAGAGTGCCTTCATGTAACTGAATTAAATATAGTTTAATTAAATTAAAGTAAATTAAATTACTCATTAGCAGTAATAACATTAAGCTTCAGAATGCATTTGAATTGGGAAAAGGATTTGAATACCTGGCTTAACAGCTCTTGTGTGGTACAAAATTAATTAGCATTATACATATCTTAGCTCCTTTCAAGACATGCACAGATGGGATAACAAAACTAGAAAGATAAGGAGCTCTGAAAACCTCTTTTTTAATTTACTAATTAAAAGAAGGTATTTGCTATTGTGAGCAACTGAACTAAAACAAGATTAGTTATTGAAGAAAAAAAGTACCAATTCTACAGAAGTATTAAGGATGAATCATAAGTTATCTGACAACATTATTTTACTTGAGGTGAAATTATTTTCATTGTAATGAAAGTAGAAGCAGAAAGGGCATTATTCCTAATCTCAGTGAAAGTCTTCTTTCCAAAGCAATTAATTTATCTGATTAAAATGAAAGAGGAGAAGGAAATGCGCAAAAAGTAGATTTTTTCTAATTTGATCTATTTCCTTAAGATATAGTTTCACCTGTCATTTTGTTAAAATCATGATCAGAGTTATCTTTAATTTCTCTTCTGAAAACAATGATTTCCAAATTTATAGACTCCTGACCACAGTGTTGTTTTATCCTAATTTTTTATTTTATTTTTTAACAACATGAAGAAGAAATTGCAGGTGATTCTAAAGTGCAGTTATATAAAATGCCACAAGTAGAGAAGAGCTGAACTACTCCTTGAGATTATTCAGCAAGCCATGACAGAATATAATACAAAGAAAAAGGAACCTATAAAATGTTGATGCAAGCTGTTTCCTTTCAGAGAACTGGTTTTTTTAGTTTTAATAATGGGACAGAACATTAAAAACAGCCAAAGAGAGTTCAGATTGTCTTAGAGAAACTGAAGAGAAAACAGCTGGGTCTGCTGACAGAGTGAATTTAGGGCTAGCAGGGCAATAGGCAATGTATCAGGTTGGGCCAGTGCTGCCTGGGGTGTCTCTTGCTGTAGCTGGAGCAGGACAGTAAACCAAACCGTTGTTGCTCTCACCATGCAAGAAATAAAGTCGTGCCTGTGTATGAGTGGGCATCAGAGACTGCCCATCACTGCCCAACACTCCTGTTTGCTGGATCATTTTCTATTTAGTAGAAGAATAGTATGCCCACTTAAAAGGCTCCGTCAAACCAGTGAAATGATCCTACTATAGCTGGTCTATATCTAGATCTACAATATCTAGGTATATTTCTATGTATACAGAAATACTGATGCAATGGGAACACAAATAAGCATGCTGGTTTCAGTAGTGTGTGTCCTGGCAAAACTTAAATTGAATCTTTATTGGCTGACATGAAGAAGCAAGCCAGTGGTGTTTTTTGGAGATCACACAGGAAACCTTTACTATCAGTATCTTGGATATAAGATCACTTAATGAAACAAAGTACAGAGTTTAAGAAAGGAATCTTAGGCATATCAAATGTGCGTAGGAAAGGGAGAGAGTTTGAGTAGGAGCACGTTATCCCATCATAAACAGGATAAAAATTGTCTTCAGCAATCAGTGCAACACTGTGCCCTGTTTTTCAGCCAAGTCCATTTGAAGAAGACTGTCTCTGCTGAAGTATGGAGAAAGACGGTAAACAGGACATCCTAAACACGGAAGTTAGCAGATCAAAGGCAAGAGGGTATCCAGCAGTGTCAGGAAGTGTACCAGAGAAGTGAAGGAGGCTGCTAAGAAAGAAGTGGGGGAACCCTTGCAAAGTTCTTGGCCTCCAAACAAACAGGAAGAATTTGCAGGAAAACAGGTAACGGTGTAACAAAATAATACAGCAAGGATGTAAAGCTGCTGTATACTAAGAAACTAGAGGTGCCTGACTGGAGAGGAAAGAAGAGTATCAAGCTGTAGAGCTCACTTGTTTCACAGAGATATTCAGAAACTTTGAACAATTACACTAATTCCTAGACTGGTATTTTAATATTTTATTTYGGCTCTTCAGTTAAGTTCTGTGTATTAAGAAATCAGATACAGGTAGACTGTGATATGTCCACTTGCACATTCAACAACCTTACTTATTTCAAAATGATGTCAATTTATTTATTTTTATTTTGGAGGCTGAAACTCAAGAACAACAAAAACTTTTGGTTTTGACTTAGGAGTCAAAGCCTATCAATGATCATCAGATGCATCACTGTTGCTCAAATAAGAAACCTTATTCAACATTAGTAGAGGCTGTAATATCAAGCTCTAAAATTCAGACTTCAGACTTTGGCCCTTTAATAATAATAAATGGCTTTGGCCCACCCCCACACCCCAAACTTTCTAGAGTTACATTACACAAGCACCACTCTCAGACAGAAGAGTGGATCAATTACTCATTGCCTTTAATGAAGAAGAAAATTGGGATTAGACTTCCTCAGCTTAGTCTTCTGTCATGGTTATTTTAGCTACTTGGAATGATGTTGTTTACTACTGCTCAGTGGAAAACTTCAGGTTTTGAATTTGCAGGACTGGAAGTGGAAGTTTACGTTCTTTTCCCCAGCACATCCTCTCTGAGTGAATAAAGCAACAAAGTAAACTGCTATTCATTAGTGACTAGTGTATTTTGTTTATTCCTACTGTATAAACTAAGCCTCAAAACCAAAGGTAAATAATGTCAGCATGATGTCAGTTTGAAAAAAAAAAACCTTGAAAAAACTTTGAAACCTAAGTTAAGTAAAAAAATCAGGAAACTTCTGGAACAAAAATGATCTAAAATTAAGGAGACTCATTTAAAGTGTGATAGAGATTTGGTAGAAATAATGAGATTAATCAGTTAAGAACTAAACTGAGTTTTGTCCATACTCATTTTTCTGATACACCACAATGAGCAGTAGAATCCATGATCATTATAAAATCAACATTGTATTTTATATGTTATTTCCCCAAAAAAGTTTATATAAAAAGTTAATATATAAAAATACAGAAAATAACATTTATTACACGAAAAGACAGAAAGGCAAGCAAGGAAAATAAAAATGGAAACTTCCTACAGGTCAGAATGACTGAYTTAAAAATAAGAGACACTTAAATGCATTCTTGAAGAAAGCTATATACATCCTCCTGCATATATGACAGTTCATGAACTGGGCAAGTATGTCCATGCCTCTCCTTTCCTTCTTCCTGAATTTTATTATGTCAATGTATGACACAGGGACAGCATATCAGACTGGAATTTTGGTGTAAAAGGAGGTATGTTGGGGGAGCTCAGGATATAAAAATTTAAGGAGCTCTTAAGGGATTCATGATGGTTGTAAAATATGATTACTAACTGTGTTACAGCGCCAGAACACTTATGCTACATCCTGATAGAAAAGAGACAGCATGGAACAGGATACTTCACAAAGTTAAGTCTGAATGACACTACATAACATATAATGAATACCACGTGGGAAATCTGCATTAAAAAAAAAGAAAACAGAGAAAAAAAGCAAATGTAAAGGCTATAGAATACTAAGCTAGAAAAAGACATATCTTGCTGAAAGATGAAGAGAGGATGGTAACTTTGCAGATACCAGAGTTCTTTGGATTTAGTTTCATTATAAATATTGTCCCTGTAAAGTCACAGAAAGAAGGCCAAGGAAGGAATATCTGAATATTGCTCAGTTTGACTGCTCAGTGAAGATAAGGGATGTCAATAAGTAACAATAATAAAATAAGAGGTTACAGAAATACCATTGAAACAGAAAGTCATGAATGTTAGAAAATCTGAATCCTGGCTTCAAAATTTGAAAAAAAATTTGTCATACCTGTCAAAAGCTGTGTATATACCTTGTGTGTATGCAGGTATGCTACCAAAAAGAAGGGATGCTATCAGTTTGACTTATGTCATCAGACAGTGAAACTAAGGAGAAGAAAATTCATTCTGTTGGACACAGTGTTAGGGGCAAGAGGTCCCTGTTGGCGTAGTTAAACCATCAGAGCTAACCCAGCAGAGGATTTGTACTGCACTGTATATAGGCAGTGAAAGAGTGAGAGGAGATCTAGAGCAAATAACTTTATAATGCAAGAGAAGAGGGGCAAAAAGGTGGAGTGGGACTAGGAAGAGAAAAAAGTATATCTGTAATTACAGGTATATAGTATCCAGGGAATACATCTACAGACAGACATATTCTGCAATTGTTGCCACACTAAGTGCTGACTTACCCCTCTGGAAGGCCCACCAAAACGTGCGACTCAGCAGCAAAGTACCGAGCTCTGCAGCTCAGCACAGGACCATCCTGACATCAGTGACGGAAAGAAAAAAGACAGGACCCTGGCTGAAAGCCAGAGATTACTTAAAGTTAAGACAAAAGAAAAATAAAAATTAAGGTGTTAATGGCCTGCGCTCAGGAAGTAGGGAAGCAAAGGCAGACGGTGCTAAACTGAATGGGTGCCCACCTCTAGTCCAAGCAGCATCTGACAGGGAGGAGGCTGAGGTTCAGAGCTGTGTGGTAAAATCATGCAGCCCAGAAAAGACTGTGGGGACAAACAGGTCAAACTCCAGAGCTGAGATAAAACTGGTGTGAACAGTCAACAGAAAGTCTGTCATTTGCCTGTGATTCTGCACAGTTCCCAGGAAAGGAATATGACAAGAAATCTGTTTCTTGTGGTAGGTTAAAGGAACTTGGCCTGAGGCTTTCCCAGAAAGAGAGTGGCCCACATACTGCTTTGTTTCTTCTGCATCTCAGGCAAAGCAGCACACGTACATTTCATAAATAAATGAATAGCAGTATGAAAATATCCTTATTCTGAGTGACTAATTTCTTTCTAAATGGAAATAATTTTGAAAGGCCTCTAGTCTCAGCTCTTGCTGGTCTAAAAATATCAACAATATACTGTGCATGCTAACTATTTCTATGTTGTTTTTCTTCCTTAAGAAATACATATTACCATTATGGTTAAAATTCGCTCTGAGTATATATTTGTGGTTTTTCAGATTGTTTCACAAAATATCCTTCTTTGTTTACAAAGCTTTAATGAATACAGATGAATTGGAACCTCTAAATTGTTTCATTTTTTCAAGTCTTACCTAYGGTTGTTATTGATGAGGCAATATGCATACACAGAGCAATATGCAGCAGTCATTACCCAGAATGAAGGCAATTATAATCTTTTCAACTCCTGGAGAACTCCTAGCAATATTTTACTCTGAAGCACTCACTCCTTTCAATCTCTCTGGTCATCAGAGTGAAATGTGCCTGCTGCTTATTCCCTTTTTTTTTGAAATATAGACTATTCTTCTGCTCTTGACTCATCCTTCTCTCTCCAACTCCCTTTACTATGCACCTCAGTGGAAAGTAAGGGGTCTTTTGCAAGGGTGTATAGACTCATCTACAGTGGAGTCCTGTACTTCAGGTAAATCAAACAGCTAAATGCTTTAACACAGTGGGATTTGATTTTGGAGCAAAGTGGAGCTTGATGCCACTCTTCTACAAACTTCTGCTTCTCTCCCTGTATTGAAAACATATCCTGAGATACTTCTCTGTTTAAATTATTATTTATTGTAACAGTTGTTGGGCTAGGGGAATCTTTTTTAAAAAAGTCTCCCTATTAAGCTCCTGTATTTGATTCACTGTGCTTGAAATTTTACAAGAAAATGCATGAATACCTTACTGTGTTTTAATTTGTTACTTTGAAACTGATGGTGCCGCAAGTGAAGTGAAGAGAACTCAAGAAAGATATAAATGACAAACAAACAAACCCCTCTCCTTCCTGGAATATACTAAAAGAAAATCCCCAAATAAATACTGGTACATATATTACTGGTATATGCATGTAAGCAAGAAATGGGTTAGAAAGGTTAAGAGAAAACAAAGACTACAATCCCAGGGAAAGGCTAAAATTAATTTTATAGGCTTTATAGTAGTAATTTATTATTGTAATAACTGTCTTAATAATGGCAAGATTCTGCTCAGAACTGTGCAACGTCATGACTGTTATTTTTCTGTCCCCAGCCTCATGACTGCTGCACCTTTAAGGAGAGCAGGATACTGGAACTGGTATCTGCTGGATGGATCTGCAAGAAGAGGTACAGCATAATTTTAGAGCAGGTAGTCACTTGAAAACACCAGAGTCCCGCAACCTCAAGGCAAATGAGGTATTCATCACTGATGAATGCTATCTCACTTTCAGTGCTTATAGCAGAACCATCCTTCCACTGGATTTTATTTATGCTGGATGAAGTTTCATTTTTTTCAAGCTCCCTTTTAGCTTATTGTATTTCTGAAATCCTGTCTTTCTCCATTACTGTGCCTTTCCTCCTTTAGGCCAAAAAGTTGTCTTTTTCTCTATCATCTTCCATGGTATGATTTTCTTTGATGTGAAAGTACTATATAATTCCTGTGATCTGAAACAGTTTTCTCGTGTAACTCTGCTACTTTTCTTCATCAGTTCATTTCAAATCCCAGCTGGAGAGATCTCTGTTCTTCCTCACCTATTATTTTTATTTTCTCCCTCTGCTACTATTTATCTCCAGTTCTGTTATTAATGTTGCAAAGCATTTGGGAATAAAGTTTCTGTACAAAGATAATGTAAAGTTGTATTGCATTTTGACTGCTGTATTATTGAGACAACAGAATGTTCTCATTTAGGAAAACCACTCGGATAGTGATTTTAAAAGATTGCYATTTGATTTCATTGAAAATCTTCTTGCTTTTGCCTCATGTGAAAAGGTAAATGGGAATGCTGAACTAACTCACTGTACACCATTTATTACTTCGTATAGTTCTCTCATATCTGCTTTCATCTCTCTCATATCTGAATTAAACAGTCACAATCTTTTCAGTCTTTCCATACATAGAGGTTACTTCAGGCCTCTAAAAATTGTTGCCTGTTTTAAAACATCTTGTTTATCACTAGGATGGTCTTGAGCATATATGGTCAAAACAGGGTAAGAAGAATAACAGCTAATAGCATGAACATTTCCAATGTTATTTTGCATCTTACTTTCCATTCAAATAGTAAACAAGCAGGAATTTTTAAGACCCTTGGAAAACCAAAGGTCAAGTACAGAAGTGCATCACTGATTATTTTTTGTCTCTTAAAAAGAAAACATTCAGCTTATTTTCAAAATAAACTATAGCACAGATAAACATTTTCCAGGAAAAAAAACACCAAAATCAAAACCTTTTTCTAAACGAAAATGAATGGTTACCTGACAAAAAATATCTAGGAATTTGCCAGCTTTATTGTACTGCTTCAGCAAAAAAYGTTTGAAAGAAAAATCAAATATTGAAAAGTAAACATTTTCAAACTAAAACTTTTGATTTTGCACCTCAAAATGAAATATTTTATTTACTAGCTAGTGGAAAAGTAATTGTAAATTGGTGAAATAACTCCTAAGTAATTAACATTTGGGGATTTCAAATGAAACATTTCATTCAACCAGGAGCAAAATTATTTTTTGATTTCTTTTAATCAAAACTAATCACTTATACATATCACTTTTTCTTGTGCCACAACCAAATTGAAAAAAAATGTATGCAATGACAAATATTTTTCAAAGCTCAAGCTAGATTTCAGTACAAAATAGCAAAAAATGTCAAACAAAAGAGAAATACGGAAGTGGCCATTTGTACATAGCAAAAACACTAAGCTTCAGCTTGCTCTGACTTATTACAGTCTCTTCAGGATACAAATTTGTTATATGCCTGCTCAGTGCTGAGAAGATTTTACGAATTACTGTGAGAGTTATTCATCAGATGTACGTAGGTAACACTGTTTGCTTCAAATGATCAGGTCTTTCTCTAGCACTTGCCTCTTGCAAAAAGAAAAGTCTCCAGCAAATGAAGACTACTGATTTTAACTCAGATGTTATGAAGCTGTTTGGAGGCCCTCAGTTCTGTACTTGTTCACAGTTACTAGTTCTGACGGTATTTACCCATAATTTTTTTACAGTCTGTCCCCTCTGGCAGAGGTTGAGCACTCCCTTACGCATGGCTAATGTGCATTTCAGGCTGAAATTCCAAAGCTCAATGCACTGTTTAGATGTGACCAGAATCTGTGGCAAACAGGTACTCGTCAGTGCAAATGAGAGTCAGGGTCAGTGAAGGATGGATGGAGGTGTCTAACACGAGATGATGGGAAAATGTAGGCAACTCTGTCTAGAAATGGAGTTATCACAACTATCTCCTAACCTCTAGGAATCTACAGACAATAATTATCTGTTTTCACCAACAGAAGTCCCTTAAGGTTTTAATTCGTACTTCAGACTTTTTAAAAAGTTTATCGTTTTGGCACCTATGCCAATAGGAATCTTCAGATTAGCTGTTCATCTGCCTGCTCTGATGACAAGAGGTAACAGGGAAGATGCCACAAGCACACATACACAAGAAGGAGTTGCATACAAACAAAGAAGTGTGGCCACTTTTAATCAAAAAGGCAGTCAAAAGACAGGATGCTTATTCCTCATCTGTTCGTGCAATGGTTAAGATAAYTTAAACCTACATTTACCGGCTACTAAAAAAAATGCTCCAATAACCAAGGTACAGGCGAGGAAGATGGAGCTAAAGCAGAGAGGACTCTCAAGAACTTTTTGGGAGGCTATGGCATTTTGCAAAATATATACATATACTATATATGCATRTATATATATTTATATAAGTATATATACTTACCCTTATAAATATATTTTGCAAAATATATATAGTATATACCATTTATATATTTTTATATATATTCATATATCTTTATGTTGTATATATACTGTCTTTATATACAGTATATATACACACTGTCTTTATACACACACACACACACACACACAAAATCTTATATATTATATATAAATGTACCATATAGTCTACTCTATACCCTATGCTATATACTTCTTTTGAAGCTATGACATTTTGCAAAAAATTATATATATTATACACATATAGATTAGCTTAGATCAGTGGAGAGAAGACCTGGGTTTGGTCCTTATACTAAGGACTTTCTCTGTTTCTTATCAGTGTTTATGACCAGTGTTTGGAGCAAGAAACAGATTCTAGGTCTGCCCTCTCTCAGGTGATTGCCTAAAACAGAGAGAGAGAGAGAGATTCATCCTCTTGTACCCTTTTACTGGCCCATGGAGTATTGAATTTAATTCTCAAAATATTGTGACAGGAGGGAAAGGAATGCTCCTCTTATTCTGATGGTTTGGCCAGTCTCCTGGAAATTGGATATCCCTTGAGTTGTGCTCTATATAAATATACACAAAACATAAGACTTATATTTCTAAGGTGAGAGTTGTGACCACTCAGAAGAAAAACCACACTCTGCCTTACACTACGATAGCATTGTAAATTCTTAAACAGAATAAAGTTTAAGATGCACCCTTCTTTTTAACATTTTGTACTGAACAAAATGGGACCACAACCATGAGTTGCACCAAATAATGCAATTACCTTCGTAGCTCTAACTCCAATTTTGGGATGAAAAACGAAGTATAACAATAGAAATTCATCTAAAAATATTAATATGTAACTCAATTTATATTCATATTGGATTAGGTATATCTTCTTTCTCTAAGTTCACATGCTATTGCACCCTTATTTTGTGGGTCTCACATTTATACTGGTTTTAGGATCAATAAATTTATCATGGGGAATGCTCATCAGGAATACTCCATAGACTGCTTTTGAGTCTATAGGTATGTATCTGCAGGTCTTTGATTACATTATGTTTAAGAAAAGAAAGTTTTGTGCTGCAACATATTATTAAATGCCACAAGCAATTAAGATAACAAGGGGATACAGCAAGCTTTGGGCTTCATAAAGGGGAATATTGTAGAATAAATGGAGCTAAATTTTAAGCCTTAAGAGTGTAATTTATTATAAAATGTCTTAGCTGTAAAACTATACTTCTTCAGAATCTATTRTTTTCCTTTGTACTTTGACAGATATTGTCCGTAGTAAGAATAGCTCTGTATTAGGGAATTTAGAAGGTATTACTATAATTCTGTAATTGAACTTATTTCCAGATAGTTAATGGTGAATACACTGGTGTTTTCCTACAAATAGGTAAGTTTATTTCTATTATCCACTCCATTCAGCATAAATACCATCAAGGTAGCCTTAGGGTATTTTCAAGCTTCATTTTGTAAACTTATTATAACAGTAGCGTGTGAAGAAATCTAAATCTGAAGCATCAATGGGTTTGTGATTGAAAAAGTGGTTCACAAATTTATCTATACCTTGTTAGTGTGATTAAATGAGTAAGACTAGTCATGGGAAGCATCAAAGAGGAAACAAGGTGAAAAAAGCTGGATCACTGAATAGGCTTGTAAAACTGCTACATTAGAGAAAGTGAGTTATACAATGTAATTTGCCACTCTGTACTTCTAGCACTAATATTTTGTTTAATACACTTTTGAAGAAAAATTCCTATCAGGATGAAACTGGACTATTTAAAAATAAAGTCAGAAAATGATTTATCTACACCTCCTCAATGTACAAATTCATGAGTAGTACCCGCTTTTCATCTGTGGAAGCATTAACACAGCACCAGTTACATCACAAAAAGTAGGTGTATGTAAAGCCTGCCTTCCTTGCAGCAAATGCTTCCGTTAGGAAGCCATAATATTCAGAATATCAACAGTTCCCTTCAAAATAGGATTGTTTTTTGGTGCTCCAGTTTTTAGAATGTCAAGAGAGTCAATCTATACTAGGCTATTGATGAAATAAATAAATAAAAATAGAGTAACAGAGAAATTATGAAAAAGTCATTTTGAAAGGAATAAACCTCAGAAAGTTTCTGTGAACTGAGTTAAAAACTAGACTTCATCATAAACATAATGTATACATAAAACATCATAATGTATACAGCATTTAATATGTTTTCTAGATTTTCTTCTCCTTCATTTGATGTACATATGTCTCTAAAGACACATTTTTATCAATGTAAGAAAGGTGATCTAAGGGAGTATTACTGTACTCGGCAGAAGAACATTCATTTCTGTGCCCTTTCTGATGACTGTGAACCATGTGAGGGATTCCTTGTTATCATCATATATGGCATGTCAGGAATAAAATGATTTGCTCTATTTCCTATTGCATCAGATTGCTTGTGAATAGATGCAAAATGTTCATGAAAACACTTATTTTAGCTAAGTTATACAGCATTTCTCCTTTTCCCTTTCTAATCCACTTAGTAGATTAGAATTTGTGAATTTTACTATTCACAGTCTGTGTCGGAATATTTAAGAATAAAGAAGTTAGCATGCACAAGCAGTTTTAATTTAGACATTTTATGTCTCTTTCTGACTTTCTGAATTCCTGTTATCTTTTTCAATTGATTTTGGGTGAAACTTCTTTCTGAAAGTCAGAAATTGGTAGGCAGTGAAGCACATTTAAATCTTTTTTTTATTATTATTAATAGCACAACTATAGCATGGCCAGTACTAATAAAGCTTCTCTACATTGTTCTGCCAGTGTTCTCTGCCCTGACCTAGAGAAAGTACATTCTTCCTTTTAGATTGAACTGTAACTCACTGTCATTGTGTCTTCACTTTTTTGATTGTTCTGGGCAGATACTGTCAAGTGAGAATTGTGTCATGTCTGATACAGATTATTAACTAATACATCTAAACTAACCTATGCTGTTCATGAAACTACATATATCTGTAAATATTTAGTAATTTATTGCCTTACTTTAGTTGGATTTATGTAAAAAAAACCCTATCAGCTAGAAAAAGAAAATATTTTAACTTCATTAAATGGTGTATCTCTACACAGAGCTACACACACATGTTCTAGGAGCAAAAGCCAATAATACTTCACATTTTTGATGCAATGCCATATTATATAGTGAGTCTTTCAGATATTTTGATTTAGACATGTACTTAAGTATCTCTGAAGTCAATAGAACTCAACCATACAACCAGTATCATGAAAAAAATCACCTTTTTTCCTTGATAGTTGGGATATACTTCTACACTGTGGGAGCAAAAATTGATCATGGTTTATATAATCTATAAAATCTGTTCATATAATGTATAGAATTATATTCTATAATCTTATAATAATTCAGAATTTTCACCCAGCAAGGACAATTCCAGTAAGGGAATTATTGAGTATTAAGCTTTTATTGTTAATTAACTAAAGAGAGAGTTGATAGACAGCTATAAGTGTTGTCTCATGAGACTCCATCTTCCAGATGTTTAATAATTTTCACTGACTTTCCCTTCATTTGTCCCCCATACAAGTTTTCTGCCTCTTCCTTTGTGCCAGCAAAATGTGTTGGCTGTAAATCAGATCACTGACACATTTATATTAAAAACAAAAACAAGAATCCTTTTCTAAAGGTAGGAAAGAGAAGAGGAGTTGGTATTAAATAATGTTAAAATATTTTCCAAAACAACAGACTCGTGGTTTGGAGGCATTGTGGAGGAAAAAGGATGAGC